>NC_056732.1:466645045-466937838 GCF_019279795.1 Protopterus annectens
GATCTCCAATGTTCCACACCACTTCTATCAGTGTTGCCAGTTCCACTTGTGCTTCTGGTGCCAAAGCCCAAAACCTGAAAAACTCCAACTGGGAGAGGCTGTCATCTATGTGATTGAGCACACCTCACCAATGCCTAGCTGAAAAAGTGAAATTAATCTGTAAACACTGTAACACTAACTTTCTCAAACCTAGCGCAACTAAAAGGGACCTAGCTGACTTCTTAGCTAAAGCTTGCACTACTGCCTTGTTATCAGAGAAAAAAATCACCAGCTTATTCTTTAACTTCTCACTCCAGACAAGTGAATCGGCCTAAATTGGCATGAGTTCTAAAAATGCAACATCTTTCTTCCAAACATTCAGACAACCTTAGAGCATCTCACTGGAAACCATTTCCATCAAAATAAGCCCCCATGCCATGAGTCCTGGACGCATCTGTAAACGAACATTGCTCAGCATGTGTCACTTACTCTCTCTTTGACAAAAATAAACACCTTTAAAACTTGCTAAGAAAATCGACCAAAAACTCAAATCCTTCTTAACCATTTCATTGACTCTCACCCAATGGCATTTGTTTCCCCCTTAACAAATTAACAACTTTTCTGCAAAAAGTTCTACTTGGCCCAATTACTCTACAAGCAAAATTCAACAAACTAAGCAATTCCATAACATCCTTAATCCTGATCTTCTTTTTATCATTAATTCACTGAATCTTACTTTTCAACTTCATCAGTTTGTCTTGAGGCAAACAAAACAAAACAAGCTACAGGCTGCACACATAATTAACCCCAAGAAATTCTACATTTTACTCAGACCCTCCAGCTTGTCTTGCACTAATAGCATTCCCAATTTAGTACACATAGCTATAAAAGCCACCAAACCTGCCACTACTCTTTCCCATCCCTCACCTACCAACAAAAAAGTAATTTAGGTAAAGAACTGCCTGCTGGTTGCCTACCCTTTGTTGCCAAATTCATTGTAAAGCTGAACTGAACTTCTCAAATATAGAACACACCACAGAGTAGCCCATAGGAATGGCCTTATCAAAATAAAGCTGCCCATTCACAAACATCCCCAAGAACAGCCAAACAACCCACCTAGTGGGCAGCAGCCTAAATGCAGCCTCAATATCAAGCTTCACAAGCCAGTGATTCTCAAACTCACTAACAGTCTCTACTGCATCATTCAACAATGCGTATTGCACACAAGCATCAGCTCTGGAGATGTAATCATCCATCAATCCTCTTCAGTAAATGACAAATGATGAATCATTCTGAACTTCACGGGCTTCTTTTTGGGTATCAAACCCAAACAGCAGACCCAAAAGCCTTGAAAAGGTGGCTCCTCAAACAGGCCTAAAACCATCTCTGACTCCACCTCTTTATCTGTTAATTTCTGCACAATTTCTTCTTTCTCTTTGATGGACTGCAAATTCTTACACACTAAATTACTTCCCCTCACTATCAATTTAATGACAATCACCCCATTAATCCTTCCACCAGCTCCCTTGCCAATTACGTGTCCAAACATTCCTCAAGTAATGCAGTTAGAACTAATACATTAATGGGTGAGTCAGAATGTCTGTCATCCTATCACCCCTCTGAAGAGAAAAATGTACCTTTGCCCACAAAAACTCCCCCTGCCCCACAAGTTGGAATGACCAATTGATATATGCCGCCATTGTCTAGAAGTGCTGCTGCTGCCTCGTGAAACTCACCATCCTTACATGTGCACTTCACAACTGCATGGAATCCCCAACAAGTTGGGCAAATGTGGGAAAAATCACATACTGACAAGGAATGCCTCCCTTAATTAAATGCCCACCAGGTCCTCCACTTATCACTTGAATCCTTTCCAAGTCTTCCTTGGCTGCCTGCACCATCTAGCATGGTAGCCAACCAAATAGCTAGTGCCTTATCTTCCACTACAGCATCTTATCAACAACTTTCCTCTTACAGAATCACTGATCATAAAACAACCAGGCAATACCAGCTGACAACCATTGCACCTCACAAATGGTGAGAAAATATGCCAAAAGGGGCAGTGGCTGAGATGAATCCTTCTCCAGAACTACTGCCACATAGTCAACAGAACACAGGGTCTAACTATGCCAGATTTGGGCCCTACACCTACCTTGTCACCTCCTCTCTAATGCCACCAAAGCAGACAAAAAATCTTTTGTCCCTGAGGCCTCTGCCTCCATCAACCTCCAAATTCCATCTCTATCAATAAGCCCAAACACATCACATATTGTTTCTTCCAGATCTTGTCCTTAACTGCCATAGTAATATGTGGGGTAATAAACCTCCCAGATCCCCCTGCCAGAAAAGATTAAGTATCCAACCATTCCCCTGGTTGTGGCCCTGTCTGACAGTCAGTTGCTCCCACAGCTACCTGCCTCCCTAACTCCTCAATTGTTGACTGTAGAGTAACAACTCCCCACATCTGTGCCTACTGCTCCAAACTGACACCTCACATCCTGCAGCTGATCTTGAAATCTAAGCTATTCCTGTCATCTACTACAGTCCAACTCATCAAAACCTTAAAGTAATTCATCTAATCTATCCCCCACTACATCTAAACCCAAGTCAGATTGCTCAATAACTCCATTTCCTGCAGGGGCTGGGGCTCCACCACTAAAGTTTTGCTGGCCCTTTTCTCCACAAGCATGGCAGTATCTGCATTATTTCAATGACATTTCTCTTTTTTTATATATGTGAAACTCATGGGGCTCAGCCTTGCAGTACAACATATCCAGACAAACTTTAGCACATTCTAACAGATTCCAAATAGTGCTTGTATAAAATTACAAGTTTGCCAGAATAACAGGATCTGTGTCGCCATGCATTGTCAGAAGGATTAGAAGTCTGAAACTCAAATATACATCATGACCTAGTAACTTTAATTCCCAGCAATCTACCAGAAAAACAGAAGTTTTATGAGGAACATACCAAAATGTGAGATAAAATCTGGATATTCTGCAAAATCTGGACAGCTGAGAAGGTGTGATGAAGCTGTGAGACTACAGCAATCATAGTCTCACATGAAGCACCACTGAGATGTATGACTGGCTGCCCCATTCATCCCAAAGCCAAAGTGCTATAAGGCAAACAGCCACGTGGCAATAGCAGCTAATGCATGGCCTTGAACTCTTAATACCTATCCAGGAACTTTATCCCATGACCAAAATCAGTCCCTCCATAATGTCTGCACTGCAAAAGCTCACAAGTAAGTGAAACAAAGTTATTAACAACAGACTGACATATTCATATTGTCCTGCTTTTGTCTTTCAGTTAAACCCTGCTACCATGACCTTTTATGTGTCTATTTGTATGTATGTGTGCATGTATATTTGTGTCCATGCATGTGTGTGTGTGTGTGTGTGTATGTGTATGTGTATGTGTGTGTGTGAATGCATGCATATACATGTGCATGTGCAACTATGACTCTCTGTGCATGTGTGTGTGCTTGTCTGTGTGTAAATCTCCATCTATGTCTGCATCTGGGTTTGGTTTTTTATGACTTTCTTATTGAAACATGCTTAAGTTTTCATGACTCAGTGTAGCATTTTCTGCTTCAAAATCAGACTCGTAGTAAAGACAAGAAATGTCCTGTATTCATGTTTGAACTACACTGGTTATGTGTGAGAACACTAACCTGTAAATTGATGCAGCTGCTTCTTACCAGAACTTTTTGTTTTTTCTGTCTTGCTGACTCTTTCTCTTTGTCTCACATACATGTATGCACAAATATACACGTAACGGAAATATGCATAGGTGTATAATGGCACACTCACACAAACACCCTTGTGCCTCTGTACTTTTAATGTTAATTCTCTATTTCTGTACAACTGCACAGCTTTTATTGTACAGCATTATAAATATTATTATACAAAAATGGCTCATCACTCTTCAAAAATGAACAGACTGATTGGACAGGTCAACCAGTGAGCGCATTGTAAATCGAGCATATACCAATAGAAAAACTCCAGTCACTGAAGGACCATTGAGCAGCCAGTCTTTTCTATTAGCATATACTGGAGGACACACCAAAATATAAGAAAAATCAGGTACATTCATACCTATCCAGGAACTTTATCCCATGACCAATATCAGTCCCTCCATAATGTCTGCACTGCAAAAGCTCACAAGTAAGTGAATGCTTCCTTTTACAAGTATATAGTGTCCTTTTTTATATTATCCATCCCTAGCAATCAGCTATATGATGCAACTACCACTAACAGAAACATACATGAGTTTCCTCATATTTTGCGTTGTCCCTGTAAATGTTTATTTTTCAACAGTTAAAAAAAATTGAACAAATATCAGTGGAGATTCTGTTTTCTCCATTACTTCTCCTACACTGATGTACTGTCCAAATGTTAGAATATAAATTCCATACATATGTGCAATGCATCAGTAAAGCAATGAAAATTCAGAAGACTAAAGTGCCCTTATACAATCGCATTATTTAAGAAAGGTGAATCTTTTATTTCTCAAATAATTACAGTAAGACGCTGTCCGGTTCGATTCTCAGCTAGAACGTCTTCTGCGTTGAGACATGCATGAACAGGCATACCTTCGTTGAAGGTTGTGCGTCAGGGCTGGCAACTCGGCAAGTAAAAATCTATCTGCCAATCATTAGTGGACCGGAGTTCCGCTGTGGCGACCCCTAACCGGGAAAAGCTGAAAGACGCAACAACAACATTATTCTATAAAAGTGATAATCTACTCCTGTTTGTGGATATATCAGGATTTACCCATGGTTGGCTTTGTTTAATCACTCAGGACTTTGCCTCATGATCAAACCACACCATCCATACATAAATCCAGATAGACACAAGTGCAGTCATGGATTATTGCTTTAATATAGGTTTATCAATATCTCCTATGTTCCCTTAGACCCTTATATGCCATATCTTCATATCCAGTAGTATCAAATCATTATTGTGTGCCTATATTTTAAAAAGATTATAGACTATTAGCTAGCGTTAATACATATTCCCTATCATTTCAAAATCTTTTTTTGATCAGCCAGAATGAGACTGGAGAGAAAATGACTTCTTTTCAAAATGTTGCTTATGTTTTCATCATACTTCATGAAAGTTTGGATTTCTAGGCTAATCAAAACTGTATTTCTCTCCTGCATGAATAGGGTAATCATGTCTCATGCAGATAAAAGCTTTTCATTCATTCCTTAATATTACCCATAATGAAGTTAAAATCAACGCCTTACTTCATGTAACTACTGGTTGCTAAGCAGCACCATTACAAATACTGCTAAATGAGTGAAATGCTTACTGCATTTTCCATTTCCTATGGATTATCTCATAGATATTCAGTGGCAAAGCACAACTTTCAAAAGTTAATACTGCTCCTTACATGCTTAATGGTCTGAGAGCAGGAATTGATTATTTTGATATTAGCAGGACAATTCACTGTTTCTTTCTTTCCATTACAGATAGATGAAGGAATTCTGAAGCAGTTTTAGAATGCCTTGAAGGTGTTTGTTGACATATCAGTGCCCTTTACTTACAGGGATGTCGTGTTGTCCAATAAAACGTTTCATATCACCACTGTGTTTAAGTATTTTCTCTCAGAGGACAAATATAGCACTTTTCCTTTTAATTTTCCCGTAACAGTAGCTTAATGTAGAAGAAAATGAAATAAATGCATTTAAATAGTATAACTAGAAGCAGCATATATGCTACCTGAACATTTTGGAAAAATATATGTTACACATGGAATGCCTCAATTATGCCTTCCAGGTCAGTAAAAAAGACAGACTTTTTAAATACATTTTTGACATAGAAAAGGTGCAGAACAAAGTTTTGTTCAGCACCTTTCAGTACTATTAAACTTTAGGACTTTATTAATAGCCCCTGGATCCAAATGTGCACAAGGCTAAATGGTGAAGAATGCCACTATGACTTTATACAAATATGCTAAGCGACACTTAACTACACAGACTACATGAAAGTGAAAGGCTGAGCAGATATATACACAAATGTCTGGGCTGTCTGTACGTTCTTAAAATGGAATAAAACTAGTCTGATTGAAAATTAATGTAACCATTGTACCTTAAAACACGTCCATACATATTACTGGTGCTCAGTTAAGGAACTCAGTGCTCAGTGCAATTATGTAGAAGTTAATTTAACGAAGATATAAGGTGTTATGTATTGAGTATATGGGTGTTCTTATGCGGCCACCCTTACTGAGTCTATATGGGGAGAAAAAGAGACAGAGAGGAAGGCATCAAGAGGTTGTGCTAGCGGAGGTGAGAGAGAAGGGTGCAATGTTTTTAGAAGGGGATAGGCCCCCTATTTTTCAAATTTTTTGTATAACAGGAAAGTAAGGGATAGGAGAAAGGAAGAGGGTATAGGGAAAATATTAGGGAAAAGTTAAGTAAAGCACATAATATAAAAGACAGACAAGAACACTACAGTGGGCTAACATTTGTGGGGACCCTTGACATGCAGATGGTAGACAGATGCAAAAGGAGGAGGGGCGGAGGTGTTGGAAGAGGTTTGATCCAGTCCAGAGGATCACAAACATTCAAAATTCCTGATGGACTTTCACTTGGAAATCTCAGATACATAGGATTGGAAACTTCCAGTGGCTCAGTGGAAGGAGTCTGTAACCTGCTGAAGGAGGCTGTTCACAGGTTGAAGGCATTTCTCCACCACCCACTCAAGCACATACTCAACCAAGTCCTGAAGCTTATGCATTCTCATCTTTTCAGGTTATGTCGTACCGGGGTGCCCACAAACCAGAGCCATGCCACAACCCCATGATGATGTCCATAGATGGGCAGAGGGAGATAGTGATCAGAATCTGAGTTGGGGAGGTATGAGGTTAGGTTACCCTAGGGATCGCTGCACCTGTGGCATAGTAAACATAAAAGGCAGAGCAAAAAAATGAAAATAATAAATAAATAGAATAAGAAAGAGCAAAAGAGAGAAGAGAGGGACATAAAAGGGAGACAAGAAGGACTCATATGTTGCTGTTGCAGTATTTTGTTGACAATGAATAGTAAACATTTATTTAAGTGGATATACTGCATGAATTTCTACTAGATATTACACTGATTTAATAATACTGCAAAATTGCATTTCTACTGTTTGTGGTGAAAATGTTATTTGTGATTATTTAATTGTTTGTGCACTTCTTTTCTGACTACCATTTATATTTAAAACAGTTCAGCAAAAATTCTAACACAGTCCTTCCTTTTTGGCTATGAAGTGGAAAAGGTAATGCATGACTGGGTTTTTTATGCCTCTTTAGTGAAATGATTAATACTCAAAAATGCCTTCTATCAAAGTTTCAGCCTCCTCCTGAGACTATTCCTTATTATAGCAGTACTCCCCCTTAATCCTTAGCTATAGAAATAATAAGGAAAAGAATGCACACTTGTTTACATATGCTATACCTGTGTGCATAGCTGTGGAATACATTTACCTAAAACAAGTTTTATAGTAGATGTGATGCAATGGATGCATTACTTAAGTAAACACTATAGTAGGCTTTGCTTGACTAATGCTAAATACTAGCAGCAATGCCTGCTCTGCTTATTCCTCGGCAATCTTTCGTTTCCTTTCCTACTTTTTTTTCCTTTTTTGTACAAGAAAGTGTTAAAGGGTGTCTTCTCTTCCTGTGATTTGTTGCATTGTGTTACACCAGAGTGTCTGGGGAAGGGTGGGGAAGGGTTAGATATTGCTGGCTCGCTCTTAATGGCAAAGGTGTATTTCCTTAAAAGCATCTAACTTTAACAAGAACATATACTTTGACCATTATAACCTGCAGTTTGATGTGCACTGCTTACCTGTGTGTTCCTGAGGTAATACATTTCCAATTATTTGTAAGGCATACAATTCCCAGTTAATGGAAAAATGAACTGAGAGTGCTGCATGTATGGAAGTTGGATGTAGGTCATACTCTTGCTTGTTTCCTCCACCACCTTCACTCTTCCTAAGTTGCGGTGGTTGGCTCTGGTCAGCCATTTTCTATTATCACTTTCACATTAAACATCCTTAAAACTTAAATTCTTTAGAAAATCATGCAGCTTGCACTGCAATAAAATAATAAATCCTTATTTCTGCCCTGCACTAACCAAAGAAATAAATCCAACATTCATTTGCTTTGTCTGCATACTTTAAAAGTAACATATTTCCAATAATTTTACAATACCCATCTGTATGCACATATAAATATAAAATTCAGTACAGTCAGGCATACATACATGTGCCTGCACTGACTTAATCTAGTTGTACTTGCATACATGCATTTTGCTTATCCTAATATATGTAATAGTCTCTTTAAATTACAGGAATTTTTTTTTCTAGACACTTAACCTTTTTCTATCACCTGCTCTCTCTATCAACTTCCCTTCGGCTTCTGATTACTGATGTAGATGTTATTGCATGTAAGAACTACGATTTGATATACACTACTTTCTGAACTCTTATCATAAACTCTCAGTTAAGTGTCATTACTTCCCCCCTAAATGGTGAAGTCCTTATGTATTGGAGATATAAGAATGATATTAACATATTGTTTTATTGCCTTTTATGTAAATAGCACCTTTCAAACTCTCATGCAACAAGTGGGGATCCAAGCATTATAATGCATGTTTATATTACCTCATGTATACTGTACTGCTTGTAAACATTTTTATGGTGTATGTAATAATTTGTGGAGCTTTTCTCCCCAGGCTTCTCTTGCAAAGGGCACAAGCTCAGTCAGACATTCCTGGTCAACAAATATCAAATAAATAAATACATAAATAAATGATACTGACTGTAGAAAAAATAAATAATATTTACTACATTATTCTCACCTTCTCTTCTACAACTGTGTTACCCTCTTTCCACCACTGCAGGTTATAATACATGTGCTAAACATCTCTCCTCAGAGTAGGGGATCCCTGTTAGAGATGATATGTGCTTCCCCAACTCCCACTGGATATCAACCTTTTTCCATTCTGTGCCTGACATAGTCTACTCCAGCTTCTGCAGATATGAGTCTTATGCCAGGTAGAGGAGGAATTTAGTTTCTTTTTCAGACCAGTTTGGGGCTTGACCCTGGGTATTTATAAATGCCATCCTATGAATTGCCAGTAAAAGAGTAAGGAATGTAAGTGCAGATCTGGAGATAAGTGCTTGGAGTCAACCCATGCAGCCATATTGAGTAATACCATGGAACTGATAGCAGTCTCAATGCAGGTTTATGAAGTGGACTAAAGCAGTCACATGGACCACCATTTTTTGTGTCAGTTCTTTTGATATGCGAATGGAAACGTTTCATCAATGTAATACATGCACATGTCTTGGAGTGGTAACATGTCAATCAAAAACAGCCCGAGATATACTGGTGCCTTAGGAGAAAAGGCTGTATGGCATCCCCTGCTACTTTTTTCTTTCATTTGTCACAGGTTGTCTTACTTTCCATTTCCTGCAGTTATACATTCATTTACAACATATTCTAATGAGGAAGGACAGCATCTGTTAACTGTGTGGAGGAAGCAATTGCAGTAAGGTGGTGGTTCTAGATGCTTTGAGATGGAATTTATATTTTTTAACAACCTCTTCATCCAAAGAAGGCCTGAACAAAATTTACAATAATAAAAAAAATAAATTTAGTCTTACTCCACAATTGTTTGTCCTGCAATCTTTTCAGCACTACATTAAAATAACTGCAATGGAAATAACTGTATTAAGTTGGGGGTCTGATGGCTACTAGGCTCCCAGAGGCTATGAATGCACTAGATATTCTGAGATTCATTTTACATTTTTAAAGAACTTTTTCATCCAATGATTGCCCTGACAAAAAAAACAATTAAGGAAAGCAATTCAGTCTTACACTTCAATGTTGCTTTTTGTTGCATTTTTTGATTACCCTAACTGGATGAAGACAATACTATAATAACTGAATTAAGCTGGTGTTCTGGGGTCTGCTAGGCAACCAGAATCCGTAGGGTTGTAGAAGCTGTGGGATGCATTTCAAGCTTTTTTTTCAACCTTTTGATCCAGTGTTGGCCTGAGCAAAAATCATGTGTACAGAAAATAAATTCAATCTTATTTGCTTTTTTTTTATTTCAACGAAGAAATAATTTGCATTCATGTTTTAATGTTCATAGCTGACCAAACACCAGTTCACAATAAACTGAGAAGACAACTGGTTGTGAGGATATTTATAGCATATCTGGAAGTAGTACTTACCTACTACCCCCCCCCCCAAAAAAAATAGGTAGTCACTAATCTGTATTTGGTGTTAAATTCTGATGAAATTGTGAGGGGGAGAGGTGATGGAGGTATCGCAGTCTTCATCCAGAAGAGACTCACATCATGGCTGTTTCAACAGATATAAGCACTAAAGTTTCTTCGTTTCAAAATAACCATCAGAAATGTCTTGTTTCATATGTCAGCCAGATATAGAACTCCCTCTATGACCCAAGTAATCCATAACACCTATCTACAAGAATAAGAATCACTCAGTATTAAACCTGATACCATTTTCCTAGGTAATCTAAACTATCCATCTATAACCAGATAAACTTACAATGTCATTAGTGCACAGACACAGAGATTCTTGGACTTTGTCAATATAAATGCTTTGAAACAATTAATCAGACTACCCATTAGGATGCATAACTTCTTGAATCATATTATTATTAATATGTGGGCATCTTGCACTATCCCTTGTGTATCTTTGTCACTTATTAGGCCTGACCATAAAGCCATCTCTTTTGAAATAAAATTGAAACCAGAGACCCCTTCAAACACTGGTATCTTTAGAAATTTCTCTTAGACAAACTTCCATTTCTAAGTCATACATTGGCAAGATTTAAATCCCTGCTAAGTCCAGTTACCTTTTTTGAATATGTAGAAATATACAGCACCACACTATACCAGCCTGTAAAAAATGCACATATGCAGCTGTACCTTGTAGGAATAAGTGCAGGGAAAACCCCAGACACAATCCCCTTGGTGGAACCATAATATCAACAAGATTTACAATAAAACTAATTTTGACCAAAAGTGAAAGGAGTAACTTCCAGAATTATAGAGCTCTCATCATAAGTTCATAAGTTCTTCAATGTTTGAACAGAATTTAGGCTGTAAGGTAACCCAAAAATGCTGATATAGTCAAATCAGCGGAATACTCCTTGGCACCAAACCAAATACCTAACCTCTTTTTTGAAAAACAGAAAGAAAATCAGAATTCTTAATAGCCATAGGAAGTCTATTTCATAATCTAGGAATTAAAAGAGTTATGTATTTAAGTTTCAGTTCAGTTCTTTCAGTTTTTACTTTTAATATACAATTAATAATGTTTATGTGTCCTGACATTGTAATTATTATTAACATCAAACATGGCCTGAACAGTTCACTAGCAAAAACTTTAAATCCAAAAATGAATTTGCCTCTAAAGGCATCTATAATGCATAAAATAAAATTTTAAATGAACTCATCTCTTTACATAAGATTGTTCACCAAATATTCTGATTCTCTTAAATTTACATTGCACCTTTTCTAATTTATCCAAATGACCATTAATATAAATACAAAAAAAAAAAAAACACTAATATTCAAGCAAGGGTCTAATATAAGTTTTGTATAATGTTACTGTATACTGGCCATCTGTAATAAAATATTGTTTAATAATAGGCCTAATTGTTTCATAGCTTTAACTGTAAATTCATTAACATGATATTTAATATCGTGTTTGATGAAATTAATATTCCTAAGTCTCTATATACTCAGAACTCACGTAATTGTGTATTATATAGTAAGACAGTGGGCCAGATTCAGGAAGCCTCCGTGTAAGAGTTATAACTCTTACACGGAGGCTGCAGTGAAACTGTGTGATGTCAGCATGTCATGCATATGCATGAGGTGCATAAGGCATGCTGAATCACACTAGTAACTCTTACACGGTCCGTGTAAAAGAGTAGGGGGCATGTCTGTAGGCTAAGCCCTGCAAGCGGACATGCCCCCGGAAGACTAGAATGGCTGAAAGTAAACAGCCACAAGAGAGGCCATGGAAATGTGCATAAACACACTACACAACACATGCCCCGATAGACCATCACTGTATAAAGTGAAGAGATGTAATAAAATTAAATTAAAACCTTTTTTAAAACCCGTAAATGTTTGCTACTGTGTGCCCGATGCTGGTGCTACTAGCGCAATCACAGTTAGCAATCAGTGGAAAAGGATATAAGAACTAAATATGCAAAGCAAGCCAAGTAATAGCTTAGCGGTAGAATTGCCGGCCTAAGAGTAGGCAGGCAGGGTTCGAGCCCCACAACAACCTTTTTTTTTTTTTTGTAAATAAGCACTAAAAGCCCCTGACAGTATTGTACACATGTAAATGTATTCCCTTTTGTAAAATGGAATGAAGCAGACATATATTCTGAAGTAACACAATAACAAAAATAGTCAGAAATGTACTGATAGGTAAGCTGCTGTGAGACGGAGTGCCCGTAGCTGAGTAGTGTTTAAAAAGCTGTAAACTGCGTGCCTGTTGCTAGGCATCGGTTTAACAGAGTGAAACTGTTTGCAACTAGCTGTGCTGAGCTGAACATGTGTGTCACTAGCCAATTAAGGTTTATCCCAGCGCAGACCGTTTGCGCGGCGCTCCCACAAGCTAACTGCCAGTGCGCATGCGTTAGCTCCGCGCAAACGAGCGCAGACCTGGTTTAAAGTGCTTAAAAGTGCCTTTATGGCACTTTGATTGACAGGTCCTGTACTCAGTTCGAAAGTTTGCTAAGAAAAATAAATTCCCACTGTTAGTCTCGAACCCAGGACCTTGGTAATATTAGTCTGTATGACGTACCACTAAGCCATGCCTGCTTTACAAGAATACACTGCTAAAATAAATATAACATGTAATAGTAGGAATCAGTATAAAGGCAATATAGGAGATGTACTATCTAAAGCATGTCAGGTAGGGTTTTAATGGCCAAATTACTGGATTCCCATACTAGTTCAGTGTGAACAGAAACAGCCCTGCTACCTGTTAGCTTGTACATAATAATGTAAGGTAATGTACATATGTGAAGGTATGTATATCTACACATACATATATATAAATATATATTAATACATATGAAATATAGTCGTAGGTCTCAGTAGCCATACACACTCACTACAGGAAACAGTGAACATAATTGCAGCAACCTGAATCTGCAACACAGCCTGACCCCTGTGTGACCTACTTACCCTTCTAACTGCTTAAAGGTGGCCTCAGCACTTTGATTGACAAGTCCTGTACTCAGTTTGAAAGTTTGCAAAGTAAAAGAATTCCCACTGTCAGTCTCAAACCCAGGACCTTGGTAACAGTAGTCTGTATGACCTACCACTAAGCCATGCCTGCTTTGCAAGAACACAGTGCTAAAATAAATATAACATGTAATAGTAGGAATCAGTATAAAGGCAATATAGGAGATGTACTATCCAAAGCATGTCAGGTAGAGTTTTAATGGCCAAATTACTGGATTCCCATACTAGTTCAGTGTGAACAGAAACAGCCCTGCTACCTGTTAGCTTGTACATAATAATGTAAGGTAATGTACATATGTGAAGGTATGTATATCTACACATACATATATATAAATATATATTAATACATATGAAATATAGTTGTAGGTCTCAGTAGCCATACGCACTCACTACAGGAAATAGTGAAGATATATGCAGCAACCAGAATCTGCAACACAGCCTGTGAGACCTACTAAGCCCTTTAACTGCTTAAAGGTGCCTCCAGCACTTTGATTGATAGGCCCTATACTCAACTCAAAAGCAGAATATGAGCATACTAGTAGGCCCTACCACAAGACCATTGTAACACTAGTCTGTATGACCTACCACTAAGCCATGACTCTCATACAGGAATATAGTGCTAAATAAGTGGAACACGTAATAGTATGAATGAAGATAAAGGCAATATAGTATGTCTACTACCCAAAGCATGTCATGCAGACTTTTATACTCCCAATTACTGGGTTCCCATACTAGTGTAGTTTTAACAGAAACAGCCCTGCTAATTGTTAGCTTGTACCCAATAATGTCAACTAATGTACATATATGAAAGTATGTATATGTACACAGATATATATATATATATATATATTTATATAGCAATACATATGACATATAGTTGTAGGTGTCAGTATGCATACACACTCACTATAGGGAACAGGCAAGATAAATGCAGCAACCTGAATCTACAACACAGCATGAAGCATGGTAGATGTACTAACCTTCACACTCACAAAACACTGTCAACAGCATACCAGCATGGTCCACGCCCTACAATCTGAAAGGGCAACGCCTATCTCACATACCCTTTTATAGCAGTATCCTGAAATCACAGTGAGACATGCAATCAGTACACACCCAGCTGCATGCAATTAGCAAATGCTGCCTTACAATTGGTGCAGAGGCCATCACATGGACCTATGCAGATACCTACAAAAGCAATGAGTACCCACACTACACTCATGCAATACATTCATTGCACAAAACCGACAGAGAAAGAGAGAGAGAGAGAGAGAACAAAACAGAACAAAACAGAAATAAAGACAGCCAGCAGCAAGACCAGCAGCAGCAGCAGCAGCAAACTTCAAGCAGCACCAGTGACACACCAACAGCTGCCACAAACACAGGTAATGCAAAGTAGCAGGTTAATCCTGTGTATACTGTGACACCTCAAATGTATCATAGTTCACTATCTATAGGTATGTCCATGAGATAGGTTGTGTGTACATAGTCATGAAATATAAACATATGTAATATTGTTGTACATGTGGGCCATAACTAACACTTCCATAGCTTAGAACACAAGGCCAGTTGTGCATATGATGCAGTAGTTCCCAGGGTCAGTAGAGGTTCCTCCTCATTGGTGTGGGACCACTGTGTATGTATGGCACTGTTCAGGTACATATCCTGTAGTATGGCCAGGGATTAATATCAGTCTGTCATGTGGTGCTATGTCCTCCAGGGGTGAATGTAGCACACATCCAGGGATACCATTTCGTAACAGTGATGATATGTGTTCTGCAATGATGAGTGTGGCTCTCACCTGGACATGTGAGAGGATAGGGGGGTTACAGTCATCTGGGATAACTAATAACACGTGTGTAGCACAATGGGGGGGGGCACCTGCACCTAAACTGTCTGCAACAATGTTGGCAATATCTGTGCATTTGGTGAATGTGAAGCATCTTAACACTGCAGACAACAGATGCCTTCCTGTCATGTGAATCTGCCCTGTGCTGCAGTAGCCTCCTACTATTGTTATACAATATGCCTGTATCTGTAGTCCACTGGACAGGATTAATAAGTGGTGTGCAGTTGTTCTGGGTTAGATAACTGTGTGCACAGTACATGCAGTATGTGGGATGTCTGTGGTACGCATATGCAAAGGTGCTGGCGGTGTGTGTTGTGGCTTCCACTGGCCCAGGGGGCTGCATGGATAGCATCACTGTCATAACTACTGAATAACTGTGTAATAACATGCATACATAGCAAGGTAGTGTACTGTGCTTGTGGTGTTGTTCAGATATGTATATCCAGGCTGAGTAATGTGTGTCCACATCACAGGGTTGGATGGCAGCACACATCCAGTATGTATGGATGAACACCCAGAAAATGTCAGACGTGTCACCTGTGCAGAAGTATCTGGCCATTACCTGTGCATCCCCCACAACACACACACATGCAACATATGGCAGATGTACTATAGCAGTACACACATGTTCATAGGTTCATACTAGGCTATCTGCCCGAGGGCATTTACAAGCCTAGCCCATTGTTTTGTGGCTTACGCCACCCCTTTAGTATGGGGAACCATACCCATTATTTTGCTGTGCCTCTGTCGAGCAGTGACACGGAGGTAATCCCTGGGGTATATCTGCGATCTCCCATCCATTGGTCAAGATTTCTCTTGAACAAGGCTAGCGAGTGCTCTGCCTCACATATACCGTGATTTTGTTCCACAGCATAGGAGTCTTTGGGTGATGAATCTATCCCTCCAGCATGTCCTATTAATAGCCGTGTCGAGGTTTAAGTCTCCGCCCTTGTGGCTCTGATGGATCTAGGTTTTTTAGGTGAAGCATATTCATCAAATCTGGGTTTGACATGGCCTTGTATGTTGGGCAAAGGTCACCTCTGAGCAAGCGTGGCGACTGAATAGAACATACATGGACATGCTGGAAGGGCAAATTCCTAACTGAGAGGCTCCCTTCACTCTGTAATGAGCTCAAACAGTTGAGAATGAACAGTTCATAGGTTCATACTAGGCTATTTGCCTTAGGGCATTGGTAAGCCTAGTAGAATGTGTTTGTCTTTTGCCACCCAATCACATCTTATGCTGCTATGCCCTTGTCCGACTTTAGTATACTTTGCCTCTGTCTAACAGCGACATAGAAGTGATACCTGGGGTACAACTATGATCTCCATCCACTCATCCAGATTCCTATGGAAGAGAGTCAATGAGGGACTCTGCCTAACCAGTAGTGTGAGCTCATTACAGAGTGAATGGAGCCTCTCGGTTAGGAATATGCCCCTCCAGCATGTCCATGTATGTCAGTGCTGAGGTCCAGCTCTCCTGAGCATGTGGCTGTATGGGACTCTGATTGCCTGAGGTGCATCACATTCATTACTGCTAGGTAGGACATGGCTGTATATGGCATGCACAGATTGCCTCTGAACAGGCAGTATGCCACTGAGTCCAGCTGGATTCACTTTACCTGGGCAGCATATGACATCTGTGTGAGCCATTGCATCCCCTTGATGATGTACTGTTGTCCTGTACCAGTTGCTGTAGGTGTCTGGTTAGGTACATCCCAAAAGGTGCATTGTACTCAATTATAGGCCTGATGATGGATGAGTACAGAGGCACAATGACCTCCCCTGCCATACATGTGAATCAGTCATGATTAGCTGGGCTATATAACATGTCTGTCAATCCACGTTGGCCATGTGGTAGACAAATGACAGACCGCTACCATGTTTCTTCCCCAGGTCCCCAACTACGTCTTCTGTACTCAATGGCCTAACACCTATGTTGTACTGTGCCACCAATGTCAAGGCGTGGGAATCTGCATTGAATACTGATACTCCCCCTCCCTTGTTCAAGTGTTGTGGCCGACAAGAATGGTAACAGCTATAACATGGTAGTACTGGTGTGCTCCTGTGAAACCTGAAACAGGTTCATGTTACTGCACAGATATCGATGTCCAGAATGCTAGGTAGGGTTTTGGGTGCGTGCATCCTTGGGTCTAGACGTCCAGTGTTGAGTAGCATCACTCTTACTTCCTCATCCTTTGTGATACAAATGGATGTGGGTTTGCCTTATGAGCCTTGCCTAATACAGGCACTATGGGTGTAGCAGGAGGCTCCGCCAAATGTCAATAGGACAGGGGTGACAGGTGCAAGCTGTCCCTAGCAAAGCATACCACCCCAAGATGGCAGGCATTGGCACACCTGTGAATGACACCAGTATGTCAGTCAATTGTTGGAAGGGATCATCGTGCCTTGATATTGTGGCATTGTTCTAGGTGAGGGTAGGATGCTACTCAAGGTCAGGGTCAAACTGTCTCAGGCTACGTGCTCAGAGAGCTCTGTAATGTCTCATGTCATGTAGTCCAGGGAGGAATGTGTCAGGCCATTCACAGCAGCATGGACATTGACTGAGTCATACCTGTACCTACCTTGGGGTTACCTGACTGTTTGTGTTATGTGGCAGTTCATAGTGCCTGACAGGCTGCACACCGTGACCCTCACCTCGTTAAGCCTGGTGAACGTGATGTGAGTGTGCCTGATGATAGAGGCACCTAGTACAGGTGTATGAGGTGTGTTGTTAACTGTTAATGGCTGTGAGTGTTCAGCACATTGGCTTTGTGTGATATGTGTTGCACATGTTCGTTTATGTGGTAGTGGTTGCCTGGATGTCTGCTTAGGAGGTCTCTGCTGCATAGGCAGAGCTGTGGTCTGAGCCTACAAGTATGATCATGTGTGATCATGTGTTAGGTCCGCTGTTGTGGTAGGTCTACATGAGACTGGAAGTGTAGTGAGTGATCCCCTTTGCCACGTGACTGGTTATGGCGGTATTGACTAGACAGAGCCTAGCCTCCAGTCTGGTATATGGTTGCATCACTCACATGAGTTTGAATTTGTTGTTAGGAGGAGGGTTGTCTGTGCACATGCATCTGTTCTAACATTGTCTCTGGAGTACCACACTCACCAGCTGGACTGAGGAGGGAACTGACAACTGACCTCTGGACATGCTAGAATACTATTGTGAACTCTGTAATCACTAATGATTGAAAACAAGGTCCAGTGGGGAGTGAGGGTGTACTGACATTACCTACAACTGCTGACTGATATAAAAGCGTCAGTGAGCAAATGCCAGGTAACCTAAGTGCAATGTGTCACAATGAAGTAAATGCAACAATGACAAGCAGTCACTTGCTGTCATGTGTAACATGGAAATACGTACAGTAAGCAATGCAGATAACAGTAGTGAGTCACAGATGTGTTGCAAAGATGTGTACTATGTGGATGTAGCATACCAGTGAAATAACAAGCTAACAGATAACAAGCATATAAACAAAGGTAGATGCAGGAGGCCTGGATGTAGTGTTTGCTACAACAAACAAGGTGTAGCAATGTCAGTAAGATACAGCTCAGATATGCAGGCACTATAAACCTGAAACCAGATGTCCCCAGCTATGAATGGCAGAGTACAGCCTATTGTCACACATGGGTGCAGACCACAAACCTCGTTAATGTTAAATAACTGGCCTGAAGGCCAACTGCCCATACCAGAAGTAATACACTTGTACACTGGGCCCACAATCAGCAGTTCCCAACTTCAATGGATGAAAGATATGTGTCCTGCCACCACAGTGCTTGCCACCAACCTCCCTAATGTAAAACAACTGGTCTGAAGGCCAAGTACTTAGTACAAATGACATAGAATGATATCTACACTGTAATCAGGTTTTAACCAATCAGTAATAAGTAGAAGTTAACACTACCTGTATAGAATGTGTACCATGTATTGTTGAGATACTATGCTGATAACCTGTTTGTGTACCTTTCCAGATAGACATGGCACCTAAACGGAATCCTGCCTACTGTGCTGCAGAGGATGACGTGATCCACCAGAGCCTGGTGCGTGACTATGCCATCCTGTTCTCACGCACCACCCAGAATCAGCAGGAGAGGTCTGCACTGTGGCAAAACCTTGTTAGCAGGATAAATGATGTTGGCATGCATGATAGGACATATGAGCAGGTGAGACATCACTGCAGTGATTTGATAAGAAATGTCCGCCAGCGTGCTGCAGATATCCGCAGGCAACAGGCTGCCACAGGTGGAGGGGTGGCCACACATCCCCCCCTCACCAGACAACAGGGGCTACTGCTAAGTGTTGTGGATCCAGCCCCAGAACAACAGCAACCATCATGCATCCTGATGGAGGTTGGATTCACACAGCAGCAAGACAGCGAGCGTGCAGGTAAGATGCCATATTCATTTATTGTTATTACTTTTACATTTGTTGACCCAGATAGTCTAGCTGGATATAAGTTCATTTTCAGTAGAGGCCTGTGGAGAAAAGCTCCACACATAACGTAATAAAGGCAGACAGACAAGTTGTCATTACAGACAGCCAACATAATAGAATTGTACACCAGCCTGTTAATTAAATCAACATACATGTAAGGAAGTCAAACAGTTTAGAGTCATACACAATGTACCATTGGTTTCAAAGCAATCCTACCTAAAGCATAATGGTTATGCAATAAGGCAAAAGCCATATACATAATAGTTAGGGCTCAGAAGGGTAGAGAAGTAGAAGGAGTATGACAGATACAATGATATGGAAGAGGCAGGAGTCAAGAAGGGAAGTGAGGAAAAGAAGGAAGACAGTCAAGAGGAGGTGGGAGGGATGGGAGAAGTAGGTCAGAGCATAGAAGGACATCAAGGTGAAAGAAACAGGGTAGAAGCTAGTTTCTATGCACAATGAGGGGTTAAAGGTGAAGAGAGGGTAGGGAGAGGGACGTTAGCCTGGACTCCAAGAAGAACAAAGCCAGTGGGTTTGGAAGTACAGTTTGAGTTGACGTTTGAAGAGAGGTAAGGGTGAGATTAGAGTTAACTCCTGGTATGTACATATGACTGTTCTGTACGCTGTTACTTCATGCACGCATAAGGTGTGCATGTGGTATGTATCTGTCATCATGATATATATACAGACATGATGTGCAGCTGATGTGTATAAGGGAACTAGTGTACTACTGTACTGTATCATGTGCAAAATGAATGGCACACATGTGCCCACTGACATTACTCTCTTCACACTTCCAGGTCCCTCCCATGTAGCAATGAGGCAGGCCATACATGCTGGTGAGTCTTTTAAAATTATCTGTAAAACAATTTATAAAACTAGGAAGAGTAGTGTAACTCTGTAGTAGACATGCTGGTGACTGTGTTCACAATAACTGTAATTGACAGGTAGTAAATTGAGTAGTGTAACACGGTACTGGTGTGTGTGTTTACTGTGGGGTGTGCATGTGTGCAAGTGTGCCTGTGCCCAAGTGTGCATGTGTGTTAGTGTCCATGAGTGCATGTGTCCATTTCTGAATGTGTGCATTAGTATTGAAGTGCATCTCTTTGAAATATGTATTGAGACTGTAATCTGTGTTCCATGTTTTCCTCCCGTAGGTTCTGGTGCTGCTCTGGTGACCTGCAGCAGGGAACCTGAATCTTGTGCCCCAGGTACTGATGATGATGAAATGTCTGTAATGGTGCAGGAAGGTGTGTCTGGGTCCGCCATTGGTCAGCCAATTGACAGTACACAGCTTTCAACCCCGTCAATCCGCACAGTCATCCTGCCGTTACATCCTTTGTCACCATTGTCCCTAGGTGATGGACAGTCAGCAGTGGGCATAGATCAGGATAATGTGGTACCTGTGGTACATGCATCCTCACAAGGCAGCCATGTGCAGAGGCCTCCAATGGTACCACGCAGACAGTCGCCCATGGGTTCTCTTGGGGGCATCCATGGCCGTACTGCCTCTGGCCGACGTGCCCAAGGAGGTATGTCAACCTCCACTATGTTTAGAACTGTCATGCAGGCATAGGCACGTATGGAAAGGTACACCAGACAGGGTCTGAGGGAGCTGAGAGCATGTCGCATAGCCATGACAGACGGCATGCATGATGTTGCGAATGCTATCCGTAACTTCACAGATGTCGTTGACAGACGTTGTGGGGGCATAGAACAGCTGCTCCACAACCAGATGTCCATGGGCCAGGGCGATGGTGTGCGTTTGCGGCGTCGCCGTGGCCGTATGCCAGCAAGAGCACCAGCTGGCAGTGGCCGCGGGCGACAACAGGCCCACCCGGACGCCTCAAGTGCCAGCACCAGCCCCAGCAATGCTGGGTCTGTGCTTTCATCCAGACGCCCCAGGAGACCACGTGCACGTGGCTCTGGACAGTCCCAACAGGGAACTGTGTCCAGTCAACACACCCCTGCTTCCGATGACAGTACCCAGTCTGGGTTAGTACCGGATACGGCCCGTAGCACCCCTGCCAGGCACAGGTACCGTGTCCGTGCCCAAAGACACTGATCTGGATGACCTGACAGGTGCAGTCTGTGGCTGTCCACAAAACCCTGTACATGGCAGCCATTATGTGGGACTGTGTGCGTGCTTACACACATGCAGAAACCTGGAAACCTAACACCTAGGGCAAACACATACACACACACACTGCACCAACAACGGTCCACCCTGTACTGCTGCCCCTCACAAACACACATACACACACATGTCAATTGGTGTTACCAGTGGCTGCTTGGGCATACCTAACCCACACCCTGTGCATATGATGACACTGTGCCACCTCCTGCATACTACAACATCGGTGCAGGTAAAGGTAAACACGTTGCTGATGCACAGGGTGACTACATAGATGTGTATAAGTAGTAACATGTTGGTAACTGTTGACTGTTGCAGTATAAATGTGTGTATATCCCAGCAGTCCTGCTGCAGTAACTGTATGAATGTCCTCAATTGTTATCTGCACCCATACTACTTAACAAAGTGTACCAGCTGCACACCATCACATGCTAACATTGACTATGGCAATGCGCATATTGTGCTGTTATGTAGATTCAGCTACATGTATCTGTTCTGTCACACATGCATCTATACACACCCTGCTACCCACACAGATGCACACACTCACCTGCCATTCCCATTATTTATCACCCTACATGAGTAGCTGTTGATACATGACAGGTACACATTTCAGAAGTGCACTATGTTGTTTACTACTGGCATCCCCTTCTCTACCTGTACTCACAGGGTTCAGGCAACCTCATCAGTTGGAAGATGTAATGTGCATCAGGTACTGTAGTACCCTGATTGCCACAGCAAACATGTTTCCCATACGGAAATGCACACACAGACACATCCCACATCCACACACTTGCCACATTCAGGCTTCAGAACACTATCTAGGTATATTCGGTACATGCGTGTTACAGTAGCATGTAACACTATACTGAGTACTGGCAGTTACTTGTCTGTTGTCATGTTGTCTGTATAGAATAAAAGAATTGTTTGATTATCCTACTCCGTTTGTGGACATTACTTGAAGAAGTGTTACCTTACATGTGTTATCAGTACCACCACCTTCTGTTTTGTAGTTTTGTTTGTATAGGGTGCTATCAACATCACTGCTTGTTAAGGGTAATGACCACCCTGCAGTGCATAGCCCCATGTGGCAAAAGCCACATTCCACCCCATCATTGTGCACACACACTAACCCCACCAACAGTAAAACACATACTTTCCATTTGCAAGATTCAAACCCATACCTAACTGTGCAATGACAGTAGAAACAGACACATTAGCAGAGTGTGCTATTTGCAGTAGTTGGAGAAATCCTTACTAATGCTGTACTTAGAGGGTGCTGACATCATCTGTGTGTAGGAGGAGGGATGTGCACCCTGTAGTGTGTTCTCCCAGTTGGCAAAAGGCAGTTAACCCTCCCAGCATAGTGCACACACATAAACTCATACTAATACACATACATTCCCTTTGCAGGATTCAAACCCCTACCTAGTTATGTTAAGACACTACAGACGGACGCATTAGCGCAGCGAGCTATTCGCATTACTGGGGGATTTTTTTTCCCCTGATATACTTATAGGGTGCTGACATCATCAGAGTCTAGAAAGTTGTGGTGTGTTTTCCCAGTTGCCAAGAGGGATGTTTCTTTCATACACATTTGCACACACACTTACCCACCCTTCACACACACACTTGCCACCTGCTGGATTCAAACCCCTACCTAACTATGTTATGACACTAGAAACGGACGCATTAGCACAGCGTGCTATTCGCATTACTGGGGAATTTCCTTTCCCCTGATATACTTATAGGGTGCTGACATCATCAGAGTTTAGAAAGTGGAATGATCATCCTGTGGTGTGTTTTCCCAGTTGCCAAAAGGGATGTTTCTTTCATACACACTTACCCCCTTCACACACACTTGCCACCTGCTGGATTCAAACCCCTACTTAACTATGTTATGACACTAGAGACGGACGCATTAGCACGGTGCGCTATTTGGATTACTGAGAGAATCCTTTTCTCCAATATACTTATAGGGTGCTGACATCATCAGAGTCTAGAAAGTGGAATGATCATCCTGTGGTGTGTTTTCCCAGTTGCCAAAAGGGATGTTTCTTTCATACACACATACACACACACTTACCCCCCTTCACACACACTTGCCACCTGCTGGATTCAAACCCCTACCTAACTATGTTATGACACTAGAGACAGACGCATTAGCGCAGCGCGTTATTCAGATTACTGAGAGAATGCTTTTCTCCAATATACTTATAGGGTGCTTACATGATCAGTGTCTAGAAAGGGGGATGAGCATCCTCTGGTGTGTTTTCACATTTGCTAGGGGTAACATTTGGACCAAGTGTGTGAGCATGCCCAGTTCAGCCTTCCTGTGGCATGTTGTGTGAAAGATGTCTCATTTATCTAAGTGTGTGAGCATGCCCAGTGTGGGCTTTACATATGTTGAACTCTGCAGCCCATCACATTTGTGGATGAGTGTGACCTTCAACAAATACCTGAAGTTTATGGTTGTGTGTTCTGTGCCATGTTGTGTAGCTACTGTCCGAATGCTTTTTGTGTGAACAAAACAGGGAGTATACTGTGCCTGCAGGTTTTGCATGGGATACTTTGCACACAATTGTCAACATCCGTTCATACTGACCTAACACTGTAGCACTGTCTAGTGTAGTGTTTCAGTACTTTCACTGTGGTGGTCAGTATCCTGGCCTTTAGTCCTATCACTGCTTTACATTTCCATAGTGTGCACAACAGCCTGGTTAGGGTCCAGTTGTGCACATCTGCACAAAGGCAGTGCCTCTACAGACCCTGTTAATTGCTGCCCCATAAGCTTAACAAGTGTAGTCTGCAAATCTATGGAGAGGATCATAATTGAGCTCATAAACAAAGATATAGGGGACATGCAGACATTGTACCCATCCCATTTTGGCTTGGTCAGGGGCAGATCATGCCATTTGTACTGGGTTGACATCTTCAAATTGGTCACTTAGGCCATTGTTGGGGAAAGGCAGTCCATACAGCCTACCTTGGCCTTGCAAACACTTTCAACACAATACCCCACTCAGGTATTGTGGAAAACCCTAACAACTGAAATGTAAACCCATATGTCACAAGATGGGTTGCAAACTGGCTTAAGGACGGGACCCACAGGGTTAGAGTTGCTGGCACTATGTTAGACTCCAGGCTGGTCACAGGTGGTGTCACACAGGGCTCAGTCCTTGGCCCCCATTGTTTGTCATGTACTTCCCAGAAGTACAGGCCAACATGGGAGGACTTTGGATGACAATGTTAGCAGATGACTGCACACTGGGCACCATAGTGGACAGTGCATCACACACAGATATCCTTCAGAAGGGACTCACAGTAACTGATAGCTGGTGCCAGGGCCATGGCCTGAAGTCAGAGTGCACAACATGTGTAGACATACCCTTCAGGAAAAGCAAGGTGACCCCAAGCTACCATATAGGTGGCAATCCTCTAAGCACAGAGGAGGTTATCATGGACCTGGGGACCCAGGTTAACAGTCGCCATTCTTCTGAGACTCACATTGCTAAAGTGGCTAGGAAGACCTTCTACATTGCCCACCTGATCAGGCTGGGATTCACATCCAGATCTAGTGGGTCATTGTTCCCCTGTACTCTTCACTTATCAGACCGGTGATCGAGTCGAATGCCCTATTCTGGCTGTATCTCACACAACATCTGCAGCAATTGGAGACACCCTGACTGTCCCCTACCTAAAGGATCAAGGAACCCCAACAGCTGTCATATGCTGCCAGATTGACGACACTCTCACTCTATTCACTCACATACCGTCTGCTTAGAGGTGACATGTGCCTGACATGCGAGGCCATGTCCAAACAGAGATTAATGGGCATGCTCCACCTCAGACTCAGAAGATCCACCTGAACCACTAGTGCAGGTGACTTACACCTTAGCAGGGATGTATGTTGGACATGTTGGAGGGATGGAGTTATCACTCGGAGACTCCCTATGCTGTGGAATACAATCCTGGTCCATTTGAGGCAGAGCACCTTGCTGGCTGTGTTCAAGAGGTATCTTGACCTAATGCTAGTCGGAGAATGTGTTTGTCCATCAACACATTGTAAGCGTAGTTCGACATGTCATATGTCTTGTTTAGTATACTGTGCCTCTGTCTACCTGTGACATAACATTGATACCCAGGGTAAACCTCCCATCTCCCATCCACTCATTAGGATTCCTGTTGAGGGGACTCAACCAGTGTCTCTATGGACAACCTGTACTGGTAGTTTACTCATGTGTGGGGGTGGCTTCTGTGTTTTGGATAATGCAGTACAGCCTGTCCTATATATGTCAGTGCTGGGGTTCAGGTCCCTCATCTGCCATTCAGATTGTACAAGGTGCAGCATGTGCATTGATTCCAGCTTGGACATGGCTTTCTACATCAGGCACAGCTTGCATCTGGGTGGACAGCATGGCAGTGTGTGGAGCTGCACTCTGTTTAATCAGACTACACATTACATGTGTTCCAGCTCTGTCATACTCCTGGTGAGGTACTGTTGTGGACTTTACAGGTGCTGGATGTGTGTGCATGAGGTACACCCCACAGGGGCTGTTGTGGTCATTTCTAATGCTGATGAAAGATAACTGCAGAACCAGAATGACCTCCCCTTAGCTAGATGTCAGACAGCATGGACCATACAATCACAACTGAAAACAGGACCCTCTCCACAAAGGGAAAGTGTCCTGTCTGGTGGACCCCAGCCATAAACAAACTGTATGACAGATGAGGGTTACTAATGCAAGACAGAGCTACATCTCCAAAAGGGAAGACAGCTGTGATCAGCACTAGTAGAAAGCTACATTATCTCATAAAGACATGCAAGGTCAACTTGGGGACATAAATCACCAAAGACAATGAAGGTAACCACACTGCTTTCTTCAGTTATGTCAGACACCTGGTTGTGAACCCTCGGATATGCTCAGAGTTGGTACACAACAACATATATTCCAGTGACCTGACAGATATTGGCAACATTCCGGCGGACAGCTTCAGTGCGATTTACCCCTCCCTCACCCCAAAACAAGATAGTTATCACTGCTGTATGTAACCTCACTGTCATCTTGGATGTCCATGTGAGAGCCACACTCAGCAAAGACAAGTACACAGCATCCATGGGACCTGCTGGTATCTCCAGTTGCATGCTATGTGAACTCCAGAAGGGCTGGACCCATATATACAACTGCTATTTAACCTTAGTCTTGCTACAGGATATGTACCTGAACACTGGCATACGGCAACAGTGGTCCCACTCCACAAGGGGATGCCTCCACAGACCATGGCAACTACCACCACACAGGCTTAACCAGCCTTGTCTGCAAAGATATGGGAGGAGTCATGGAGCTCTTACACAGACACATTACTGACCTACGGACCCTTGTTCCCACCTAGTTCAGCTTTGTACAGGGCAGATCCTGCCTTTTGCACCTTTGCACCGAAAAGTACCTACCATGAAGATCAGGGTTCTTCAACACATGTCATATGCTTCCAGAATAGAGGAAGTCCAGCTTTGTTCAGTGTCATACCGCATACTTACAGGTGACCTATGCCTGACATACAAGACCATGTCCAATCAGGATTTGGTGGACATACTCCACTGCAAGCAATCCAAATCCACCAGAGCCATGAGAGCTGAGTATTTGAACCTCAGCACATACATGTATAGGACATGCTGGAGGGACAGAGTCATAACTCAGAGGCATCTCACACTCTAGCAGAGTATCCCAGTTCATGTTTGACAGAGTCCCTCACTGACTCTCTTCAGGAGACATCTGGACAACTGCATATGAGACAGAGGCACAGACTAGACAGAGACACAGTCATGTTATTCAATTACGTAAGGGGGTCATAATGTGTCACTACTAAGTCAGAGGCACAATATTCAGAATCTATTCTGTACACTTATTACCACTATAAGGGGTGGCAATAGCCACATCACTATGGCTAGGCTTATACATGCACTAGGGCAGATAGCCTAGTAGTACACTATGACACTATGAAACACCGGTGTATGTGTAGCTATTGTCAATCAAACAGTATGATGTGGCTTGGGGGCTTGATATCTCCTGTATTCCAACATTGTTTTGTCTATTCCTTCTAGCATGTCTAGGGATCAGTTGCTAGTGTCCTCTCCTGCTCAGCTGGTGAACCTGGGAATATTGAGGCACTGTTACAGTTGCCTCATGTACACTGACAACCCTCTCCTTCTGCCATAAAACACACATACATGTGAGAGATGCAACTATATAGCCAAAGTGGAGGCTGAGCTCTCTCAACATAGGACTAGGGTGAAGGTAACCACACACACATCTTTAATCCAGTCTCACATGGCACTGTCACAACTTAAGATCATACACATAGACACACAGAGACACTCTCGGAGGCTCTGATCAGAAGTCTACCAGAATGGCGGTGGCCACCACAGCAGATACTCACACAACTGCCTCCACAGGGCACAGCACATGCAACACATTGACCACAGAGTTGGTGTGCCAAACAGTCACAGCCCTTAAGGCCAAACACAATGCCGGACACACTTGTCATAGGTGACTCCATAGTCAGACACACTGATGTCCCACTCACCAGATCAGGTACAGAGGAGGTCACAGTAAGCTGCCTATCGGGCACTGGAATCCACCACATAATGCAAGCACTCAGGTCACTAAACTGCAAGTACAGGTCTGACCCAGTCATAATCCATGCTGGTGTGAACGACCTGAGATGTACCTCCCTGGACTACATGGAAAGAGACATAGAGGATCCCTCTGATTATGTAGGCCAGGCAGGTATGACCCTGACCTTCGGCAGTATCCTACCTTCAAGTATGATGCCACATAAACAGAGACAAGATGATCAGCTGTAGTATTTTGCTTAGACTATGGTTTCATTCTAAGGGGGTCCAATGTCTGTCTGCCTGGGATGACATGCTGGACAGGCCACGGTGATTTGCAAGGGACGGCTTGCACCTGTCACCCCTGGGCTTCCGGATTTCAGATGATGCTCTTGCCACCCCCATTGTGCCTTTTTTATGCAAGACTCAGATTCTACACCTACCACCCTAGAACACAGTAAAGGAAAGACACTAAGGGTAATGCTGCTCAATGCCCAAGGTCTCAACCTCAAGCTGCACACACTCTATGCCCTCCTCAGTATGTAGCACATTGATGTCTGTGCTGTGCCTGAAACCTGGTTCACAGCTTCTGACAGCACCCGGCACTATCGGGTGTTACCTCATATCATGCATTCTGGCACCAGCATCCCGACAACACCAAGAAGGATGGTGGGTGTCCATATTCATCAAGGACACCCTCACCTCATGGTTGGTGGCAACACACGATGCATCAGAGACCATCCAGGTGCCAGTGACCGTAGGCAAGACTGCTCTGCAGTTTGTAGCATGTTACATGCCACCCGCTCAAACTCAGGTACCTCACACAGCTATCCTGCAAACACTGAAGGGGATAAATGTATCTCAAAACACCATCCTACTGGGTGATTCCAACTATCCACATATAGACTGGGATCACTAATCATGCCACAACACTCTAACACAAAGGTTCCAAGAGTTCATACACTGAAATGCCATGGAACAACTGGTCCCAATCCCCTCAAGTGGAGGCAACATACTAGAACACATCATCACGAACATGGGGTCACACTGTTCAACACCAGACATATACCCATCATTGGTGAGATCAGATCATGGACTATTCTCAGTGGGAGTCCACATCCCACCCACACCCCAGATGGGAAATGAAACGGTGAAGACCTTCTCAAATGCCGACTTCACATTTCTGAGGACTGGTGTGGTCTCTTTCAAGGCCCCCAGGCCAGCAGACACCATTACCCAAGCCACTGTATCACTTAGAAATGCCTTCTACCAGCACCTCCAGGACTGCATGGTTCAGGCAATCCCAAATAATAATGACTCTTTGTACCACAGGCAAGCATCCAGTCTGGTGGACCCTAGCCATAAACAAGCTGTACAACACAAGGAAGGAGCTACTACAAGATAAAGCGTAATCCGTAG
Organism: Protopterus annectens; assembly: GCF_019279795.1. Classification (NCBI taxonomy): domain Eukaryota; kingdom Metazoa; phylum Chordata; order Ceratodontiformes; family Protopteridae; genus Protopterus; species Protopterus annectens. The sequence goes on from NC_056732.1 coordinate 466,674,787, forward strand.
GGGGGAAGGCACCCCTGCTCATTGTGAGTAAAACACTGGGTTCCCCCATACAATCATCCGAGGCATGTTTTGAGAGTAAACCCACTCAGGACTCCAGGGACAATCATGAGGCCTTTTTTACCTATGTTTGAAACCTGGGAGGAAACTCCCAGATATGCTCAGACTTAGTTCAGAATAATGTTGATATCACTGCACCTACAGACATTGGCAACATACTGACTGACAGGTTCAGTGCAGATTTCTCCCCTCCCCAACTGGGGGTATGTACACCAGAGGATTGTAGCCCCCCAAACATCTCCACTGCTGGGGTGGGAACTGCTCAATCCAAGGCAGAAAACACTTTATCCATGGGACCAGATGGTGTCCCCAGTTGTGTGCTCCATGAACTCAATGAGTAATTACACCCACAGTTAGGGCAGCTGTTTAATCTTAGCCTCACCTCAGGATATGTTCCCAAGGAGTGGCATACAGCAATGGTGGACCCACTTCACAAAGGAGGTGCCTCCACCAACCCCAGAAACTACCATCCCATCAGCTTGACAAGCCTGTTCTGCTAAGCTATGGAGAGGATCATAATGGGAATTCTAAATGAAGACATAGGGGACTTGCAGACATTGGATCCAATCCAGTTTGGCTTTGTCAAGGGCAGATCATGCCTTTTAAACTTGGTTGACTTTTTCAAAACACTCACCCAGGCCATTGTCGTGGGCAAAGCAGTCCACACAGCCTACCTTGACCTGGCAAAGGCTTTTGACACAATACCCCACTCAGGTATCATTGAAAACATCACCAGCTTAATTGTGAACCCATACATCACAGCATGGGTTGCAAATTGGCTAAGTGATGGAACACACAGGGTCAAAGTTGCTGGTGCCAGTTCACACTCCAGAGCTGTCACAAGTGGTGTCCCACAGGGCTCAGTCCTGGGCCCACATTTGTTCAGTATCTACTTTTCAGAAGTACGAGCAAACACAGGAGGATTATGGCTGACAAAGTTTGAAGATGACTGCAAACTGGGAAGCATAGCTGGAAACCCATCTGACACAGACATCCTTCAGAAGGGTCTCATAGACACAGATAACTGGTGCCACGGCCATGGCCTTACATTAAACACTAAACAATGCATAGCCATACCCTTCAGGAAGAACAAGGTTCCCACTACTTCCCATCTAGGTGGCAATCCTCTAAGCACAACGTAGGTTATCAGGGACCTGGGCACCCAGGTTGACAGTGACCTTTGCTTGACACTCACATTGCCAGGGTAGTTTGGAAGGCCTTCTACATTGGCCACCTCATCATGCAGTGATTCACATCTAGATCAAGGGAGGTCATCGTTCCCTGTACTCATCACACCAATGATTGCATACACTGCCCCATTCAGATTGGATGGGCCCACAAATTCCTCGACAGGAGGTGAAAGGGTCTCAAACATATTTCTTATGCTGCCCGACTGAAGGAATTCCAGCTGTATTCAGTCACTTACTGACTGCTCAGAGGTGATCTGTGCCTGACATACAAGGCTATGTCCAACCCAGACTTTATGAACATGCTTCACCTCAAGACCTCTACATCCATCAGAACTACAAGGGCAGGAGACCTAAACCTCAACACAGATATTAATAGGATGTGCTGGAGGGACAGATTCATCACCCAGAGAGTCCATATGCTGTGGAACAACATCCTGGTACATGTGGGGCTGAGCACCTCACTGGCTTTGTTCAAGTGAGATCTTGACCAATGGATGGGAGATTGCAGGTATACCCCAGGGATAACCTCAGTATCACTGCTTGACAGAGGCACAGCAAAATAATGGGCATATCCATCAACTTGCAGGGGTGGCAGACGCCACAAAACTCTGGCCTAGGCTTATTAATGCCCTAGGGCAGATAGCCTAGTATGAACCTATGGACATAGGCCTGGGGCAGTTCCTGCTATTAGGACAGTGGTCTGCAGCAGGCTATATAGTAGTAGTCGGTTTTAGCCATTGTTTTTGACCATGGCTATTCCATGTTGCTTCTTGTTGTGGTACAAACATGGGTGTGTGGTTATCCATGCTATTTATTGCTAGACACCCTCATTTTGTATCTTGTTCCATGTTTTTGCACATGTACATCACTGTATGACGTGCAGCTGTTTCCACAGGGTCATATGCGTGGATATGGATGTTAGTTGGGGTCCTCAGGTGTGCATATTGTACATGATATTACATTACTTAACACATGGCATTCATGCCTCAGGTGGTGCTGCAGGGCCACCTCTGTCGGATACACATACTACACTCCTGTACATTTGGAAGCAGGTTGTGTCATGTTAGGCATCCCTGTTACTGTATGAGTGAGTCAGAGCGGTATCAGTCCCAGTGTTCCTACTGACCAAGCGTATGTGCTATCGTTGCCTCTTTGCCAAGGCCAGGGCATACTGGGCACGCCTCCTTCTGCCTACTGGGACAAGGTCAGGTTGTTCCTCCTCCGAGTCACCCCCTGCCTGTGGTGGCCTTGGCAATGGTGGGGGGATGTTTGGCCCAGCCCTGTGCTGGTCCTGCTGCAGCTGTTTCTGCAGGATCATATTATGTAGCATAGCACATATCATGATCATTTGGGTACATGTAGTTGGTGTGTACTGCAAAGCTCCACCAGATGTGTCCAGACACCTGAACCGTGACTTGAGCAGCCCAAACACACGCTCTATGATATTACGTGTTTGTGCGTGTGCCTCATTATGGCGTTCCTGTTCAGGTGTGTGTGCATTTCTGATGGGTGTCATCAGCCACGGCTCAAGTGCATAACCTGCATCCCCCACTAGGTGTCCGTGTGGGAAGTCCCCATTGGCAAATGATTGGTACAGCTGCATCAGATGCCAGATGTGGGAATCGTGGTAGGTCCCAGGGCAGCCAGCACACACATTCATTATTATGCCCTGGGCATCACACATGACCTGGCAGTTGATGGAGGGGTATCCCTTGCGGTTAATGTAGACTCTACCTCGCTCACCGGCTGGTGCTTTGATGCGTATGTGCGTGCAGTCTATTGCACCCAGCACCTCAGGGTATCCCGCTATTTGCTGGAAGAGACGCATATTGCTGGCCACAACTTCACGGTCATTAGGGACATATATATGATCACTGACATGTGGTGACATGGCATCCAGGAACTGGTGCAGTACCCTGGAGGCTGATGCCTGTGATATCCCCATCATATCACCAGTTGGTCTCTGGAAGGTACCTGTTGCTAGTATTCTTAGGCCAACACATACCTTGGTTTCCACTGGGATGGGTTCCCCTCTGTTGGTTCTGTGTGTGAGGTGTGGCCTGCACAGCTCAACAATCTGCTGCAGGAGCTCTCTGTCCATTCTATAGCGCTCTACTATCTCCAGCTCATGTAACCCATGGTAGGTGACCCTGGGCCTGTATACTCTTCTCCTTCTCCTCACTCTGGGTTGTCTGTCAGCATCTGCATTGTCACCACCCTCAGCAATTCGCCTATGCCTGATTATAATAGCCATGGCAGCCCCTAGCATTTCTGCTCTGAGTTCAGCTTTATTTCAGTTTTCAATTCTGATAGCTTAGCTTCTGGCAGTATCTCTTGTGAGAAACAGCCTTCACTGCTCTTTGTTGTGTTTTAAGTGCTGGGCTGGGCTTCTAGTCTGCCTGTGTAATTGCCTGCTTGTAATTGTTTCCACCAATTAACTCCAGCAGTATTCCCTGGCAGTTTCCCTGTATTTTGGTTGTTTCCTGTTTCCTCTCTGTTTCCTGAGGGGGAGCAATGTGCACACCAGCTAAAACACGCTCACAGTCACTTAAACGCACGCACACATACCTACACGGTGTTACACACGCGCACACATCCTTACACGGTGTTAGCTAGGCTGATTCATGCTAAAACGCGTGCACACTGCCTTACACACGTGCACGCCCGCGCAAACCGTTGTAAACAGTTTACAACACGCTCCCACATGTTGAACCTGCCTTACACGCTGCAGCCGCAAGATGCACATATATCAAGAAACATGGAGTGTAGGGATAGCGTATACCCTCAATTTCTTGACTTTCCTAGTGTTCTGTTGGGACACACCTCCCCCCCTGATGTCTGTCTGTCATCTGTTACCTTACATTGCCCTCCAATCTGGGACATTTCTTTCTATCCTTCCCTTCCGTGATGTCACCTACCTCTTACTCTGTTCCTCCCCCTTCTCTAACTCTTACACTACTCAGAATGTGCTCATTACCTATGTGGCAGTGTGATTCAGTATTGTAACCCTCATTTACATAGGATTGCCTAGTAATGCTTAGTTACATATCTTACACGGAGCTTCCCCCCCTTGACAACCACTAAACGGAGGCCATATTGTTTTTAGTCTGCAAGTCCCTCCATTGACATTCCATGTAATACATAAATCCCACAATTGTGGGCTTATAAGCTTCGGTTTTCAGTTTTAGGTAGCGCACCCCGTTTGCGCGGGTGTGCGCTGCAGTTAAACACAATAATCCCGTGAAAAAAAAAGTTAAATAACTTATTTTTGCAACACTTTTTCATGCCAATGGCCACATATTTGGCCATTGGCATGCTTAATGACACATATGCACCCTTTATTTGGAGCTGACATAGCTCCGTTTTTGATTTTGCAGAAATGTACTCAGTTGTCAGCTGAGTACATTTCTGCAGCTAACACGTCTGTTACACGGACTGGTTTCTGCTTCGTGGATCGCTCAAATACCTCATTTGCATATCTTGGAGCTGCAAATGAGGTATTGAGCATTTCCACGCCCAGTCCGTGTAAGAGACGTGTTAGCTGTCTCTTACACGGAGGTTTGGCCTGTACCTGAATCGGGAGGCTTACACTGAGGCTTACACTACTCTTGAACTCCGTGTAAGCCTTCCTGAATCTGGCCCAGTGTTTTTATTCTATTTTTGTCAAAATATATTATTCTACACTTGTGCGTACCAAATTGAAGTCCAGTATTATTGGCCCTATTAGAGATTTCTGTCATATATTTATTAATGTTATCATAAACATCTGCTGAAATGAAAGCAAACCCTAGCTTACAATCACCAGCATATTCATTCATCCAATATATTTTATTACTGGAAAGGTTGCAAACACTAAATTAAACAACAATGGGCCCAACACAGAAACCTGTGGAACCCCTGCTGATATAAAACATGGATCAGAAAAATTGCCCTGAACTGAAACTACTTGCTCCTATCCAATAACCACTCCATAAACCAATTAATGAGAAAAGGAATTAAGTTATCATTTAATGATTATCATATATTGTTGTATGAAGAAAAGTATCAAAGGCCTTGGCCATATCTAAAGATATAAACAATGCAGACAAACCCATATCACTAGTCATGGTAACATGGTCATAACATTCAGTTAAATTAGTTAAGATCTTCCAGTACTAAAGCCATTTTGATGTAAATCACATAATTTATTTAAAGTTCCATCAAGTAATATAGTTACTTTCCGAAACACTTTCCTAATACAGAGGTCAGGCTTATAGGATGAAAATGATTCATATCTGAAGGCTTCTCTATTTTGTGTATTGGAGTAACAGATGATAATTTCCAAAAGATGGATCCGTGCAGGAATTTAATAGAGCATTAAATGTTGTAAATAAAGGACTAACCAACTCATCTTTTAAATTCTTTAATAAGATTGGAGGAATATCATTCGGACCTGTGGAAGTTTTATTTTGACTCTTACTTAAGGTTGTTGCAACAATATGCATAAGAAAATGTGTGCTAGGAGATCCTGTGTATCTAATTTTGAAAATGTAAATATAGTATTACCAGTAGCAGTTGATGTGATTGAAAAGTGTTTATTAAAAGCATTGGATATAGACATAGGACTGAACAAGCTAATGTCATCTAAATCAGTAATACAAATTACATTCAGATTCTTTCTCTGTGAATCGATGCATTTGTAATAAATATTTTTATTATCAGAAAAATACAACTTTATCCCATAATCTAACTTTCTCTTACTGGTATTCTTCCTTAACACTTTAGTCAGTTTACTCATTTCCCTTATTCTGTCTGGAAGGAGACTTTCTATGCTCCTTGAACAGCCTTTTCTTTTTCCTATAGCATCTAATCGACATTTTATCCCACCAGTATAGCAATTTATTGCAGACTTTAATATTAACACAGGAAAGCTAAATAGAACTAGTCAAAGTCTTTTCCAGTGCATTGAAACCACAACCCGTATGTAATGCCCCCATGTTCCAATTTCTGTTCATATTACAGTTTTTAAAACAATTATAAACAATTTTATTATAATTATAAAATGTCTGTTTTGTAAATGAACACCTAACAACCAGGATCTCAAAGTTTAATGAGTTATGGTCAATCATACCCACTGAAACATCAGTACTAGTCTTACTAATGAGATTTTGATCATTAGTTAAAATTAATTCCAAATGTTATCTTTCCAAGCAGTTAAAGTCACTAAATATATATAACTTGTACATCTTTGACAAAAGAGGACGACTGACAACCTTAAAGACCTATGAGAAATCTAAGAATGGGGTTGCAGTAGTGAACCTTTTAATCCATGGATCAATGTCCATCAACTAAAATTATACAAGCTCAATGCAAATAACATAAAATCAATAAAGGAAGAACAATCTTCAGTAATCCACCCATTTAATGAAAAATATTTGCAAACAATTATAGATTTCATGAAACAACATTCAGATTAATTGAAGAATATTTGCAAACAATTAAATATTTTGTAATGCTTGTATGGATGTATACAAGCAGATTCATTATAATATATACTTTGCAACAGGCAATGGTCAGTCATGGCCACGTCAACACATCTATCAGTAGCTAACAATGAGTGCGGTACCTGTGTGGGGAGCACAAGTGATGCACACAACTAGGGAAATAGGGAGATAGAAAAGCAGATGTGAGGTAAGGGTGAAGAAGAGGGGCACACATGAGTTATGCTGAAGTACAAAAATTTGAGGCAGAGCAAGAGGGACATGGATATACATGGATATATATATATATATATATATATATCTATATATATATATATATATATATATATATATATATATATATATATATATATATATATGGTTTCACTTCAGAATCTCGAATTACTGAAAACTTGAACTTCATATGGTCGAGAACATATGATCGAGTTTTCAGAAACTCGAAATTCCGAAGTGAAATTAAAAGAAATACCCAAAGACATCATGTCTGCAGAGGGATAAGCCCCCCTGCACCCCCATGTGGGGGGCTGCACCCCTCACACCCCCCTACTTAAATATGCCAACTCCAAGATCACGCTAACTTGGGGAAAAGGGAAATCTCCCATTCCACGCTGTATGCACCTAATAGGAGAGCCACCATGGGTCCCCAGCTCTGTCATGTGTAAACCTCCCCAAAAAAATATACAGAATCTGTATTCACCTAAATTTAGGATTGCATAATATAGACAAACTGACATGATCCATGGGTGGAAATGGTTCATTTTGTCTTATTACAGTAATGTATGATGATATGGAACTGTAACACCATACATTATGAAAGGCATTTCAATATATAATAATGTAAAAAACTTTGTCTGTCATACAGTCATGTGCAATACATCTTAGAAAACACTATTCAATGGCCACTTGAATACTGTGAAAGGGATATGTCATTAACATGACAAAAATGGCACTGTAACTGTGACGTTTGCTGAAGGCACATCAAAGTGCAATACAGGTTTAATTTTAATATATTTATCAGACAATATGACCCATAAGGTGTCTTTATACATTGCATAATATAGATAACAGAGGCTAGCTGGGTTCAGTCAGGATCATGCAACAAGTCCTGTTATAAATATGTACCATTGATATCAATAGAAGACCTTGTGGGGGCCACTATGCCCATCATATAGTATCCTTACTTTACTCCCATGCACTGCATGTAATACAATACACAATTGACCTGCTTAAATGCTGTTATTACTTGGCCAAGTATGATACAGACATTATTATGCCTGAAAAACAAACATGTACAAAAAGCAGAAAAGATTGCCGCACAAAAACAATAACTACACTGCAAATTGACAATAACACTGACAACATAGCATTTTGAATGGAAACTATGATACAAAACCCTAGATATATACCTTATAACAGTACTATACAGACAATCTAACAAAAAATATAATGTCCATGGTCCATTATTTCTATGTGAGCCTGACACAATTATGTTGATGTGTCCATAGCAGAGTTAAGCTGAAGTGTAACTGAGGTTTATGTGCAACTAAGGTGTCATTTGGGCATTGCACAAAAAAAAAACAGATGCTTCTTAACACTATAATAAGAAGAACAAGCAGTAAGAAATGTAATAGCTATATGCAAATTAGATGAGCAATGCAACATGGTTAATGGCTGACTTCACAAGATAATAGAATTAAAATGCAGTAGAAAACCTCAGAAAATAACTAACAATTTAATGTATTCCACCCAGTGTGTTCATCATCCACACAGTGTTTATTATCATGAGTTGTATAACTGTCACTTCTTGCATTTGTAGTTATTCTTACCTATTTAGCTGTCCAATATAAACACTGTGATGCTGAGCAGGGCTGGTTTTAGGCACAACAACTGCAGAAAAAGGATGACAATGTTGTGTTAAACAATCCATCACAGTTGTTCACAGGTGCATAGGTTCATAGATTCATAGGTTGATTGGTGTTTACTAGGCTTACAACCACAAGGCCCCATTTTCAAGCCTAGCCATGCATCCCAAATCCCTGACAAGTCCTAGTATCCTTGATAAGTGTAAGCAGGAGTTTGGGAGATTAAACATTTGCAAGCAGGGACCTGGGAGATGAACCATTTACAGGCTACCTGTGTCCATTAGAGACATAACTGGCAAACCAGGGATGAATTTCCTGTTCTTCATCCAATTAACCAAGTTACAATTGAACTGGGTTAGGGAAGAACTCTGCTTCACATGAATTGGGAGCCTGTTCCAGAGAAGTAGTAGTCTGTGGGATACATACCTGTCTCTCCAGCAGGTCCTATTTATATCACAAGCAAGGTTTAAGTCTTTAGAATGGGTGATTTTGGTGCTCTTTGTTGTGTGGATATAAGGAGGTCCACCAAAGTGGGATCTGACAATGCCCTGTATACTAGACATATATCTCCCCTCAACAGCCTGTAGGGGAAAGAATACAGGGATAGAGCCTTGAGGCATTATGCAAAGGATTTGTTACTTATGCCCAGTATTTTTTTTTTGTGAGGAACCTCTGTGGACGTTCCATTTGTTGGATACGCTTGGTTAGGTACATACCAAAGGGGGCATTGTACTCAATAATAGGTCTGCTGAATGCTAAATACAGTGGAAGAGTGACTTTCTTGGACCTTGATGCCATACATTTGTTTATAAGTTGCAGAACATAGAATGATTTCCTCACTACTGTTGACACACAATGATCAAAGTCTAGATTACTGTCTGTGTCCCTAAGACTCTGACTACTAGGTCAACTCTAAGACATTTAGTTTTATTTCATGGCTGTGACACCAGTTGTTTGTCTGTGTCACCCCTTCCTGGCTAATATTTGTGTTGGTGTGGGATTCATTAACAGCTCCTAATTTACAATCATCTGCAAATGTAGTCAGCCAGAGACCATTGAAATTGGCCTTGACTTAGAGAAGTAAAATGTCAAAAAAAGAGCAATCCCAGGACTGATTCCTGAGGGATTCTACTTGTGACTGGTCTCTTTGTAGAGGAGGACTCCCCAGTTCTAACTTCCTGGGTCCTGTCTGTGAGCCAGTCGGCTATCCACCAGGTGACATGAGGGTTTGTACCTAACTTCTTGAGTTTGTCAACAACGCCCAAGTGGAATATTATATAAAAATGCCTTGGCCATGTCAAGGTAGGCAGTGTGAATAATTCTGCCCTTATCCATTGCTTTTTTTACCTTCTCAAAGAAGTCCAGCATGAAATGCCCTTGACAAAACCAAACTGGGTTGAGTAAAGTGACTGTAGGTTTATTATATCATTATTGATCATTTCTATGATAATTCTTTCCATGACTTTGCATATGAGACTAGTCAGACTTATGGGTACATAGTTTCCAGGATTTGTAAATGGCCCACCTTTGTGCAGAGGAATGACTGTTGCTTTTCTCCATTCTGTTTGCAGACTACAGTTAAATAGCAATTTCAGACATGCTATTTAGAAAGCATCCTGGGATATTGTCTAGGCCCACTTATGCAGTGTTCTTGGACTTAGAGAAAGAGCTTTAAGGACCTGCTCCCTAGTGATAGTAGAAGGAGTTATATTTGATGATATGTACTGAGAGAAGGTTGAGGGGGGAGTGAGAGGCTAAGTTGGAGCTGAATTTGTCAGCCAGTAGGTTTGATATAGCTTCTGGCTTTTTTAATTTCTTCATGTCTTTTGGGTTTCTAATACCATGATGGGAATAGACCTCATTCCTAAGTCAAAGTATGATTAAAGTTCATGAAATTAGTATTATTTCAACCTTTGATGTTTGCCAGAAGTGCTGTTTGCAGCACCCACAATGTACCCAGTAATGACCCTTGCAATTCATATGGAGTTACATGTAATGGTAACATATTTAAGTATGATCGTAAATTATTTTGTATAAGTCATGTTGCTCCTAATACTACTGGAACTATCTGGGTAACTTTCTTCCACATTGCCCTCGTTTCTGCCTGCAAATCTTGATATTTGACTTTGTGTCTCTCTGCGCATAAAACACTGCAGTCTTTTTCTTCTTTTCATGGACTAATTTATCTGGTTGTCTTGCATCAATTTTTTGAACTGTTGGTAATGGATGATCCATTGTGATATAAAAGTTATCATTTTCTATGATGCTTTGTGCCTCATGTTTCCAATGCTTTTCAGCTACTTCAGTATTATACTGCTTGTACAATCCCCGAGTGCAACAGTCTTGCCACATTATTATGCCAGCAACAAGATGTGCAACTGTTTTCAATTCTGTTTTACAAAACCTACATTTGTCTGTTTCTCCCACATGTTCAACAGACTTTGTAAACCAACATGTATATAGTCCACTGTCTTGGGCTGCCAGTATTAAACTTTCGTCTTTTGGTTTAAATTCACCTCTCCTTAATCATTCCTGCATTAATGCCTGATCAACATGAGACTGTTCCAAGAGTTTTCTATACTTGCTACTATGTTTGTTTGTTTCTTTCGGCTTTTCCCGGTTAGGGGTCGCCACAGCGGAACTCCGGTCCGCTAATGATTGGCAGTAGATTTTTACGTACTGGCTTGCTGGGCCTAACTTGCTACTATATTTATGCATTTTCCACATTTCTTGCCTTCCCATCTGATCCTTCACCTTATATTATCTCTTTTGTTTTTGGCACATTCAGTTGCTGCCTGATTTTTATCTACTTTTCCCATTCACACTTGACGCTGATATGCTTCTGCTAAACTAGGCAGGGAAGTCATCTTAGACTTGTTATCCTCATGTTTCAAAACTTTCACTACATTTGAGTCTTGTGAGGTTATCAGATATGTATGCAGTCCCACTACTGCAGATATAGACATAGTCAGTTTCAAGGAGGCCCATACCTCCTTCAGAATGGGGAACATATAGTCTTGGTATGCACTGATTTTTTAGAAATCATTTGATGAGCATGAAACATCCTTCTTGTTTTCCTGTCTAAACTATCTAACACCCTTTGGGGACAGTCAATCACTCCAAAACTATAACTTAGGATAGGAAGAGCACATTGGTTTATAGCTTAAACTTTGTTCTTAGATGTCAGTGTTGTTTTTAGTATTAATGTAAGTCTTCTAAAATGTTCCTTACTAAGTTTTATTCTCATTTGTTCATATTTTATTGTTGATCCTTCATCAGTACCCAAACGTGTATACACTCCCTCTTGCTCGAGTTCTTTAATATCACATTCTTGTCCCAAATTGATGTTTTCTTGGTGCTGCAGCTTCCTGCTTTAACGGTTGCTTTTGCACATTTATCAAGACCAAATGATATTCTTATATCATCTGAAAAAGTTTTAACCACTTGCAGTTGTGCTTTCAGTTATTCATCTGATGAACTATACAGTTTTAAATCATCTACAAAAAGAAGATGGGAAGTCTTCACACTTTGTTGTTTTCTGGGATCCAAATTATAACAATGACCTAATATGTTAAGTAGACAGCTTAATGGGTTAAGGGCAAGACAAAAGAGCAGTGGTGAAAGAGAGTCACCCTGGAATATTGCCCTTTGAATTTTTATCCCTGGTATAATAATTTACCCTTTATCATGGCTTAATTACAAAGTGGTTTGCCACTGTTTCATGGCTGCTGTAATGTAATCGATCAGTGTAGGGTGCTTCTTATACATTTTTAAAGTCTCTTTTATCCATGAATGTGGGATACTGTCAAATGTTTTTTGTAGTTTGATATATCTTCTGACTCAGTATAAGTGGCTCCATTTACAATGAGATCTGCACACATTCAGAATGCCTTGTGGAAATCATTGGCCTGGGATGACAAATTTACTTTAAATTTGGCTTTGGTAGACTTCATCTGTGCTCTAAGATGTTTGTTTAGTTTGATGAGAGTGCTTTTATCCTGCTGGGTGCCGCACCTCCTAATTGTTGCCATGATTGTCTTCCTTCTGTCATACAACCTACTGATTTTTGTGATTCCACCAGGGCAGCTTGTTTTTTGAGTTAGTTCTGCACTTCTTGCTGGTCTGCATCCGTTAACATGCTTGTATAGGGTTTCTGTGAACAGTTTTGCATAGGCAGCAGTGTTCTCAAGGTTTATCTGGGCTTGAAATTTTGCCAGGTTATCACTTATTAGCAGGAAGTTAGCCATTGCATAGTTCCTGAATATTTCAGGGTTAGCTGGTCCAGTTTTTATTTTTACTTCAAAGGAGACCATTTTGTGGTCTGACCTTACCAGAGAAGAAATTATACTAGGGGTGTGCAGCACTCTCCCACATTGGTGTGGACAAGATCCAGTATGGTTGCACCCCTGATTGATGTATTGACAATCTGGTTCAGAGAGTTTGTGTTTACAAAATACAGGAATCTCTGTGCCTGTACATTTGGTATCCTATAGGTTTCCCAGTTAATAGTGGGGTAATTGAAGTTGCCGATAAATATGGTATTGAGTTGAATGGTGAGTGTTTCCCATAAGTGTAAATACATTGTATGGGTTTCTTGGGTCATAGAGGAGTACCTATAACTTGCAAGGAAGTGGTATTGGATTTTGCCTTTGCTGATCTGTACATGGAGAAGCTCAAGTGCATTTTCCTGCTTAACTACCATTAAGGTGTAGTTATTTCTGATGTAAATCAAGGCACCTTCACCTTTAGTCACTGCCTATATAGTAGTCGGTCACAATGTGTGGAGGGCATTATAAATTTGCACTCTTGGTGTGCTCTCCGTGGCTTTAAACAATTTCTCAGTGGCCACACAGACATCAGCATTTTTGAGGGTAAAGAAACCTTCTAGTGAGTGGAGTTTTTTGTTTAGACCATACCTCTCAACTGTGCCAAATTCCTCTACATTTAATGGTTTTGAGGTCCAAATAATGGGGTGCCATGAATTTCCAATCGGCTCCCTTTATCCCCGATTATTTCCTGGTCTTTTTTTAAAAAAAATTTCCACGTGGATGATGACATCAGCATCATGAGCAGCCTGCCAGCCTGTAGGAATTCGGCATAGGGCTTGAGGGGTGTGACTGACAGACTCATTGGCTTTTGTTTATGTTTGGGCAGCAGCAACATGCAACCTGTGCAGCTGGCCTATCCTAAAGGCAAGTGAAGAGCGTCTCTTTTGATTTGCAAATCAGAGTCAGCAGACAGACTGAGACAGCAGCAGAGTCAGACAGAGAGTTAGTTTAGAGAAGGCTGGGTCGGGTCGGGACGTGGAACTCTGGGACTGGAGTAGGACTAGACAGGGACAGCAAGAGAGCAGAAACAGGCTCAACAGTGTTTATTATTTTTTTATTTTAATTAGAACGAAGTCTGATTTACAGTTATAAGGCTACCCCATCCCCGAGCAAGCCATAAACCATTTGTTTCAGACTTCAGGGCACCAGGCAGGCAGAAGCAGCAGCAGTCAGACTTGGGTCAGAGAGCAGTGGTGTGATGACCAGACATGAAAAATATCTTACTTCTTCCCTCAACTCCTCACCACCTCCAGGTAAAAAAATAAAAATAGAAAGAATTGCTAATAAACAATGCTTGCCTTTAGTAATAAAAATTATGCCTTTGGAGTTATTAAACTCCAAATAGTCATTCATCTTCCATAATCCATACTGAAAACTCACTTGACCATCTCAAGCATCGTTCTTAAGTTTAGGAAACAGCTTGAGCTGCAGCAGTGTGGGTAGCATTCTTTAACTTACTGTATTATTTATCTTTTAGAAATCGTAATTGTAGTTAAATATAATCTGTTTTAGCTATTCCTGTGTAGAGAGAAATTATAAATTATGCTGTGCATTGCTTTATATATGTATTCACATTGGACAGCATTTTATTAAGGGTTCCATAAAAGAGCCATACTTCAAACACAGAAAATTATCAGTGGGGATTTGCTAAGCAAAAATGTTGAGTATCGCTCTCCACATAGAGTGGTAAGGTACAGGAGTTAAAATGAAATGTATTTAAAATAACTTATGTAGATAAAACACTCCTTTGTCATTGTTTGCTTAGATATGTTTTTTTATATATTATATGTATTTATTGCCGTCTTAGAGGTACAATTCCTTCAGATGTTTACCTGTTTCTTTTTGGTTCAGCACCTGGAAAGCTCAAACAGCAAGCCGACTGAAGTTCCTGGAGTAAAATGCACATGCATTTGGCATGGCAGATTTATTTATTCTTTATATTTTGTAGTGTTTGAACAGTTACAAGGAAGCTAAAAGCATGCTGTTTATGTAAAAATGTACTTCACAGTGTTGTAGTTATTTACAGTAATTATATGAGCTAATTCAATAGATCCATGCACATTTATCTTATATTTGTATGATTTTTTTTCCAGTGAATCCTCTTACAACAAGCTTTTTAATATCTTTTAGGAATGTGATATAACAGTTTCTGACATAATGAATAGTGGTCATCACCTCCCATGAATGTTATGTCTGTGTTCACAGTTAAATATTATTAATGTGAGGCTCTACTGCAGTCATTTGATGCACAAGGTTAACAACTTGCTTAACTGCAGTTTATTTCTTCAGACCAGTTCAGAAGTGCAAGCTTCTAAACAATGTTGTTTGGGACTCTGGGGCCATATTTTGGTTCTGTTCTGCAGTTTACATTTGAAAGTTGGTATCCCACTATTCCATTGGAGTGGGCAAGGTTACATAATTATGCATGCAAATGTCATGTTACTCAACTTACAGATTTGTACCTATTTTCCATGGACCTTCATCTAGATTTTTTATGTTTCCAGGTTGAGAGATATGGTTTAGACTCCTAGCATTGAGCAGTAATACCTTTAGATTTTCTTGGTTTTGATTTGCTATGTCAGAAGTACGTTCAGTTTGGCATTGTCTAAAAAGGCACTATGGGGGGAAGACAGTGTTTTAGCTAATATTCAAAAATCTAGAGGGGAGAGGTGCAGATCATCCTTAGCAAAGCAGTATGGTCTGTTGACCATCTCCTTCTAAGCTAACAAATATTGACCCACCTTATAATGACACCAGAAACAAATACAATTGATTAAAGCCAGTCATCGTTTGTTCATATTGTGGCATAATCCTTGGAGAAGGTAAAATGCTGTTCAATGCTAGGCTCATACTAGCCTAGTTCACATATTCTGAAAGCTCCATGATGTATTTCTTCATATAGTCTAAGGAGGTATTTATGTCTCAGGTCATTTACAACCATATGGACTATGACTGAGTCATTCTGGTGCTTGTGGTCCAATGACCTGAGTGTGTGCATAATGCGGTGGATCTTAGCCCCTGATAAGCAACTGACTGTAACTTTCTCCTTACTCAGCTTGGTGAGAGGGACATCTGTGTGTCTGACAATGGTGTCTCCAGTGACCAGAATGTTGGATTGTGTGGTGGCTTGCCTTATGGGCTTAGAAGTAGAGACTCCATGAGATGTAGCTATATGCATTGATATGGGTGTTATTATGAAAGAGTGGCTGCAGAGAGTATTTGTTAACTGTACTTAGTCTAGGAGACCATTGGGGTATAGGAAGGTTACATTTAAGTGCTACATGTTGTACTGACATAAATACCAGAAATTGCCTACCAACATCATTACAAATATTGAAACAGTTGACACCATTCAACAATAGAATAGACAGACAACACGCAACATATCAATCAATGACTCCCTACTGCTGGACATGCAAGTATGCCATTATGAGCTTTTTAAAAAGAAATAAAAACACAATAACTTTCATATGAAACAATCTGTTTAAAAGCACTATGACAGTCACACAGATATGTCTGCCAATTAGGCTGTGCTTAAAAAGAAAATAATTATTTTCTCAAACATACACTGCTTATAATTCAAATGTGATTTTTTTTATATTAAATCTATAATGTTATTCACATAAAGTCAATGATTATTTTAGTTACTTAGCAGATGCATTAATATTATTCTGCCTGATTCTGCATGTAAAAGTAGCTTTTTAACAATGTTATGCTTGCTTCTGAAGAAATCAGTGTTTGCAGTTAGAACACATACTTCCCTCCCTCCACTGAGCCTCCAGCATGTGTATATGTTTGATGATGTTGTTCTTCTTTCGGCTTTTCCCTGTTAGGGGTCACAACAGCGGAACTCCAGTCCGCTAATGATTGGCAGTACATTTTTTATGGGTGCCGAGGTGCCAGCTCGACGCCCAACCTTCAACAAAGGCACACCCATTCTATGCATGTCTTTCGAATGCCACTCGACCACGGGGAGGACATGCAGACTCCACACAGAAGGCGCTCCAGCTGAGAATCGAACACAGGGCCCAATTCCTGGCTCTGCCCTCATCACCTTAAAAAGAAAAAAAGAAGTATTACTGGCATGTAAGGATTCTATAATTGAATATATATTGTTTGTTAAGTAAAAATTAACAGTGAATAATACTGAACATAACGTTTTATAACACTGACATAACATGCAACTTCACACTCAAGTATTGTGTTGCTGTCAATACTTCACATATGAGAAGCAATGCATGCAAACTGGAGGAACAGAAATCGAAACCTACAACTCTTATCTAAGTCAGTACCCCAATCCTTGCACCTACCCATCTAGCTAATCCAGTTTGCAGTGACTGCATGAGTTTATGCAGGGCAGATTCAAAAACATGGAATTTTGACCATGAATATCAGGACCAGTAACTTTAAAGGCCAATTTTAAACATGTGCTGTGCATTTGAAATATAATATCATGGAATCTTGACTGCATGACATCACACTGGCCACAGCAAGAAACCAAAAGCTGTAAAAAATGCAGATTTCAAAGTCTCAGCAATTGTAATGGAACCTGAGTATGCAATTGACAGACATATAGACAGAAATACATGCTCATCACTATTGGAACATACATCACCATTTTATTTATTTAGTAGGGCAGTCAATGTTAAAATACAATTGATTATATCATACCATTAGACATGTACAGCTAAAGTATATATACAATAGCAACAAGATACATATACAGCCATAATGACAGAACTGGAATGCTTTCAGTATCTTTGCTTATAAAGGTGATATTTGTGGTCTTCTTAGCAGTAAGTACTTCATACCTGATGTTTAAAAAAGTTATATTGCATAAATGAACAAGCAAGTATCTGCCATATCTGTTCTTAAATTAATCATTGAAATATCAAAATATCATCAATGATTCAAATCTGTATTTATCCCTGAGGCTTTCATATAGAAATATTGCTTAAAGGGTTAAGCTAGGTGACATAAAAATCACCCCATCATACAGAATTACTAAGGAATGTTTCTCAAATCTAGTGAATAACACTGTTGCTGGCCAGGAAACCATGTTAAGCAACACAAACACCTGGAGATATGTAAATCTGTTTATCTGTGGGCAAGCTAGTTCTGTGGAATGGCTCAGAAAGCCACAATGACCACCAGGGTTACATCACATTACATGAAAGTGTATAGAGCCCAGAGTAGTTTCATGCATACTGAATAACATTTCTGCAATTGATCAAGAGTACATAGACTGCATTAGAAATAATTATTGAGGGAAAGTGTGTGTATTGAAAATTGACACACAGATGAATTGTAGGAATGAGCACAGAGGAAGAGGACAGATGAAACATGGTAATTTACAGCAGATGACATCTTGTCAATGTACGTACATCACAAAAAAAAGCAGTTTTAGCATTAGCAGTAGTCACATGTGTACATAATACATTATATACTACTGTGTAGACCTCCTGTGTGGGTATAGTCATATCATCACGCAGTTATTGTATATTATGTGACTGTCACACAAGGTGACATATCAGTGGAATGGGATGCACAATCATGGAAAATATCAGAATAATACCACCATTAATCCCATGTCTTTGATATAACGTATGTGATTGTGAGTGATTATAGATGGTTCTGCAAGATCACACTTGTACAACTGTCATGATTTGTCAGCAATCTATAAGGGGAATCAAACACACCTTCCTCAAAATTTAACATCTGGTGTTAGGAGGTGTTAGGAGAGACACTGTTACACTTGTATTTGAAATTATGAACAATCCTGGCTAGTTGATAGGTGTGCATGCCATATATCTGGCACAATCCACACTATTGCAACTGTAACATATGCCATCAGTGTTGTCAATCAGCTATTTATTTACTGTTTACATCACAGGAAAACACATCACACATGCATCTTGTATAATACCTTGATGGGGGTTTATGCAACAAAAAGAATGCTTATGTATGGCTGATAAAATGTCTGGGAGCTCACTGTGGCAAATGTGATATACTTGAGTAACTTATCCCTGGAAGATGTGTTGGGAGGTACATGAAAAAGGGTGCATTGTACTTATTAATTGGTGTGATGAGGGCTGAGAACTATAATGCTCTTTGATGTGGATGCCCGGCACATACTCAGGAGTTCTGTTACATACAAAGGAGTAGTCACCACTGTGGACAAATGCTGGTGGGCATTTCACATGCCATCTACCTGAGTACACAGGTGGTCTGCGCATAGGGGTGTGCTGTCTATATTATAATTAGCTTGTGTATTTGCTTTTATAACGTAATTAAATCCCCCATGATTTTTATTTATCTACTGTATCTCCATGGCTGTGATAGCAATCCTTTGTGTGTGTATTGATACTGTGTGTATGTGTGTGTGTGTGTGTGTGTGTGTGTGTGTGTGTGTGTGTGTGTGTGTGTGTGTGTGTGTGTGTGTGTGTGTGTGTGTGTGTGTGTGTGTGTGTGTGTGTGTGTGTGTGTGTGTGTGTGTTGTATTATACCAATACCACAGTTAGATTAAATGATTGTCCACAATCTGCATTCCTCTACAAAGCTGGTTGGACAAAGGATGTGCAAGTCAGTCTTGACATCTGAGACTTAAATAATTAACAGGAAAGGGCCTAGCACAGAGCTTTGAGGTACAGACCTGATCACTGTACTCTAGATATAAGTCACTTCACACACTTTAGCATATTTATCTGTCATGTATATGATCCAGTGGTCTACCCACTTGGTGATGTATGTATTTATAGCCACTTGTGACAGTTTCTCAGCAATACCCCAGTATGGATTTGTGCCAAATGGCTTGGCCAGGTCAAGTTATGCAGGATGATAGTGTTGCCATCATGCATTCCCTTGTTGACCTTCTTGAGGATATCAGAATGATGTAACAAACATGATGCAGCCTGAGCAAATCATTCATGTGCTTGGTACTCAGTCAGGATATTACCTGTGTCCTTTTAGAGAAGGTCCATGACGACTTGTTGATCTATCTCACAGATGAAGAGAGTCAGGATGGATCTATACATGCATGCATCAGGTAATGTTCCCCCCCCAGTTAGAAGAATGTATGCTGATGTACACCCTTCTACAGAAACATAGGCTGTCTGGAGGATGTATTGAAGTATGGATCCAACTGTCTCTGGTAGGTCCGTATTTTGAGTCACGTTATAGGCAACCTGTGGTATTGTCAGGGTCCACTAATTCTGTGTTATTAGCCATAGAAAATGCACAGATGTTCTGCCCACCTTAGAATAAAAACTGAGTAATGTTTGCATGTATACTATGGCTGATGGCCAGTGGCGATGGGGGGGGGGGGTATGATGTGTGAGACAAACTGTCAGTTAGCGGATTGCCTATTTCCTCCAGTTGGGTATGTCTGGTGGCATCCATAGACAAATCTGTACTTAGTTGTGTATTCCTTTTACCATTTTATATTTATTGGAATAAATGATTTTTGAAAAGATCTCCAAATACAACCTTGGTCAATAATGCATGTAGCAAAAATATGACATTTTTTTTCCAGTATGTTGCATACATTACACACTTAAACTGTCACATACAGATACACACATTTATTGTGATCAAATTTGAGTGATCATATTTGTGAATAACTGCTGTCCACATTAGTACAAGTATTAGACAATTTGAATATGTATTGTCAGTATGAAGATGCACATTGTATATAACAAAGTGTTTTGGTCTTTATTTCTGTAGTGTAGTTGATATTTGGGAACAGGTAATGACATGCCAAGTTTCAAGTGCATGGGTGTAGGTGACACATGACTACAGTGTAAATATGTGTTCAGCCATTAGAAAGTGCCTTCCTTTTGCTTGTGTTTTTACATGTACTTTAATGGGATGACGCTTAACTGTGCAATAGTATAAGTAATACATGCAAATAAGTACTTTCCATAGCACATCACCGAGCAGCTGGTTTGTGTGATTTATGGCAAAATGCTTGCGCATGTGAGATGCACTTGAGCTTGATAAGTAGTTATCCATATTGGCTATGGTAGACACAGCTAACGGATACTATGGTAATCACATATAGTTCATATCGGAATTGTTGTGTCATAAATTTTCTAACATTAAAAAAAAAAAACTATTTATACTGCTTTCACCTTCTGCCTGTAGTTAAGCGATGAGCAAATGCAAGCCTCTGCTTCATTGATAAAATGGTGAGATTTCTTTTGGTTTGCTTTCCACCATGCAAACATGCTAAGCAGAGAGGCATAGCAGGCAGCACTTTGGATAGTACTGAGTGTAATAACACACTTGCTGTCTAGCTGACTCCCTGGCAGCAGGTGTAAGAGCATTGAACTCAGGTGATACAGGGTTCAGATCCAGCTCTGACTAACATTTTTTAATATGTATTAATGATGTTGTTAAATAATTACATGTGATAATTATTTGAAATGTGAGAGGGAATGAGTACAGGGAAGTGCAGTATATAAACAAACAGTACGCAAGTGATTTATGTCAGCAGTACACATATTCAGTTACATATTGATGCAGTCATCAGATTAAATAAATATTTTGTAAGTTAAATGTTTAATATAAGTGCCTCTATTCTACTTTAACTGCCTGTTTCCATTGCACAGGGGTTTAAGCAGGATTGTGCAGAGGTAATCGCACCATGCCATGGACATGAACAGCCATTCACTGCCACTTGGCAATGGTGAGTGATGTGAAACTCTGCACAAACACAGAGGATAAAATTTCATTGGGAGTTTCTTATTTAGGTGTATGGTGTGTGATTCTTTTTTTGACTAGATTAAAGGTGTTAAATGGGGTAGATAGGAAGATGGTGAAATGGGGAGCAACTGCGGGGGGGAGTGGACAAAGGGAAAGCAATATAGGAATGTGCAGGAGGGAGGTAGGAAAGAAAAATAGCGATCCACTTCTTTAACAGTGTAAAATGAATATGTATAGAATATTGGCTGAATTTAGACTGTCAGCTCCACAAAGATGGGTGACAACAATGCAACTGTTGTATAGCCAATTGGACTGAAATAATTGTGTTGATAAGACACATGTGCAAAGTGTAGAGCTATGTATAGGACAATATTTTTTTTTTCGGACAGGTACCCATTTATATTTTTTTAATTTCAGTAAGAGAGGACTGTTGAGTAAGGGATGCAGGTATTTCTGGGTCAGGAAACTAGGGTAGGTGAGGAAGCAGATGCAGACAAACAGGACAAATAAGACAAGACACAGGGACGATGATGGGCACAACAAGTTGGGGGACACCATAATTGGTGTTAGGGAGGAGACATCGGATGCCCATGCTCATAAAACATGGGGACAGTAAGAATCTAGTTCTCATCCACAGAACTATCATCACTGTCCCCTTATTCTGCTGGATGTTGGAGTGCTTGGCATCTTTGTTTTTTGTACCATTACAGAGAACATCCACACCATTTGGTAGTGGCATGTACCAATGGTACTCTGCAGGACCTGATGAATCATGGCCGGCATCTCCTGCCAGATGACAAAATCCCCACCTCTGCCAATACTCCCAGAAGGTACCACTGCACCAACTGCCAGGATAATGCTACCTGATGTGGAGGGACCAGATAGTTGAGAGGCAGCAGAGGCAGTACTGCCAGGTTGGGTCCCACATGTGCTGGCCTCCATTGGACCGTGCACAAGCTGAGCCAAAGTGGCTGGCCTACCTCCCTGTGCTGTGAAGCATTTTGCGTGTTGTCAGAAAGTGATAACATCAAAACATTGTGACCACAGATATAAAAATAAAAAAAGAGAGATAAGGGTTGGGATAAGAAAAAAAAGCGATAATTAGTATCATATGTGACATACAATAAATTTGTCCAATATAAAGAATTTATTTCTGCTTTTACATTTACGTATACTTTTTAACAACTACAAACTATAAATGTTGATTGCTCCATGTATTCCTTACAATATGCATATATTGCACATATGCTCAATCAAATAATATAGATTAAATTAACAACATGGCATGTATGCCAATTTTGTTGAAATTATTAGGTAAGTTTTTAAGTGATTTTACAATGTATTTGTTATTTGCGGGATTTAAGCCCAAAACATCTGAATACAATATTAAATTGACTCTTACATTTGGCTTGTGCTACAGACTGATTCATGCATGCTTGATTTTACAGTTCAGATATCCATGCTTAATTTGCTACTACTGTATAGAAGAGCAATACTTTACATAAAATAATAGTCATGTTGTGCTGCATAAATACCCCTTGCTTCCCTAAGTCTTACAAAATGCGCAGTATGAGCTTTTCTGTTTGCTGCTATCTCCTGGTTGGCTGTAGAATGAAAAGGAGAGAACAAGAGAAGAGCATTGTGTATAGTAGTCTTATCTATATGCACCTTTCTATCTAATTTAAAGTATCATTATCTCTATATTTATACAACTGTGGGATGCCAGCATCCTAAACTCATCCAGCCACTGGTTGAGTGTATCCTGCTTGCACTTTTTGAGATCATTAAAATGGTGTCTCCATTGCTCTCCAGTGCCTGGAATGCCAGTCGCACTAGAGATAGCTTTGGCCAGACTATTACAAGCCTCATATTTGTACTGAGATCCTGTGCAATCCCCCTGCAGCATTCTTCGGCTGTGGCATTTCACAAGGAGTCCAACAAATATTTTGGACTCCTCCACATGACAATTTGATCCCTAAATTGCCACCTTCCCTTATAGCTCCAGAAATGTCTGCTCAAGGCAAAGAGCAACAGTTATGAGTGTTTTCCCTTCTATTCATGTATATTGCATTTAATGCTAGTGTGCAGACCTGTACAACCACACCGACCAAGTTTGTGGTAATGTTATGCAGAGAGCAACAATGCCAAACATAGAGAAAGGCAGTTTATGAACTAAGAAGGGTGATCTGACAGTTGACATTAGTTTTTGTTTTGGATGCTGCTATACCTATTAGTTGATTTAATTTTGTAGATATGTATTGGGGATATATATTTTATGGCCTGACACATTTTTTGTGTGGCTCTACACACACTGATAAAATTAATTTATACAATGTGGGATTCAAACCTATGCAACATAGACAAAACATAGTCTTCCACAGAGGTGATGTTTTTTATCCTTGTCACAGAAGAACTGCTTGTTAGACATGCTCATTAATTATATATGAACACATATGACAGAGTGAGGATTTAACCATTTATGTGTGTGCATGACCTGACAAGGTCTGGTTTATACATTCATGTGTGTGCAAGTATCACTGAAGTCTGAAGTCCATCCAAGGCCGGAAAAGACAATTATAATTACAGAAACATAATTGTCAGTATACCCTCATTCACACATTAATTCATATGAGTTCCAGTGCTATACATACTTATTATTTATCATCAGTGGCAGCTGGTGACTTTAAATCAAAGGGGGGCTGCAGGAGACAACTGAATGGGTGTGGTCAATGGGAATAGGTGTGGCCAGATAAAAAGGGGAAGGGCTATGCTCAAAACCACAAAAACTGTAACTTTAATTAAATACGCTGCCCTGGGTGCCAAACCATCATTATGAGAGTCCAATCAAGACAAAATGAAGTGTAGAAGAAAAAATATTTCAATGCATTGGCTGCATGACAGCTTACTTAATATCTAGATGGAAACAAAAAGGTTGTGAGGCATGGAAAAATTAATTACTTTTTAAATACATTACTGGAATGCCAGTCAAAATCAAGTATAACAAAAACAAGCAGCACTCAACTCAAACCACTTCTCCTTGTACTCCAGTTCTAATTATAATTCATATTCAGCTTTATTAAAGTACCAAGTAACATGCTGAAAGTAGCAATCTCTGTGATACTTCCACTTGTAATATGTTTCTTATCCAAAAAGACCTGCTGCCCAGACAACAACTATCTACTTGTTTCATGTGGAAAATATGATCAAAGTAAAAAATGAAAAATAAACAAGAAACAAGCTCAAGATACATTGCTTAAAGGATTACTCCACAGGTTATGGACCACACATGATAGATTGGCATTCTGTTTAGTTTACAGGTAAAGCCTGCAAAGATGACTGCAAGTTTCCAACAAATATAATGAGCTTCTTAAAATAATGTAATCCTGTCCTTTATTACAAATACTGTAATATGCATTTCAATACCCAAGGCTTATACGTTATCTATTTATGTAAGTATTCTCTGCATGGCAACAACAGAAAGGCTTTCAATGTTGGCATTCTTTAACAGTATGCTTATTAAAGCTTACTTGCATCTTACAGTCTCAGACAAACTTATCTAATGGTCATTAAAGCATTGTTACTTAAACACAGAGCTACAGGCACTTTCTGAATAATAACAATAAGCATAAATCAACAGTATAAAAATATAACAGAAACCAGAACATTCTGCAAAATCAAGGACAGATGAAAAGCCACTGTAGTACTTGTGTCTACCTTGTGTGGGGGGATACTCTGCACATTTACACTGCATAACTGCTCCTTGCCTTGCTTGGATACATCCAGAGTCACTACATGGGGGAGTGGGGTGCAGCAAGTATGTCACAATTTGAAATGTCTCTGGCTGACTGTGATGGCCCTAACACATTTGTCATACCTCAACCTCAGAGTAAGAAATCTGGACAAGACCATACATAGAAGTAGGACAAAGGCCCAAAAATAAGGACACTTTTTAAACATTGCTCTTATAAACTTAGAAAGATAGTAGAATAGTAGGTCTTGCATTAGTATGAACTTTCTGAAGGGTATGACATCTGAAACTCAAATGTCTGTCATTATTTTCTAACTTCAGTTCAGTCTTTAATGATTTGCCACTAATTTGCCAAAAAAACGCAATTTTATGAAAAACAGACCAAAAATGTGACACAAAAATATAAAATAGCCACACAATACAGCTGGGAACCTGTCAAAGAAGGGACACTTTTTTAATATTAGTACTGCTAACTTGAGCAGCCACCAAAAATAAAAGAATCTACATGCATTTCGGAAATAAAAGTAATCTATAACTCTGATTATTACAGTTACTGATTAATTGTAAAGCCTCAACATTTTCTTCCAAATTGCCATTTTGTGGAGGGATTATTCAGGGAAGAGCAACATTTTGAGCCAAAATTGGGGACAGTTGAGAGGTTTGGATATGCCTAATTCTATAAAACAATTTATTTGCACGTATCTCTCAACCTGTTAATGTAGGAAATCTGGACAAGGCCAAATATATTGGGGGAACATGTCAACAGTACTAAAAATTGCTCTTGTATAAACTGAGACAGTTGATAGAATACCAGGTCTTGCTTCAGCATGCATTTTTCTGAAGGTTATGAAGTCTGAAACTCAGTGTATGTCATTATTTAGTCACTTAATTCCTAAGTGATTTGCCAGAAAACCACAAATTTTATGAGGAACAAACCAAAAATAAGAAGCAAAAATCTATTCATTCTGCAACAATCTGGACAGTTGAGAGGTATAGTTCAGCCGGGGCTGTCTTTGAGTTTGCAGCCCTTCCCCCCTCACAAAATCATGGTTGAATGGAGCCTCCCCCCGCAGCCATTCCAATGAACCATTACTTGGCTATTTCACCCCATTTACCATAAACACTAATGTGCATACTGCTTTACTTCTGCAATGATTTGGACTTAATTTGAACGTTTTATTTTGCATTTTACAGCACAAACACTAATAGATATCTGCTAAACAAAGGAATGCAGTCTCACAATGAAAACAGACAGCATTAAAACCTCTCTGCCCTTGCAACTCACATTCATTGAAACAGCATTGAAACCCACATTCAAAGAAAATACATTTTGCCAGTGGCAGATAAAGATTAACTTTGGGCTGTTTTCAAATCACAGGCCCCTTGCACATGAAACATACACATGGTATTTGATACACCTTCCTGATTGTATTAAATTGTATTCCTTGTACAATACAGTAGAGTTTTAGAGGGCATTCTAAATTTATTGTTTTGAACATTATTTCCAGTAAACAATGAAACAAAATGCATGCACCATTAATGACAAAACTGCCCAATTCAGAACATTTCCATCATAAAAGTCTACTCAAACTTCTACAGTCCACCAGTATCAGTAAATATGCACAATCTCTGAAGAAGTAAAAGTCATCTAAATAATTCCACATTAAAGAGATCTGTAACTAATGAAGAAGCTGCTGCTAGCAAACAACTTTATATTTCATTGTTTCATCTACAAATAAACTGCCTGTTGCCCTTGAGGAATAAATTGCCTATGTTACACTAAAAAATGATAAGCTAGTAATATTGCAATAGGGAATGGATGGCAAACTGATAACAGGTTCATAGTTACTAGGTATCTTCAACAAAAAGGACTGCAGCATCCCCCCCCCTCTGCAACACAGTACAGTATCAGCAATGCATGTACCTACTGTGGGAGCAGAACCTACAGCCTTCTGTATCAAAAGCAAGTATACTACCTGTTATGCTATTAAGAATGCAAGCCAATTTAGCATAAGCAGCACTAAACTTTTGCTTCCCTGCAGCTCTCAGCTCCTTGTAAAATCCACTCAACACTCAGCTGTATCTTTGAACTTTGCAGCACAAGAAATCTGGAAAAAGCCAAAATGTATTGTGGGGAGGGGGGGGGGCAAAAGCTCAAAAACCAGGGATATGTTTTAAACATTGCTTGTATAATGTTGGAATGTTGGTAGAATAAAATGCTGTGTTACCACCATACGTTTCACTGCCAAGACTTGAACCCAGGACCCTGTGAAAAATAGTCAGAGAAACACACCACTATGCCAAATCAGCTGTTTTGTGAAAGAGAGGAAGACTGAAACTTAAATGGCTACCATTTAGTGAATTCTGTTCTCTCCATAGCTGTAAACCTCTTAGTACAAAACACCTGAACAAAGCTAATAATGGGGGGAACACAGCCCCCAAACATATCCGGTGAATTCAGTTCTCACCATAGCTTTCAACCTCTTAGTAAAAAAATACCTGGACAAAGCCAGTAATGGGGGAATACAGCCCCCAAACATATTCAGTGAATTCAGTTCTTACCATAGCTCTCAAGCTTAGCACAAAAAACCTGGATGAAGCCAATAATGGGGGAATACAGTCCCAAAAATAGGGACAAATGTCAAATATCCATCTTATAAACTTAGACAATTGCTAGAATAAAAGGTGTTATGTTACCATGTAATTTCTGAAGAATATGACATCTGAAATTCAAATGCTTTTCATTTTTATTTAGTTAACATTTATTAACCAGGAAAGTCTGCCTTAGACCAAATGTAAATTTTCAGCAAAGGCCCAGGGAGAAACACTCCAGACACATGTATTTTTAAGGTGAGAAGACACCAGAGCAAACCCACACAAACACAGGGAAGACATGCAGATTCTACACAGAAGGCACCCCAGCCAAGAATCAAACCAGAGAACTTATAGCTGTCAGACAGCACTGCACCACTGCACTACTAACTGTGCAATGACACAAAAATACAGAAACCACAGATTTTATGAGGAACAGACCAGAACAACTATGAGGCAAAAATCTATACATTTTTACAAATGGTGGTGGGTAGGGAATTCTGGCTTTTGCCACCTGGGCCCAAGGTACAGGGTTCAAACTTGTGTATTCTCTACCCAACACACACCTCTGTAATTGTGCAACCATAATTGTAATGTATGTGTATGTTCAATGTACATGCTATAATTCCTATGTGTAAATATTTTTTTATATAAATTAAAGTGTAACATCAGTAAAAAAAAGTTGGACCTTACCTGGTTTAAAACCCAGGGTCACCTGTACTATAACCCTTAACTTACAACTGCTATCACAGGAAGAACTAGGCAGTAGTTGTATATTTTACATTCATTACTCTGTATGTGTGCTGACTACTGCACAACACCACTTAGCGTGTTTGTGCAGTGGCAAACCACATAGGATACAATTTATCCATTTTGAAACTGTTTACTGTCTGCTTCCTGTCTGCAGGTGTTGTGGCAGCTAGCTGACCATCACACAATGCCGCTTAGTGGGTTTACACTATGGTAAGCAAAAGATAAAATGATGTATCTGTTTTGAAACTGACTACTGTCTGCTTCCTGTCTGCAGGTATTCTGGACCTGCAGGTGGTGCTTGTTGTGCTCCATTAGACCATGTTTGTGTGAAGTTAAGTGCCATGCAAATGTGACAGTCAAAGATCACAATGTATTATCCTTCTAAGAAGTGTTTATTAGGTTTCATGCTTAAAAGATAAGTGTATGACTTAAACTATGATCTACAGATAGTGTATACTGTGTGGTTGATTGAGTTACTAAGTGGGGTACATGCACACACTTGACACACAGGTGTAATTTATGCAGTCATTATTACATAAGTATGTTGCATATTTATTTGATTTATCCGTTTCACTGTGTTTGCACTAAGCCACATTCTGTGCAAATATTAATATTTAAAAAAACATAAATAACATTATAAAATACATTTTATGACACATTACAGATTTTTAGACAGCTCTGGATCAGAACTGTCACACCAATGAGCCTACACAACACAGAAAGTGTGTCTTATCTCTCTTTGCCAAAGAAACAGCTCTGCAGCAGGAATGCAAATCATAGTACATACAAGCAAGTCCCATTTCATCCACAGCATTAGCAAGACATATAACAATTGTACACTGTCAGTTGTTTGCACATTTTAATTACATATTTAGTCCAATTATTAATAA
The DNA here is from genome assembly GCF_019279795.1 of Protopterus annectens. NCBI lineage: Eukaryota > Metazoa > Chordata > Ceratodontiformes > Protopteridae > Protopterus > Protopterus annectens. The sequence goes on from NC_056732.1 coordinate 466,704,390, forward strand.
CACAACCATTTATGAGTATTGTTTTTAGCAACACAGCTCTGTCTTCTCTTTGTATTGTGTTAATTTTTCTGTTATTTGAGCAGTAATCTCAGATATGCAGTCTGTGAGGTATTTTTTATCATTCTGTTTAAAGTGTATGAGAATATTAAATGACAGCAATATACAGTTTTCAACAAAGGCATGGGAGTTTGGCTGTTAGTAAACAAAAACTGAGATGTGTGCTGCTCATTTCCATTTAAAACCTTGATATAATTACGTCTACATCTTGTAAGTGTAACCTGGGTAACACACCCACTGCAGGTAAGGGAGTCTGAATTGCTGCTGTGTTTTCCTTCTCCCTACCAGTAATCTTTCACAGTTGCAATCCATTAGCAACTAACACTAAGGGAGTGCCTGCACTATGTTTACACCTGCTACACAGAGCCCAAAGTTTGGGATTCAGCAATTCTAATGTGTTCACACCTTATTTGCATCTTCACTGAGCTCACAGGCTTTATTAAAGGTAACCCTGTAGCTAGGAAACCTGAAGGTGAGGAGAGTTGTGTATATGGACAATACAGAAGCAGATTGCTATTACTTTGAATTTGTCTGCAGTGGCACAAAAGACTTGTGATCTTGATTAGGTAGGATTGAATGTTATAACTGCATACTAGTTTTGCTCATATGTTACTAGGGGGAAAAATAAATAAATATATATATATGTGTGTGTGTGTGTGTGTGTGTGTGTGTGTGTGTGTGTGTGTGTGTGTGTGTGTGTGTGTGTGTGCGTTAGCAATACAACTTTTATCTGTATGCACATTTTAGAAATGTACTAATAGCAAAGGCATTTTTGTCAGGCAATTTTACTTTACAAGAAACACAGCCTTATTAACTTTCGTCACAAATGTTATTGTTAGAACTGTTTATCTTGCACTGTTTTATGTTATTTAAGTGGAATGCAAATGTCCTATATTGTCAATGACACAGGGGTGTTGGGCTTCTAAGATGGACTATAAACACCTCTAGGAGAATGATGGGCACAGGTAGAGATTTCTGGCAATCATATAAGAATGACTTTTCTGTTCTAAATGGTACACATTTTGTGAGATTTTTTGAAAGCACTTATAACAATTGAATGATGTGCTATTCCTTGCGTGGTACAAACTGTCATTTGCCTGTTGTTTTTTTTTTCTGGAGGGGGGGGACCAAGTATCATTTGTGTGTTGCCACAACCAAAAACCTTTTTTTAAAGAGGATTGCTCTTATTATTCCTTGTTTTGGATCAAACCTTGGTTGGTGTGTGACTGTGATATGTTGCAACCACATATCCTTTTATATTTTAATACCTAAAGTTTTGTGTTTCTCAGGTGGGTAATATTGAAAAAATAATAATATGTGTATGTATATATATATATATATATATATATATATATATATATATATATATATATATATATATATACATATATATATATATATATATATATATATATATATATATATATATATATATATATATATATATATATATATATGGTTTACTATCATTTCACCAAGCACACTTTGTGCAAGTTATCATTTCAACAAACTGAATAATCGAAAAAAAAAACATCGACCGACAAAGATATCAAACACGGAAGTGGAGAATATCAAATTCGACACAATTCAATACTCTCGACACTTCCGCAACTGCTACACTTTGCAACACAAAGTAAGCAATGGTTTTGCAGGGGGGGCAAGCCCCCCTGCACCCCCCATGTGGGGGAATGTACCCCCCACACCCTCTGCTACTTATATATACAAACTCCAAGATTGCACTACAGTGAGGGACAGGGTACATTTCCCAATCCCCACTATAGTGTGATCTGCATGAAAATGTTGAAATTCACAACATTGAATGCTCAAGTGTCAATGACTTTAATAACAAGGTAAGAGACCTTGAGAATGATCTATATAGGCTACAGAGACTAACCTGGCAGCGGAAACATTTGGAAGCTTGCCTTTATTTTCATATTGTCCCTAGAGGGATGTGTGTACTCTGTATGCCTACTTATGGTGATAGTCACCCTGATTTGCTGAAAAAGTGGAAACAGCTGAATTTAGATCTAAGATATCAGTATATGAGACTCTTGATCGATTACTTTTCTCCCATTGAGACTGACCTGCTTAAAAAAGAGAATCAAAATTCCGACATACAGCTCCGTTATAAAGGGGATTTCCTTTGAAAAAAGAATGACTGATATGTATACACAGGTCATGGCATATAGTGATAAGCTACGATTAACCAAACATAAGAAGTTGCAGAGGGATTATAGAGATTTCACCATTGGTCAGGTCTTTGTTTGGCTGAGGAGTGGCTGCATGAACTATACCTCTGCTTTAGACCATGACCGTGTGATTTCACTTAATACTGATGAGCAGCTGAACAATGATAATATCCCTTTAAGCAATGAAGGCTTGGGAGTGGAGGTTAGCAATGGTGAAACTGAGCCAATGATGATGTCATCGAGTGGGAGTGGTGTTAAAGTAACTACTCAGCATGGGAACATGCCACCACCAAACCAGCAAGCTCTATTAAATCAAGACACACTTAATAAAAATGGAGCTAGACCGAAGACAACTAATGGTGCCCTAGATCGTTTTTTACAATTCCAAATGAAGTATCGAGGGGCCTCATAAACACGCTCTACCAGCCGGGGCTGACAAAAAAGGAAATTTTCAGGAGAGTTTGTCGAGGTAAGGCGGAAGAACAAGAACTAAATGGCTTGGTTTTTAACATATCAAGTCATGAACTGAGTGACTCGGACTTAGGTTTGTTAAATAGAGGACTTTCTTTTATACCATCTCAAGGAAGTGACATTACAGAGCTTTTGACTGATATACGTATGTTTGGGAGGTTAATTTCTTTAAAATTGTTATTCAGTAATGAGGTAACAGTTGATAATTCGTGTGATTTTGCCTTTAAATGCAGAAGTACTTTTACCCCTAATATGCCTGCAGGTGTTGAATGTTTCATACGGGCATGTGAGAGAGATTTTTATAATTATTTTTCTGATAACACCAAGAAATGTCTTTTCTTTAACTTGAACACACAGGAGAAATGTTCGCTAAATAGTTTTGTTCGGGATTCTAGCCTAACGATAAGACCTGCTGACAAAGGTGGGGGGAGTGGTGCTTTTGGATACACACCACTACATTCTTTTGATGTTAGAGCTATTAAATGATAATGATACTTATGTTAAGATTAGGAAAGACGATGTTGATAGGATTATAAAGAGAGTATGTGATGAATTATATGATCTCCTCATGTGCAGGCAAATATCTTATGAGCTTTTTGAATATTTCCATGTAGAATATCCTGTAATTCCTTACATCAAAAGCCTTCCTAAGATACACAAAGGGGTTTATCCCCCGCCCCTACGACCTATCCGGACAAGGGTGGCTTACGGAAAGTATATCTTGTTATTTGGAGAGTAACCTAGGTCCTTTAGTTAGAAGTATACCTACCATTCTTAAAGATACACACCAGTTGTTGAATGACCTTGATGTCCTGAAGACACGACATGAATCTTTTTCTTCCTGTATATTAGTAACTTTGGATGTAAAAAATTTGTTCACTGCCATCCCTAATGAACATGGTTTGGAGGCTTTAAGGGAGTTGTTACATGCCATGGAGAGGTACACCAATGATAAACAGATTTTGATATGTACCCTGATGGATATAGTTCTCAGCAGCAATGTTTTTATGTTCCAGGACATGCTTTATTGGCAAGCATGGGGTGTCGCCATGGGCACCCCATGTGCTAACTCCTATGCTAATTTGGTGATGTACCATTGGGAGGAGGGGTTTGTTTTTAATACAGCTTTTTTCCAGCATGTCAGGTTGTATAGACGTTTTGTAGATGACATTCTAATCATTTGGGATGCTGATATGAACTTGCTGCAGGAGTTTATATTCTACCTAGGTACTACTACAACTTTTCTGAAGTTTACTATGGAAACTTCCACACATGAAATACACTTTTCAGATGTAACTATTAGTAAGAATGAGAGGGGAGGATTGTCTACCTCACTTCATAGAAAAACCTGCTGGAGGAATGCCTTACTACATTTTGGCAGCATGTATCCTTGTTTCATTTTTCCTAATGTTGTTAAGAGTCAATATCTCAGGATCAGCAATATCTGTAGAGATCCTGTGGATAGATTATCACAACTTAAACTCTTAGACAAACGTTTTCTAGATAGAGGATACACAAAAGAGGTCATAAATGATGTAAGGGGAAGTTTGGCATGTAGTTCTTTTGATATTTCGAAAGGCAGTAAAGTTTATAACAATCGAAAGATATGGTGTAAAGATAGTGACATGGGGAGGTTGAACATACCCCAGTCAGGCCATTTGGCTGTTACCATTAGGTATACTAATGACAACAAGAATATTACAGGGATTATAAAGAAAAACTGGAATGTTTTAATAATAGATCAACGCCTTTCTGATCTACTAGGGAGTATCCCTTGCTTTAGGTATAAGAACAGCAAAAATTTGAAAAGGTTACTTTGTATAGAGAGATTCAATGAAGGTTTGGATAAGAATCTAAGGGGTATAAGTTATGGTACGTATCCATGTAATAATTGCAATCTATGTAAGTACATTACTAGGGAACAAGATTTTGTACGCCCTAGCATGGTTTATATGTTTACTCCTCGATTCCATGCCTCTTGTAACAGCACCAATTTAATATACCTGGCTACCTGTATGAAATGTACAGCTTTCTATGTGGGTATGACCTCTAGAAAGCTTAAGGAGAGGATATATAATCATATCTATGACATTAGGAAGTCAGTCTCTACCAATGCACTAGCAAAACATGTTATTACTTACCCTGAACATGTTTTTTCATTTAGAGTTTTGCAAATCGTTGAATTAAATAGACGAGGGGGTGACAGTTTTAATTATCTTGAATCAGTTGAATTAGGCTGGATTTTTAAACTAAGAGCCCACATTGAGCCTGGTATAAATCAGTATGTTAGTATCAGAGCAGCTCTAGTAGCTCGTAGGTAGAAGGATGTTTATTTTATTTTATTTTATTTTGTTTTACATTTCCATGAATGTATATATACATTTTTTTCACATATATATAGTGTAGATTATATATATTTTTTAGATGTTAATATATCTTCATATTGTTCTGATGCAGCTTACTAAGGTTTTTTGATGTATCTGTGACGCATAGAGCTTTGTTAAATATACAGTGTTTTTACATCTTGCTTTGATTAACTAATTGTTTAATTAATCTTGATTAATATGTTAATTATGTCAGTTTGTGTCTTGAGGGTTGTATATATAAGCATTTGTGAAATGTTTTTAGTTAAACCTGAAGAAGCGTGTATTTGAACACGTGAAAGCGCTCGTTTTATTAAAAGTTTACTTTATTTGATATACATACTTTCTTTGTGGTGGTTCTGTTTCCACTGTTTTATCTACATTTTGTTTTTTGCTCGGTTCTTTTTTGTGGAACGGACCTTTGGTGGGTAGTTGTTTCTTCGTTTCTCCATTTTTGTTTTGTTCTTTTGATACCATCGAATTGGGTGTTCGGACTAACATAAATCAAACAAAATCCGATTGCCCATTTGATAGTTAACCTATGTATGTATATATATATATATATATATATATATATATATATATATATATATATATATAAATCAGAATGACTTTTATTTATGTGATATTTACATATAGTATCCTTCTTTTTTGTTTTATGTCACCTAGGATTTTGGCACCCAAGCCTTCAGTGACTCTGAGAATGATAAAATTGTTCAAGCATTTAGGCGACACACTGCCTTTCTGCTTGAGAGAGTCTGTGAGGATATGTCTTGCAGAATGCAGATTTAGAACCAGATAGTGATCAGCATCAATGCCATAGGGGGTGCAACAGGACTTATAATCAGGTGCAACATAGGGCCACTGATATGATTTCATCAACCTTAGGGTGACCAGCTGCAGTGGCCCATGGACAACTGGCTATGGGGTGGAGATGGGCTGCTACACAGCCAGCATTGACACCAAATGAAGGTTTCCTGTCCACTATCAGGGATCCAGAGAGGTCAGTGTGGAAAGTGCAGAACAACATGTGATGGATGTTGGTGCTGCTGTTTCAGGAATGACAAATATGTCCCAGGAGGAACTTCCAGGTAAACTTAGACATCAATTTTTAACATTTTCTTGTATATTAAAATATTGAAAGTAATAGTTCAGTCATTTTAATTATTTTTTGGGGGGTCTATTAATAAATTGATACAGTTAACAACATATTCTGAGCTTTGGGTGGATGTGTCAGACAAGTTTTAGTTAAAAGTATTGTTAATGGAATATAAAGACAAAAACTTGTCCTCCTGTATTGTTGGAATTGTGATGATTGTGCCCTTACCTTTTGCTTGACTTCTTCCAGGACCATCCTCCCTAGCAAGTGTAGAGTCATCTGCATATGGCAAGCCAACCATTTTTATTTGAGTACTGATGAGCAGTTGACAGAACATTTATCCATATCTGCAAGGCGGGTGTCAGGAGAGTGTGTGTGTGTATTGCTGTACCATTTGTGATAGTGGCACTAGTGTTAGTTTGCTATCATATATTAAATTGTAGTGTAGGTATTAATTTTGGGTCTATATTATATCACTGAATGCCTAAAAAAGTGAACAATGAATAATCAACCCCATGTAAGTAAAAGCTTACAATCTTGAAAGCTCAGAACAACAATTTTTTCCAAGGGAAAAAAATCGCTGTTCCAAAAAAAAAAAGAAAAAGATTACATAAAGTGGGGGGCTTCACCCCCCCACACCCCCCCTACTTAAATATACCAACTCCGAGATCGCACTACAGTGCAAAAAATGGCAAAGTAATGGAAGCGGCCAAGCAAATTATTTCCCTGGGAAAGAATTTGCTTAAAAGCCACTTTGCTATTTTGCCTTTTGATTGTTTTAAGTTCGATCGAATGCGTCTTTGGTCATCTAATAGGAAACCTTAATTTCTTTCCTGTGTATTTTGATTATCACAGGTGATCCAGACAATGGACACTTAATACCTGATGTCAGAGTATCAGCAGACTCTGATGTTAATGGTGGCCAAACAGAGGCACAGTCGGGAGGGACAGAGGTTGAATCTGACACTGAGGTTAACATTCCTCCCTGTATTTCCATCAGATACAGCCAGTAAGCCTGTGCATACCTATTCCAGTGAGGCCTCAAACATTGGACAGGTGGAGGGTGATACATTTTATCAGGGTAGTGTGGTGACTGTGGCTGCATTGCCTGTGGGCTCTGGCTGTAGCCAAAATGTGGCAAGGTGCCATGCAGGAGGGTTGTTAGGGGATCTCAGAGGAGGCCTACTGTCCATTCACCACCTGATCCTGGTGTGTCTTTCTGTAACAGTCAATGTATGTTTAGGGTCCTCATGGAGGCACATGGGCATTCCAATAGGGCCTCTGCGGAGATGCGTAGAGTTGTAGATGTGGCACAAGCTGACATACGTGACTGCCTCCACCATGTTGCTGATTCAATGGATCAGATGAATAACATGTTGGGACAGGTGGAGTCTGTGATGGAATATTGGCTGGGACAGGGATGGCATCTACATGGACATTATCTGATGTTAGTCAATGTGACTGTGCCTGATGCCTGATCATGCTCCAGTTGGCACTACTTCCACTGCTTTCTCAGTGGGTGAGGTGTCCACACCCAAAAGTGGTAAACCATGGGGTCATGGTCCTGAGCACACTCATAAGGAAATCTCACCGAGTGGACATTGGTCATGTTCAGGTAGCAGCAGTGCATCTGACAATGGACATGGATGTGCCAGTGCAACTCCTGGCAGAGCCAGTTCTCATGGTCGGGGATGACGATAATGAACTGTTACCTCTACCATGTATGGCTCACACCTGTCTGACATACCAGGACATAGAGCTAACTTGGCTGTGTTCTTGCAGACACTCATACACATGTTTTACCTTGAGTGCCCATACAGACACACACACATAACAGTTACATGGGTCAGTCTCTATCTCAGTGGCCATTTGCTACTTTAGCCAAATGTCTGCATGGCTGCCTTTTTTACTCACTTGCACTCATTGCCTTTTTGTCAGCCTTGGCCTCCTGCCCCCCCCCCACAACCCCCTGCACAAATGGTGATAACTGTGCCATACCCTTGATTTTCTATCTTTTGGATTCAGGGCTGCATAAGCCTTTTGTCTGATGTCCAGTGTGTATAGCTGACTGAGTGCTTAGTATATCTTTGTTTCTGATGCTGTTTTACAAATTGTACTGCTTTCTTACAGGCGTTTGTAATGTGTACATCGTTCTCAACCTCTTAGACCAGCAAAGCTGTACCAAGTAATAAATAAAAGTGGTGCAAAGGCCTAGAAATAGGGACAATTTTGAAATATTTTGGTCTTACCAACTTAGAAAGTTGATAGAATAACAGGTTTTGCATTACCGTATTATTTTTCTGAGGGGTATGAAGTCTGAAACTAAAAAAGAAAGAAGAGCTGCAAACTTTCCTTAACAATCTAACCTTTTCTAAACTAACCGAGAAGCAAAATCAATTTTTAGACAGAGAAATCACTACAAGAAATCATTGCAGCCATTAATAGTCTTAAACCTAACAAGTCACCTGGCCCTGATGGGTTTACGGCGGAATTTTATAAGGCATTTATCAAAAAAATTCCCAGGATTTTGCTCCTATTGTATAAATATATAATTTCGTTCGGATTTAAAGATATTCATTTAAATGCTTCCAGAACTATTCTTATTCCAAAGCATGATGCTGACCCCAAAAACCCTGGGAACTACAGACCCATTTCCACAGTTAATTTGGATATGAAGATTCTGGCCATGGTTTTAGCTAATAGATTGAAAGCTGTTATTCCGTCTATCGTGTCCCCCGAACAATCTGGTTTCATACCAGGTAGACAAAATAATGATCACACTCTATCGCTGGAAGCTATGATACATCTCTCTTCTCTAAATAAATTCCCCATATACGCTTTAGCGGTTGACGCTTCTAAGACTTTTGATCGCATTAGTACCAAATTTTTATTTGATACCTTACCTTTCTTTAACATTCCAAACTCATTTATCAGAAAAATTAAAATTCTATACTCCACAGCATATACTACATTGCAAGTTAATAAACAAACATCTAACAGAATTAAAATTATTAATGGGGCCAGGCAGGGTTGCCCTCTTTCCCCTTTGTTGTTTAATCTTTATATTGAACCACTTTTTATACTAATCAAACAAGGTACTTTTCATCATCCACCTAGTATTTTTAACTCGAACATCTTTTTATCGGCATACGCTGATGATTTAAACATATATTTTACACTCCCCTGCTCTGATCCAATCAAAATTATATCTTCTATTAACTCTTTTTCCAGCCTCGCAAATTACAAACTTAACAAAGAGAAGTCACTAATTTTCCCAATAAATATTCATTCTATGCTACCTAATATACTTACTAACACGGGTATTAAATCCAAGCAACAGCTGCGTTATTTAGGTATATCCTTCTCTCAAGGAAACTCCAATCATTATCAGGATAATATCAAGAAATGCTGGACAGATGTCCAAAATGATCTTAACAGATGGGCTAAACTTAAGCTCCCTTTACTAGCCAGAACGGCAATCATTAAAATGGACATTCTACCTAGATTCCTATATCTATTCAACGCAACTATCAACATTCTACATAACAATTTCTTTAAAAATATCATATCTCTTCTTTCAAAATTCATATGGGCCCCCAAATCCGTTAGGATTAGCTATGCAAAACTTACCTATCCTAAGGAAAAAGGTGGCCTGGGCCTACCTGACCTTAAAACCTATTATGAGATTATTAATGGAAGAATAATTTTAAATATTGCTGCATACCACAAGGACCAATCCCCTTGGGCACCGGCATGGGTTGTCATGTATAACAAATATGTTAAAGTATTGAACTTTAATCCTGCAGCTCTCCCATTCTTGAATAAAGCAAACATAGGCAGTCTGTGGCAAACTAAGGGGATCCTATTTAGTATAAAGTCTCTACAGAACTTGTTTAACTCCTTGAACTTGATACATTCGTTCAATACGCTTCAACCACTTCACCTTAACCCCAATCTAAAATTGAATGGACATATGTTAAATCTAGAACAATATCCCCTTCTCTTGAATACTACCATTTCTGATTTTTTCCCATATAGGTACCAGCCACTTTCCAGCCTAAGAACTAATCTGAATTTACCTAAAAAATATACAATCATATTACGAAAAATTAGAGAACTTATATGGTTATATCTGGATCACCCTGTGGTCTCTGATAAGGATATATCAACTTGTAAAACACTGAGGAACTTGCTTCTCCTGAAGAAAAAGATGATCTAAAATACCTACAAGGTTATTATGTTAATTAAATCACAGAACAAGCTCATTTTTTCTAATTACTGGCCTAAAATTAACCCTTCTATTAACCATAGTCAAATCTCTAAGGCTATAAGATTAAGTTCCAAATTTATACCCTTAAAAAAACTGAAATATACTCAGCTTATGATAATGAATAATGCGTACTTCACTCCAGACGTACTTAATAAAATCTTTCCCAATTACTCTCCTAAATGTGAGTTTTGTTCTAACCAAACTGATGATATTCTACATATATTCTGGAGTTGCAAATGTACCTCAAGCTATGGTGCGCTTTGAGGGTGTTACTTGAGAAAATCGGATTCGAAAAATCTACCCTTTCCTGGGAATTTACTATTCTTCATATTCCACCTCCTGGTCTAACTGAGAGGAAGTATAAAGTTTTGATCCCTATTTTTATGTTAATCAAATACTATATATCCTTAAACTGGAAGAACAGGCAATCTCTATCCTGGGAAGGTTTTAAATCTTTAGCCATTAAGCACCTCAAAGCTCATATCCTTGATTTTCTATCTTTTGGATTCAGGGGTGCATAAGCCTTTTGTCTGATGTCCAGTGTGTATAGCTGACTGAGTGCTTAGTATATCTTTATTTCTGATGCTGTTTTACAAATTGTACTGCTTTCTTACAGGCTTCTGTAATGTGTACATCTTTCTCAACCTCTTAGACCAGCAAAGCTGTACCAAGTCATAAATAAAAGTGGTGCAAAGGCCAAGAAATAGGGGCAATTTTGAAATATTTTGGTCTTACCAACTTAGAAAGTTGATAGAATAACAGGTTTTGCATTACCGTATGATTTTTCTGAGGGGTATGAAGTCTGAAACTAAAACGTGTGTGATTGTTTTTTCTAACTTCATTCTTTAATGATTTGTCAGTGCAAAACTATAAGGGTAAACTGTAGACATTCTGTGAAACTCTGTACAATTGAGAGGCATGAATCTGTGAATCTTTGATGTGTGAGGCTTATTAATTGAAAAAGAACACATGTATTAACATAAGTAAATGCTGTCACATATTGATGTCATTCCTGTAAAAATCACCCACCTTATACTTAATTAGGTAACAGTATGCAAGGATATGCCATTTATTTGTGTTCTTAGACATTTACTTTTCTTTTCCAGGTTCAACACTTATCTTGGAAGTCTGGTGGTTGCAAGAGTTTTACTTTGGGACTGACTCTGTTTGATGCTAGCAGTACACAGCCATTACAAGGGTAAGTAAAGGTTGTGAGCATTGCCTGGCATCAGTGTTACTGTATGTATGTGCATAGGATGAAGGTTTTATCCCCTTAAGTGGTGAGTGTGTGCACTATCTGTTGCCTCTTGGCCAGAGTGAGGGCATATTGTGCACACTTACATCTGCCTACACCCAAAGCGACTAGGGGTTCTCCCTATGACTCCTCCCCTGCGTGTGGCTGTGGTGATTTTGGCAGTGGTGGTGGGATGTGTGGCCCTTCCACTTGGTGTTCCTGCTGGAGCTGCTTTCTCAGAATAATATTGTGAAGCATGGCACAAACAGTGAAAATTTCAGCACATAAATGAGAATTTTACTACAGGGCTCCCCAAGATGTATCTAGGCACTGGAACCATGACTGCAGCAGTCCAAACACACACTCTGTGATATTTCTTGCTTGAGCATGTGCCTCATTAAAGTGGTTTGAATGCATAACCTGCATCTTCCAGTAAATGGCCATGTGGGGTATCCCCCTTAGAAAACATCTGATACAGTTGAGAGTTATGCCAGGTATGTGAGTTGTAGTAACTTCCTGGGTTGCCAGTACACACATTCAGGATGATTCTCTTAGCATTACACGTGACCTGGCAGTTAATGGAGTGAAAGACCTTTCTATTTAGGTACACCCTTACCTATTCCTTGGGTGGTGCTTTGATTTTTGACATATGCGCACTCTGTGGCATCCAGTTCTTCAGGGTAGTGTATTACAGGGTAGAACTCTTGCATAGTTGTGGCTCTGTCCTCAGATGTACAGGGAAAATATATGTAGTCACGTGGCATGTTGTATCATAGCATTCAGAAATTGATGTAGGATCCTGGATGCTGATGATTGTGACGCTGCCAGCATGTCCCCTGTTGGTCTCTGGAAGGTTCTTGTAGCTAATATTCCAAGTGCTGCACATACCTTAGTCTCCACCTGTATTGGTTCCCTCAGTTTCCCTTGCTCTCATTTGAGGATGACAGAGGTTGCAGAGTTCCTGTAGTGTGTCTCTGTCCACCCTGTAGCACTTCACAATTTCCAGCTCATGCAAACCATGAGGAGTTAAAAGGGGTCTAAACACCCTTCTCCTTTTTGGTCATGTTTATTAGCAGCAGCATAGAGTTGGACTTGTTGCACATACACATGAATAATAGCAACAGCAGCAGCCCCTAACAATTTTTCCATGTAGACTGATTTCCATGGCTATATTCCAATAGGTTTTGTAATTCACATGGAAATGGTTTTAGTGGACCATGCATGCTTTATTGAATCTACACCAAGGTCTTGGTTATAATTTGGCTCCCAGAAAACACCCAAGTGTAAACACCTCTTATCATCTTTTTGTGGATGACTTAAAACGGTATAGCTCATAAGATGAGGAGTTCAAAGCACACCTGCAAGTGGTTAAAAATTTCTCAGATGATATAAGAATGTCATTTTGTCTTGATAAATGTGCAAAAGCAACATTTAAAGCAGGAAACCCACAGCATCAAGAAAACATCAGTTTGGGGCAAGAATGTGATATGAAAGAACTTGAGCAGGAAGGAGTGTATAAATATTTGGGAATTCACGAAGGACTGGCAATACAACATGAACAATGTGAATAAAACTCAGTAAGGAATACTTCAGAAGACTAAAACTGATACTGAAAACAGCCCTGACATCTAGGGACAAAGTCCAAGCTATAAATCAATTTGCTCTTCCTGTTTTAACTTACAGTTTTGGTGTGATTGACTAGCCCCAAAAGGTATCGGATCAGTTGGATAGAAAAGCAATAAAACTACTTCACACTTGTTAAATGATATATTAAAATCAGTGTGTACCAAGATTATATATCTGTTGTTCTGAATGAGGTATGCGCCTCCTCGAAACTGATTGCATGCATAAATCTGCAGTCGTGGGACTGCATACATATCTGCTGACTAAATATAGTGAAAGCTTTAAAACATGAGGTGAAGATATCTAAGATGACCTCTCTGCTTAGTTTACTTCACACCAGAAGTAGACAAAAATCAGACAAGAACTGAATATGACAAAAAAACAAAAGAAATGAAGAATATAAGAAGAAGGATCAGATGATAAGTTAAGAAATGTGGAAAAGGGATAAATATTGTGGTAAGTATAGAAGACTCCTGGAACAACCTCATGTTGATCAGGATTTTATGTAGCAATAGTAAAAGAGAGGTGAATTTAAACCAAAACATGAAAGGTTAATGGCCCAGGATAGTGAGTTACGTACACAATGGTTTACAAAGTCCATTGAGCATGTGGAAGAACAGACGGCTGCAGGTTCTGCAAAGGAAAGCTGAAAACAGTCACATATCTTGTTACTGGGTGTGATACACTAATGGCAGAGGGTCTGTATACTGTAGGGTATAATAAAGTGGCAATCATACCTCTCAATAGTCCAGATTTTCACAGAATGTCCAGATTTCTGCCTCATATTTTTTGGTCTGTTCCTCATAAAATTTGTGATTTTCTGGATTTTTGTGGCAAATCAGTTACAATTGAATTCATTAAATAATGATAGGCATTTGAGTTCAATGCTTCAGGAAAATGCATGGTAACATAATACCTTTTAATCTTGCAAAATTCTAAGTTTATGAGAACAATAATTAGAATTTATCCCTATTTTTAGGGTGCTGCCTCCCAATTATTTTAGGCTTTGTCCAAGTTTTTTGGGGATTGTGCAAACATTATAATACTGAACTAGATGAAAAGCACTGGAACCATGAGCCACAAAGCATTATAGAAAATGATAAAGTTTATATCACATGGAATCACCTGTTACCAACAGTTAAATCGATGTAAGCAAACCAGATATAGTAGTCCATGAAAAGAAGACAAGAGTAGCATTGATTTTTGAACTTGCTACACCCATAGCCAGCCTTAAGCATAGTCCAACTAGTCAGCCGCCTAGGGCGCTGCTCTAGCAGGGGCACTTTTCCAGTATTTATTTGGTGTAGGTAGACCAGGACGGGGGCACTGGGTGGTGTGGTGGGGGTGCTGTGGAGCCCTTTTACCTAGGGCACCAGTAGATCTAAGGCCACTCCTGCACACTCACTGATTGCAGTGTCTTACATACAGAGAGGCACAAAGTCATAAAATACCAGGATATGCAGTCAAAAATGAGAGTATTGTGGAACAAAGTTACCCAGACCATTCCAATAGTAATAGAAGCAATGGGCCTTATAAAAAAAAAAGAATCTACAGTTATATTTATATATGCTATTACTACATGTAACTCCATATGAATTTCAGGAGAAATTTCTGGGCATGTTGTGGGTGCTAATAAGAGCACTATTGTTTAACATCAAAGATTGAAACAATACTAAATTCATGAACTTTAATCATACCCTGACTTTGGAAAGGGATCAATTCCCATCATGGTATTAGAAACCCAAAAGACTTGGAAACATTATGTATGGTCCCAGTGAAATATAGTTCTTTGTTATCATCCTGCAGTGGCAGATGGGAACTGCTAATACAGAGGTCTTCAGCCGAAGATACTATGAAAACTTAATATTGGGCCCTATGCGCTAGGCATTTCTATTAAGTGATGTAATCACTACAGGAGACAGAGTAGCATCTGAAGATATCCAGTTAATGCCAAAAGAACAGGCTGTAGGCATCTCTAGCAAAATAATCTCAAATCGTTTGGCAGACTTATTTGCAGCAACGAGGCAAAAACTGCAAGAGAGAGCAGATCAACAATGCATGACTTCTAGAAGGATACTAGAACGATGACAAAAGAATGGGCCCTGGAGCTGAACGAGGGCTATAAATTAATGTACTTAAAAGGACCTGCTGGTAGGGAGCTGATGTCTGTAATTGTAAGGTCATGTCACAGCTTGTTGCTATCTGTAAGAGAGGAAAAGACAAGTTAAAAGGAAAGTAGAAATCTGGAAAGTGTTTTACTTTTTGCTTCAGCCCTTCAAAAACAGTCTGTATGGGACATGGGACGGAAATGGGTTAGTGTCACAGGTCACACAGCTGAAGATATTTGATGGGCCCTTATGGATGGCTGCCAGCACCAATGAATGCACTACTGGCTTATTTCAATATATCTGTTTGCACCTATGAATGCATTCTTGGGTGATTTCAAGATGGCTGCCTGCACCTATGAATACACTGTTGGCTGATTTCAAGTGAGTCAGCTTCCACTCATCCTTTTAAGTTGGTCAGCAATATTAAAGGAGTAAAATTTAGGGCACATAAAGGTGTGAAGGTAAATCAAATTAAAGATCATAGGATCATAGGAAATTACTAGGCTATTGACCCGCAGGTCATTTTAAGCCTAACCGTTTCATCCCAAAGTAATACCCTAGAAATACTAGTCAATACCAAATATTGCATTTAGTGATAACCACCCATGTCCAGGATGGCTGTGGTTACGATGCCCCATCCACTCGTCCAGATTCCTCTTGAACAGTGTCATAGAGGTGCTCTGTTTCACTTGAACTGGTAGCCTGTTCCAAAGATGCAGCAGTCACTGGGAGATAAATCTGTCCCTCTAGTATGTCCTATTTAAGTCACAGGCCATATTTAGGTCCCTGGAATGGGTAGTCCTAGTCCCATTTGATTTATTGATATGCAGCAAGTTAATTAGGCTTGGGTCTTGGATTGCTCTGTAGGCCAAGCATAGGTCTCGCCTAAGAAGTCTATATAATAAGGGATTATAGTGACAGGGACTTTAGTCGGTCCATGTAAGGCACATGCTGGAGCCCCTTGATCTTCTTTGTTAGAAACCTCTGTGATCTCTCTAATTGCTGCAGGCACTTAGTACAGTACATGCTAAATGGGTCACTATACTCAATTACAGGCCAGATAAGTGACGAATATAGGGAGTTTATAACTTCTTATGCTCTCAAGGCAATGCCTTTACTAAACAAGTGCACTACATGGAAATCTTTCTTTAATACAGTAGACACATGGTGGTCAAAGTTAAGTTCTCAGTCAACTTGTGATCCCAAGTCGCTTACCACTTCATGTGTACTTAGGGTATTGTTGTTGTTTTTATAGCGTGAGGGAGCATTGTTTGTGCCAAAAGGAATGATGATGCATTTCTTTGCATTCAGTTTGAGAACATGACTAATACACCAGTTGTTGGTCTGTGTGAGAACCTGCTGGACTATACTGACATCTGGGGATTCAACAACTGCACCTAGTTTGCAGTCGTCTTCAAACTTGGTCAGCCAAAACCCTTTAGTTTTGACCTGAACATCTGAGCAGTATATACCAAACAGTAGGGGGCCCAACACTGACCCCTGTAGCAGCCCACTGGTAACAAGTCTGCTGGTTTATGTGGAGTCATCCACTTTGATAGTGTGTGCCCGGCTTGTGAGCCAGTTGGCAACCCATCTTACAAAGAAGGGGTTTACATTCAGTTTGTTAAGTTTATCAGTAATGCCTGAATTTGAGATTGTGTCAAAAGCCTTTGCCAGATTGAGGTATGCTATGTGTACAGATTTGCTCTCATCAATGGCCTTGGTCACATTTTGAAAGAAATCCACCAGATTTAACAGACAGGATCTGCCCTTCACAAAAATGAATTGAGTAGGATCCAGGGTTTGGAAGTCACCTATGACATTATTTATGAGGTCCATAATGATACGTTCCATGGCCTTTCAGATGAGGCTGGTCAGGTTTATGGGTCTGTAATTTCCTGGGTCTGTTGCTAAACCACCTTTGTGGAGGTGAATAACTGTAGCTGTTCTCCATTCCACAGGAACAAAGCCTGCAGATAGACTATGATTGAAAAGGGTACTTAGTGGTGACACTAGTTCATGTTTTAGCCTGCTTAGAAGACAGCCTGGGATGTCAACTGGTCCCTTAGAGGCTGTGTTTTTGCCTTGGACAAGGCTTTGAGGACTGCTCTTCAGATATGTAGGGTAGGGGGAAGTTTGAGGGAACGTTTGTTGTAAGTTAGGAGGGATAAGGGAGTGAAATGTTCACTAAACCTATCTGCTAGCAGGTTTGCTATCTCTGTGGGATCAGTGTGTGTGTGTGTGTGTGTGTGTGTGTGTGTGTGTGTGTGTGTGTGTGTGTGTGTGTGTGTGTGTGTGTGTGATACCATTGGCCACTTTTTCTGCACATGCATGGGTCCTGCCTGTTAGGTGATGTACTTAGCTGTAAAAGTCCTTATGGTTATCCTTGGCTGTACTTGCCAAGTTTCTCTCAAAGGAGCCCTTGGTGGAATTGACAAGTTGTTTTATTTGCCTGTTGAGGCTGAGGAGTGTACGTTTCCATTGTTGGAGCCTTGCCTTTGTTTTTTTGGACAGCAACTTTTTACATTGATTGATGCTGGATGTCCACCATGCCCACCATGGTTTACTTGGGGCTCTCGCTTTGATTCTTTCTGGTATGGCCGAGTTTATTAACTTATGCAGCTTGGGGTGGGGCTTGGTATGCATTTATACCTTCACCTAGGAGGGTATAGTTTGCCTTGGTGAACTTTTTTCATCTGATTTCACCATTTGTGAATAAAGATTAAGAAGGAAGGAGAGAAATAATTAGGGATAAGGAACTGGACAAGGGCACAGACTAGATGTACTCAGAGGCATTAACATAAGGGAACAGCTTCATGGGAATATGTGTCCTGGTTGAGTTGTTTTCAGATATGGCTGGGATAAGGCCCATCACAGGGTAGGGAAGAAAATATAGTTGTTATGCATGGGTTCTAGAAGGATTACATTTACAGACTGTTAAATTTAGTGTCATAGTCACTATTAAAAAAACTGGCAAATAGGATACACTGAAAAATTGTACAACAGCTGACTCAGTGGTGTAAACGTCTGTTATAAAACTAAGCTGAAATGCTGAAGTGCTGTGCTTGAAAATGAGGCCTCCTGAAGGAAAAAAAAACAGGCTTTGGAGTTATTCGATGGAGAATGCACTGTGACTTATCATCAAATATTGACCTGTGGTTATCATAACCTCATAACAAAACTGATTCTACATATTATTAGGCATGCAGACTGCAAGAAAGAGGAGAAATGAAGCAAAGTAGCAGTGGATTTTTATAGGGCTTGCTTGATGTCCACACATCTCAATCTGCATTTGTGCATGTGTGTGTGTGTGTTTGTGTGTGTGTGTGTGTGTGTGTGTGTGTGTGTGTGTGTGTGTGTGTGTGTGTGTGTGTGTGTGTGTGTGTGTGTGTGTGTGTGTGTGTGTGTGTGTATGTGTGTGTGTGTGTGTGTGTGTGTGTGTGCGTGCGTGCGTGTGTGTGTGTGTGTGTGTCTCTATGTGTAAGAAGTACAGTGTGCCACTGTGATTCTGAAGCTTAATCTCACATGTTCTTTAATTTAAACTGGTTTGAAATAAACAGACAGATATGTTAACTCAGGAAAAAAGTTTTAAATGTTTTATTGTAGTTTTCAGTTAGCTAGCAAAGCCTATTTAAAAGGAATATCTCTTTTCAAGGGTGAACACTAGTCTTACTAAATAATATGCTTTGCGTCACACACTGTGTAAGCAGACACTGAAAGAAAAAAGTTCAGAATTCCTGGATAAAGCTGGTTTGCTGCTTGTACCCTTAACTCTCTGTGGCACACTGCATAAAGTGGATGATGTTTGAAAATGATCATTTTGTATTACTGTTGGGTTGCACTGATACTGAGACATGGATTAACATTACAGACTATTTTATTCTTTTACTGATAGTAATAGGTTAGGAACTAGACATTATTTATAGATTATAATATTTAGCCATATATACAGTTCTATGCAGTCCTAACATTCCCACATAACATCGTTTTAAATATGTATTTGTAAAAGTATTTACAATCATCCCTTTTTCAAAGCATCATTATTGACATTTATGGCTGAAATAAACCTACCATTGCAAAAAATACTAAAAAACCTCAACACAATTTGATATATTTCTTTTAGTTACAGTAAACAATAAGCAAAAAATACACATTCACTGCAGGACATTTGTATAATACTTTAATGAGTGAGTAAGATGTATTCAGACATAATAAAATACTAGTCTGGCATATTATTGTATGCATAACCAATATAGTTTAGTTATATTTTTTATTATTTCTTAAGAATGTTTCAGTGATAAAGAGGTAATCCCATTTCAGTCATCTCTAGGAGAAATCCCAAACAAACACTGTAATCCTACCACCTGTGAGGAATCAAGTCTGTCTTTCATTAGTCACCACTGTGGAATCTTTCCACTTCCTTCTCGTCATTTCCCTCAGTGCCGTCTCAAGCTGTTGTGAAGACCCCACCAAAGGGAGTTGGATAGATGTTAAAAGCTTCTGGAAAAATATGAAAAAATAGGGTCCTTTTAAGTTAAACCACTGAGGGAATAGAGGTCCTTATGGTCTGTATGATTTATGTCATGGCTTCATTTCAAAATCAAAGAACAAGATAAAAAAATGAATACTGCCAAAATACAAGGAAAGAAATTATTCATTTCAGAGTTTGTATTGAAACTGCATCTATTCTCCTTCCAGATAGAGACTTAATTTGGACAAGCAAATAATCTGAACAAAGCAGTTTATTTTGCATAGCTACTTTACTGAGCAATGAAAGAGTACAAGGCTGCATTTGCATGACATGTCTGAGGATTTCAGTGAAACAGTGGTACCAGATAATTTAATTGCTGCTGTTAAATTACAGCCCCTAAATGGATGCACAGTTTGCAGACATTACTAAAGCAGTTTATATTCAAGAACAAACAGCAGATAATAATTCATGTAGTAAAGATAAATGCAGTGCATCTCAATAGCTAAACACCAGTTCATCAGTACAAAATATGAGTAATGAAATGTGATAACTTGGCAATAATCTACGACTGGGTATAGGTAATGCAGAATTTACATACAATTGGCTTGTTTTGTTCACAAAGACAAAGCCTGAACCATCAAAGTAAGTCCTTGGTAAATTCTGCATCAGTGCAGACATGAGTGGATTGTAGGTACTATGTTGTTAAAAATGCTTACCTGTCTAAATAATAGTACTGTGTCTGCATTTCTTGTTTCTCTAGTATTTTTCCACAGTCTTCTGTGGCTGAGGGTGGCTTCTTAATGTTCTGCTCATGCCTGGGTATTTGCATATTGACTGAGTGGCTTTTGTTCGTATTTTCGGTATCACAGTACTCTTTTCTGCAGTTATTGGACTATGTGAACTGGTGGTGTACTACTGGATTTTCATCCATTTCCTCACTGCAGTGCAACCATAGAGAAGGTATATATAAACTGAGTTGGAGGTGTGTTGGGGGGTAAGAACTCCATATGTCAGGTACAGGGGTCTTACCCTCCCGCAAAAAAAGATTTTGTGTTTTTTACATTTTTCAGTTATACATTTTGATATTCAACATTCAAAGAAGTGCAACTTATTTCTTTGTAGTTCAGATGAGTCCAGGCAGCACTGCACATGCATCAGACTTTGACATGCTGATGCTTGCACAGAGTGATAGGTTGAATGCAGGTTGTGACCTGTTGTGAGCGTGCATACATCATACTTATATATTTATCTGTATGTATACAGTTTTCATTACGGAAGCATAGAACTTTGTGTTGCACGTTGCACCACCTTGACAGTAACATTTTTTTTTTCACTCAGCAGACAAGAAAATATGGTGACTGCTGTTGCTTTTGTTTTTAATAGCTACAGCTGTCTGAGCTTTTTCCCATAGGAAAGGTTGGATTTTTTATGGGCATGCTGATTGCTTATCCAGTCAGTGTGCTTCGTTTTGCATATATATATATATATATATATATATATATATATATATATATATATATATATATTACTTCATATTGGTTAATACGCAGAATGCTTTTTATTTCAGGCGACTGATGACAAGAAAAATAAGTATCATTTACAATAGTCATGAATACATGGTGTGCAGATAACCATTTCATTGATTTTTAACCATTTTAGCATAAAAGCATAAAAGGACAAGACTCCCTGTAGACCTTATCATATCTAATAAAGTGTGGCAAAAGTCACAGTGAAGTGTCTAGGTGCAAAGGAGAGAAAATTTATTTAAGGGTGACTTTGCTGTGGAGTCTATTCTTAGGAGTATATACTAAATTCATTAAAAGGACAGCCTGTACAAAAGCAGAAACAGCAAGTTGCTTTGATTGTGTTTGCATTCATTAATAACTTAAATCTGTGCATCTGAAGCATGGTTCCTCTCATAGTTTCACTGCAAAGGCTTCAGCAACAGCCAGTATATCTCTATAGAAAAGGCATTTTGACTACTAAATTAATACAGTCAATCATGTAAAGGGAATTGCAAATGAAACTTTGTAATCAGCAAGTTTAGCAACAATATTGTTTATTCTTTATTGCAGGCACTTCAGTTTGGCAAACATCATATGTGTCACCTCAATGAACACCTTAAGTTACACTGTAATATGTTTTTTAGAGTTTACCTTTGCTCATTCAAGCCTTTGTGAGTAAGGAACTCACAGAATATCTGGGGTGCTTTTATATTCACTTGGTACTCCTCCGCCACAAAAAAGTACTCGCCCCAAAACTGGGCTGCTCATATTCTGTTTGTCGATAGCATTGTTAACACCCTCCCATTCAACCTCATATACATATATCCTTCCCATATCAGTCAAATGTTTAATTAATAATTGTCATTAAGTCTAAAATGGTCCAACCATTTGAAACAGATCCCTCCCACTGCATCCAGAAGGTATTTCTGATAGTCTATTAGGTGAAAAAAAACTTTAACAGCTTCTCTGGAACTCATTTGAAAGGATAGGACTAACTGAAGGTCAGGCAGCATAAACTCTCCCTGCTTTCATGATCAGACTCATGGTAAACTGACCAAACACAGTCCTTGGGATTCATGAATGATTGTGAAGCCCACACAATGTTTACATATTAGCACGATGAGCAGCACCGCTAATCACATATGCTTGTTGCTAACACAAGCATGTTTCTATGTCCAGCAATAGTGCTGATGACCAGGAAACCATTCTGAGCAGCATGAGCACACACAGTACATTGTCATTAGCTAAATCTGTTAAGTATGCCCTTGCGGACAGCACAAAGAGCTACATAAGGGAAATAATGCATGAACAGGCAAGGAAAGTGTTCTAAGTTCCATGTGTACATAAATGAAATATATGAATACAAATATAAGTAAGAAGGGATGTGAAAGGGCAATAACAATATGTGGTCATGAATTCCCAGACAGGAAATGTGTATTGAGGACAATGTGCACAGAACTCAAAGAGATGAATGCAGAAAGATGCCAGAGGGGTGAGGAAATGTTCCAAGTCTAGAATAATAATTGAAGTGGAGGTGCTTATGTCACAAAAAAACTTTGCAATAACGCATACTAACCAAGAACTGGAGCAAACACTTGTACACCACAGTACTCAGTGGTAGCACTCTCACCATTATATGAACACATGTGTAACTTCAGAAAATCCAAAGGTATGTTTACATTTGTTTGTGTAACATATCAAGGGATGACACTGAAGTGATGTAATGGTTGTTGTGTGAAATCAGTATATTCACAAAAAAAGTGAATTCCTATGCTAGAACTGAACATCAAGCTGTACAACTACTCCAAATAACAAGACGACTAGTTATCACATTTGCCACAGTGGAGATGTTATCACAGCTATTGAACTCCACCTATGTGAAGTCATTCAATCACCTGTACTTTATCTGCCCATAAATTTTATCTGCTAATAGTTGATGGGGAGGTCCCTGACACTCTATACATACAAAGTATAATGGGGGAGTTGTCTTTCATGCAGAACAGTTAAGGACAAAAATGCTTATAGTCACTCAATGCTGGTTTGGATCATGTGCCTCAGCATTGAGAAAATCAGCACCATAGTAGAATCAATTACTGTGCCGCTGTATAATTGCATTACCAATTGCCACATGTGTGGTTATGTGAAAACATTATATCATGTGCATAAATCAAGGAATATGTGTCTCTGTAATTGCTTAGAAAGAATCTTGTGGTGTGTCAGACAACATTACCTGATGCCAGGCATTCCCAAACACACCTGTAGCCCCCTGCTGTTGTCTCTGTGATGGTAGAACAACAGTTATGACCAATGTGGATATAATCCCAGTTTGGAACACATGCCTTACTTAGGTAAAAACATACATTATAAAGTCTTATGGCCTCAGTCCACACTACAAATGTGATGTAACGACAATTTATTCAAATGACTGCATTAGTCCTCAATATAGCCTTTCCAAAGGAAATGTAGAATAAACTCTTGTAACAGGAAACAACATCTACAACTGAACATAGCACATGTGGGTGACAACATTGTTAACATGTACACTGACTGTAAGCAGTGATGTTGGAACTTTAACTATATAGTTAACATCACAGGCAAATGAAGGTTCACTGAAACACAAGGGTAACTATGATTTATTTGATGGCTGTGACATGGACAATGAATCATTCACTGATCATCAGGTTATATTGATGGTATGTAAACAAAAATGAGTGTTACAGATATTAGCTATGGTATGTGCTCATGCATTGGGCAATGTGTCCTGTCAATACCAGGCAATACTTAATGTTCCAGAGCAGGAAGGATTAACACATGATGATTTCTGCACACCAAGGCTGTATGTGTTGCATGCCATTTGTATGTGTCAGTGCTACACTGCAGAGCCAACTGTCCAGAATTAAGTGGTCAATTAACAACACAGTTCACTGCATTTCACATCAGTACATTACATAGTTTCCATGTAATTATGTAATATGCAATACTTATTTTTGTTCCAGGTCACTTCTGAAAGTACAGTGCTGAGAAAAATATTTGTGTGAGGCTTGGCAAAGTGTTAGCACATGCTTGATGATACTTTGATATGTTGAAATAGGACTGTGAAGTTCCAGTGTTTAGTAGTGTTCAGTGGTGCTCTGCTTTCCATGTTAGCTCCAAGGCTCAATTTAAAAATGGAATGTTCTGCTTGCCTTCTCCATTTACACAACTGAAACACCGTGAGCAAACAGAGTTCTCTGCTGACGGAAACAGTGAAACACTATATTTGGTGTACCTTCTACAGCACAAACAGGCTTAGTGGCACTGCAAGGCAGTCAGCACTCTGGACAGTACTTAGTGGAGAAAATCCACCTGTTAACCTAGCTTCCTCTATTGCACAATGTGTAAACTCTCTGAGCTAAATGAAAATGCATAGTTGAAGCAGGGTTCCACTCCAGTATGCAGATGATTTTTTCAAAGAGTGCCAGAATGCAATTATTATATTAACTTTTTATCATCACTTTAAGAATACCTAGGAATGACTATTATACATATGTTTCCTGGCACAATTGTATACATAATAGTTACTGAAATAATGTTATGCCCATTACACATAGACATGCTTCAAAGGAACTCACTGCATTATGCAATAACATCTGAAGTGCCATTTAGTATGACATACTACATGTACAGGTTGCCAGACATCATGCAGATGCTGAGCACTATAAATGATAAATCAGAAGGGCTTAAGAGAAATACATAAGCAACTCATTCACAGGAAAGCCACTTATAAAAACAGAAAGTATGAGTTTCATCTAATGCTGGATACAAACCGTTGCTAAGAATAAAAATCATGTCTACAGGCTTAACCATTATCTCTAGATCCCACCAAGGAAACCCTACTTTACATGTGTCAAAGTCGCATATTTCAAGGAACAGTGACACCCTATGTAGCCATTGCAAGATGTAGCTTTTATTCTTCAGCAAAGCAATGGCAGTCATAACACTACATTTATATCAATCAGCCTACAGAATAGCTAACAATACACATGGGTGAAGGCGAAGGGGTGAAGATGGGTACAGATATAGAGACACATATGAAAGTGTGTTGTTATGAGTCATTAATTTACTTCTTAATGGTGTATCCCTCAGTATTAATCTGCCAGGATCTGTATAAATAAGTGATGGCTGAGGTGGTGAAGAAGATGTAGGACAGGGAAAAACATATGCTGACATGGGTAGACTAAGGGTGGTTTAATAATTTGTCCTTATGTGCATGGATGTGCTTGCAAATGCTTTTTTGTAACACTGTTTAAAATTTGTTCAAGAAAGTTTGTTAATGGATAAAATTTAAGATGTATATCATTAAAGATATCATAGAAGCCTAACTTCACAGTAAGAGATAATGTGACATACATCTGGACATGAACCCTTGATGCTATGATCAAAAAGCATTTTTCAGATAAGTGATTTATGTCAACATTCCACAGAGGAAGTTGCATTTTGTTACATCTAGTAGTCAAAGAACTGTTTCAGTAACTGTTGTAAAGTATTGCCTTTATTCTACCTTTACAGTGTATTCTAATGGTGCAGCTTATTTAAGCAATTTTTCATGAGGATAAGTGGGCTACTGTGGGTGATACTAGGTTTTGCCGTAGAACGTGACACAGCCATTCACCATCATTTGACATTGGTGTACAATGTCAGTGTCTGCTTGATTGCTTTGACAAAATAAGTGAGGTTTTTCTTATGGGCCATTTCTAGCTATGTGTTCTGTTTGTGATTCTATTTTTGACCAGATTAAATGTGTGAACAGGGATTAATAGGAAAGTTGTGAAATGGGGGAGCAAGCAGAGGGGAGAACACAGGGATAAGAATTGAGGAATTTGTAGGAATTTAGTGGGATTGAACCATAGCTATCCACTTCTTCACAATATAAATCTAGAAGTGTACCCAAAACTTGCTGATGTTGGGCTGTCACCACACCAAAGGCAGGTGACAACAACAGACTAATGTGGTACAGGCAATTTTACCAAATCAAATATGTCAAGAAGACACATACAGTAGATGAAGTGGAGAGCTATAGATGGGTTGTTATTTTTTGTGGGACAGCTGTCCATTTTTTACATTTTTTGCTTTCAAAGAAAGAGGAATGTTGGGGAAGGAATATGAGGGTCAGTTAGGAATGTTAGTTGATGAAGCAGGTACAGACATACAGGAAAAACAAGACAGATAAGGACAGTAATGGACACAAGAGGTTGGGGAACACCATGGCCAGGGATACCTAGAGGTCATCAGAGAGGCACTCAGTTCAAGCCTGATGAGAATCTAGTCATCACCTTCAGAACTGTCACCATTGCCTCCTGTCTCAGTTTTCTGTGTCAGTGTTCAATGTGGCATTGTCCTGGCAATGTGATGAAGTGCCATTCCAACACAGACAATTTGGACATCTAGACCCCTTTCCATAATACTGTCTACTAGCCCTGTCAGCTGTTGGTAGGTGAGAAATCACCACCTCCACTCAGACTTCTCACAGATGGTACCAGTGTAACAGGTGGCAGGGAAAAGATACCTGATGCAAATGAGGCAGCTAGGGCAGGGGTTGTGGAGGCAGCACTGACAGCTTGAGACCCTGAAGTGATGGGTGTTGGTGCTGCAACCTGTGAAGGGGATGGCAGCCCAAACCACAGTGGTCAGTCTACCTCTCTGTGCTGCATGTCATGTTTTGTAAGCAGAAATATGTATAACAACAAAACATTTTTTGAGATATAAAACATTCTGCCCACCAAAAAAAAAAAAAAATGAGAGAGGAGTGGGGTGAGACAAAAAGATACAGAGAACTAGATCCATGGCATATTACATGACTAAAGAATTAGATCCATGGCATATCACATAACTATAGAATGTCAGACATTGAATAGTAATAATTATCCGGTGTGCACACCTTTGGTACATCCAGGTATGATGAGAATGTCTTACTCTGTTGTATCATTAATAAATTGCACTGCTATGATATCATAAATACCACTATTTGTTACAGTACTGTCATACTGCATACAATTACAATAGATATCAGGCTTACATTAAGACCTGATGCATACGTACCAGTGTATCTCTGTCACAAGTAAACCTCTCTTGTTACACCTCACAGTTCACTGCAAAGTGTTCGGCAGCTGTACAAAACAAAAGAAGACAAGAAGAGACATGAAAATATTGTGAACAACAGTCTTGCCTGGGTACTGTATTCTATATAATTTAATACAGATAGGTCAGGGTACTTACACAACTGTGGGATGTCAGTAGTCCTAAACTCATCAGCCTATCGGCTAAGGAGATACTTCTTGCACCATTTCAGGTTACTATAGTGGTGACAGCAATTCTGTCTAGTGTGTGGGATGCCAGTTTCACTGGAGATAGCCTTGGCTACTCTGTCTCAAGCCTCAGTGTTATACTGAGACTCACTGTTGTCCCCCTTCAGCAATCTATGGCTCTAGTGCTTCACAAGGAGTGTCAGTAAAATCCTGGACTTCTCCACACCCCATCTCTGTACTTTAAATTTAGCACCATAATCTTCCACACCAGCAATGCCTGCAGAAGTCAAGCAGCAATTCTATGGATGAATTTGTGACAAATTCCAGTCTTACATTTAATGGCTGGTGTGCAAACATACAAAACCATGCCAACTGAATTTGCATGATGATAAGCACAAAGAGGCACTTGTAAGCAAGGCAGAAGGCATTTTATCAAACAAGACACAACAGTCATGTGTGATGCTCAACATATTCATACTTTTTCAGATGGACAACACTGACAACTTCAGTGGCTTGGCGTGTTATCTTCGGTGCTTGGAGTAGGATGACTTGGCACATAACTTTCTGGAATTACACACTGTAAAAAGTTAGTAGCTGACTAATGTTGGACCCAAACCTAAGAAATAAATAGTGAATACATTTCAAGCTAGGTGATTATTTGTCAGTACTGTAGGAGAACTCCCTTCCATGTTATTACAGACAAACTGTATTCAGTATGAATGGAGATATACTTCAGATAGAGCTGTATGTGTAAGACTTTACAACATCCTGTAAAATGCATTTATATGAAAGAGGCATTATAACTGTTTATAAATATATATCAGATGGATAGACATTCATCATCTGATTAATATAGGTTGGGGTATGATACATAGATACATACATCACTACACATACTATCCTAAACAGAGAATTGGCCTATGTGAGGAGAGAAGATGATTTTTAACTTATGTATTCTGTCCATCATAGATGTGCAATCTCATTTTTAATTCATTATCATAATTATCCAGCTTAAAATATTACACACACATTCAACTGTGTTTCATAAGTAAATCATTTATAAGATATATTACTTACAAAAATGTATCTTTCAAACTATTGCTTCCAATAAACATAATTATGATAGCCATTTGTATGTAGTGTTGCCTTCCTTATCAAAGTATTGTTAGAAATTGTATTCTGACACCCTATTTAAAAAAGAATTATCTGGATTTGAACTCTGTATTACTTGTGTAAAATATCTAAAGATACTGCACTTATACCCTGTGCCACAGAAAAGGCTAGATCAATGGGTAGATTTTCTCCACTAAGTACTGTTCAGAGTGCTGAGGCCACACTTTGCCACTAAGCCTGTTTGCACTACAGAAGGCTGCCCAAATAAATTTTTTTCAATTAGTCTGCCCAAATAACATTTTTCAATTTTTCCTTAAGCAGGTAAGCTTCATTGTGCCACTCTCAGCAGTGAACAAGTGCACACAGCAAGAAACAGAAAAACGAATATAAAATTATGATGACTGATTCCGATTCCTACATCTGGAGTAATAATTTATGTAGTTCCTTCCCACTGTATGGATTTGAACCCCAGAGAAACTTTGTAAAGGGGCTTAAGTCACTGCATTTATAGGTTCTGCTACAGAAACAAGTATACAAAATGTGCACATCACTTGCTCATTAGAAATACTGTTCATCAGTGCCAAACATGTTTGCACTAATGCAGATTAAAGAAATGAAATTGTTAAGTTTCTTTCATCTTTCAACCTTGTTTATGCTCTGCTAAGCAGTGCTAACATTGCACAAGCAAAAGAACAGATGTAACATATGTAACAATTTATATTCCACACAACATTTTCATCTTGCTGCTGTTCAAAGTGCTGTAGCAAAACACACCTATATGAATGTGTAATGCAATATTGATGACAAGACCGGTTACATTTCTCAATTTGTACCTTGGACATGGACTCTCATTCACTGTCTCAAAATGCTGCCAGTCAGCAGTGTGCTCTGTCAAAAGGTGCAATGAGGAGTACAAAAAAAGAAAAATAATAATATACAATTATTAGTAGTAACACATATAGGGTAATAAATATGAAAAGGCAGGATTGTGAAGTTTCCTAGCTCTGTGTGTGATAGAACCTGATCATATGCTCAGAAAGTATGCATAAAGTCTGTCAGACACCATACTGTCTGGAACTGAACCCTTAACTCAGTGCAATAACAATCCACAATCCATTGAGTTTCTTATCCCTCTTTGCCATGAACACAGGAATAGAAAATGTTGTTTGCTCCTTTGCTTAAACAAGTCTAAATCAATGTCATTTTGACCAATACTTTACAGTAATAACAGTCTACACAAATTTTAATGTCAAGTTGCCAACACTGCTAGCTACTTCTCTTTGTTTTCTGAACATCTTCCCTTCCTCTCAGCTTAAACTACAGAAATGCAATGCTATACCCATTTATTTGCACCTTTGTTTTAATGTGTAATATAGCTGATCAGCATTTCAGACAGATTGTGAGCAGAGGATAGACAATGTTCTCTTACTACAAGGATGTCAATGTTGTTAAGGTTGTTCTCATAACTCTTAAGGTGCTTACACCTTTTTATTGCAAGTCTACTCTGCATAATACAAACACTTGAAGAGTCACTTCAGTATTGCTTGTTGTTGTTGTTCTTGTCGTCAGGGCAATCAGACACAGTTGCAAGTTATTAGCAGCAACAATTGTTATTGTGGTTCCCTGCAGTTCTATGGTGTGCACATACAATTGTGTAGCTACATACACCATGTTTACATCCTTTACACCAAGAAATTTTTTTGGTATTCAGAAATAGTAATGATTTAAATCCTCATTTACATATTCACAGTACTCAGAGGTCTGAATCTGCACTATAGGAAGGTAATGGTGTCGCTATGGAAGTGGAAGGAGGGGAGTCTGATTAGATAGAGACAGAGCATTTTTAATAGTTACTTGGAGGAGATTGTTCTACAAATCATTGCACTATTTCATGACTTATTATTGTCCTCTATACACATCCCTTACGTGTTTATATTTACAATATATTACAATATGCAATGTAAAAAAAATTGCAAGGTATACAATTTTGAAAATTTGAATGCTATACTACACATATATAAGAGTTACTAGTGCACCCTCCCACCTTGTGAGAATGATGACTGTGCCATGGGCTTCGTGGATTTCTGTTTGACACAGGGTTACATATATGTGTGATGTGCATAATGGATATCTACAAGACTAACAGTATGCAGGTGGCTTATCTTGTTACACATTTGTTTGTGTACTACAGGTTCCACACTTACCTTGACATTACTACAGTTAGGAGTCATGTCCTTTGGGGCTGTCTCTGTCTGATGCTATCTATACACAGACATTACAAAGGTAATTCACGTTTGTGAACATTGGATGGCGTCACTTTTAATATCTCTATGTGCTTAGGTTATTATGTGTACTCCTTCACTGATGAGTGTGTGTGCTGTCATTTGCCTCTTAGTTGCTGGGTGTGTGTGTTGACCATTGTGTAGGTGGTGAGTGTGTGTGCTGTCCCTTGCCTCTTAGCCAGGACAATGGCAAATTGTTCATGTCTACATCTGCCAGCTACCTCTGCAGCTGGAGGATCCCCCTCAGATACTTTGCCTGCATATGCTTGAGGTGCAGGCCCTGCCTGTGGTCCAGGAATATGTGGTCTTATTTATTTTATTTATTTATTTATTTATTTATTTAACATTTGTTGACCGGGAATGTCCGACTAGGTTCCACAGATCCTGTTTTCAGTGGAGGCCCGGGGAGAAATGCTCCAGAAGCATGTCTTTAGAATGTGGTAGGAAACCGGAGTACCCGGAGGAAACCCACGTGAACGCAGGGAGAACATGCAAACTCCACACAGAAGGCACCCCAGCCAAGAATCGAACCGGAGAACCTCTTGCTATGAGGCGACAGCATTAACCGCTGCACCACTGCACCATCTTGGCCCTTGCTGTCCCTGTTGTAGCTGTTTCCTCAAGATGATACTGTGCAACATGGCACAGGCTGTGAACATTTCTGCAGAGGTGCCTGGGACGTACTGCAGAACACCCACTGATGTGCCTAGACAGGGAAATGTGACTTTACATGCCAAACACACACTCTGTGATTTTATTTTATTTGACATATGGTTACCAGAAAATCCACACTGCGTGAAAAACCCATTTTGAGCGAAGGCCTGGGAAGAAAAGCTCCAGTACAAAGAATCAAAAAGAAGATAAAGCTAATTACATAACTAATCACATAATTATAACACAAAGGGTAATCAGATTACAGAAGAATCAAAAGGTTTATGCATACATTTTACATGGAAGAAATGCAAGCATGTCTGATCAAAAAAAAAAAACATACATTATATTTTAAAAGAGATTGAACAATTGCATTTACAAACATATATTTTACATAGGAAGCTTAATTCTGCATGGTAGATAGCGTGTTTAGTAAGGGTTATGATGGCATTAAATAAATTAAAGAGATAAGTGAGAAGGGCAATAAGAGAGAGCCTTTGGAATAGAACTCAAATATTAGCAAGAGTGCTAAGATCATTTAGTTGTTGTTGGGAATGGCAGAAAAAGATACAGTGGAAGTTAAGGAAGGTAATGGATGATAGAGTGGAGAGAGATTAAAATACAGAGTTAGAGAGGAAGATTGAGTGGTTCTGCAGCACTGGGAGTTGGTGCTATGATGTTTTTAGTTTGAGCATGGGCATACCTTGTATCCTTCTTCTGTGGGGATGTGTGCATTTCTGATGGGTGTCATGAACCACGGTTCCAGTACATAACCTAAATCACCCAGTAGGTTGTCTTGTGGAACATCACTCTAAGCAAACTTTGTGTAAAGCAGTGAGGTGTGCCACATATGTGAGTCTTCTTAAAATAATTTTTATTGATTTTATAAATTAAAGATATGTGAGTCTTGATATCTGTCTGGGTTGCACAGACATGCAGGGTTATCTCTTAGGCATTACAGCCAACCTGGCAGCTGACTGAGTGAAATCCCTTCCTGTTGATGTAAGTCCAACCCTGTTCACCAGGTAGGGCTATTATTTCTATGTGAGTGCAGTCTATGGCACCCAAGACTTCAGGGAAATGTGCTACAGCATAGAATTCCTGAATCATTCTTGCTCTCTCCTCTGCTGTGCATGGAAAATAGATGTACTCCTTCGCATGTTGTAGCATAGCATTTAGATATTCGTGGAATATTCTGGAAAATGTGGCCTGTGACACCCTTAGTCCTTTGTGGATCTCTGGAATGTACCAAATGCTAATATCCTTAATATTACACATACCTTTGTTTCCACACTTGTATATGTTCCCCTTGATTTTCCCTGGGTCTGAGGAGGGGTCGGCAGAGGTTGCAGAGTTCACATAGTTTTCCCCTATCAACTCTGTGTCACTCTACTATTTCAATATCATGCAGTCTATGATAGTTAAAAAGGAGTGAACACCCTTCTTCTCCTAGAACGAGGTCTATCAGCATAGATTTGGGCCTGTTGCACATACACAATGTATAAGAGCAGCAGCAGCCCCTAACATTGCTTTTTTTTCTAAGTGTGATGGTAGCTGCATTCCAATAGATTTTGGTGTTCATAGCCAAAGACTACACATCTCTTTATAGCTTCCTGAACAGCTCTTCCATATTGGATTGGTTCATTTGCATGTAACTGAGCTGCTTGTGCTTTAATTAGCATATTGTGCTGTTTACCTTTGCTTGTTGGCTCTACACAATGTGTAGAGCCATTTAATGAATATGAAATGGCATGCAACACGTACAAGATAGCAGCATGGAAATAAGTAACTGATGAATCCAGCCCAATGTTTCTAATAATCACTATTTTTGTATACATGATATGCCTGTATAAATTTATCACATATTAAGTTTAGCAAACCTGCTTTTTCAAACAGTAGTTGTGACAAGAAGAAATATATTATGAGCTTGTCTTATAAAGCTCTTTGCAGAATTGAAGAATCTTGCCTATGCTTGTAGAAGACTATGTTACTAGTCTTTTTGGTATAATTGTGGTATTGCCAAGTTGTATTACTTACATTAAGACTTTCAGTGTTATCAGAAGAAAAAAGCATCAGCAATTGTTTTGCTTGGATCACCTATTCTAGAGCAAATATTGCTATTTCATTTTATCTCTGAATGATGCTGTTTTGACAAAACAGCCTAATATCTTCAAGTATTATCAAACACTGCTGAACAAAGTGTCCCGCACACAGATAGACTGGCTATACAGTACATATTTTGAAATATGATTCACTGTGCTAGCAAATATACTACAAAACTGCAGTAGAAGTGCATTAGGATATTTCTAGATGTGGACATTATAACTGTGCAGTTTTTTTTTTCGACACTGAACACTGAAGGCGTTATAAGAGATCGGGGAACACAAATTGACAGCTACCTCTCTTTTGACCACCACATTGCCACTGTGGTCAGAAAGTCCTTCTATGTGGCACATCTCATTACTAAGGGTTTTGCATCCAGGAAGAAAGAGGTCATCGTCTCCCTCTACTCTTTCCTCATTAGGACAGTCACTGAGTACAATGCCCAATTTGGCATGTATCTCACTAAACACCTGCAACAACTGGAGAGGCCACAAAAGTATCTCACAAAGAGGATTCTAGGCCTTAAACATTTGTCCTATATGGACAGACTAAAAAAACTCCAACTATTCTCTGTCTCATATCACCTACTTAGAGGTGATCTCTGCTTGACTTACAAAGCCATGTCTGACCTAGCTGTGTTAGAAATGCTACATCTAAAGAAATCCCAATCCCTCTGCACCACACACTCCAGAGACCTCAACCTCATTACCACAATCAAAAGAACATGCTGGAGGGTCAGGTTCATAACCCAGACACTGCCCATGCTATGGAATAGACTTCCCATACATGTCAAGAGAGCACCTCACTGGCCCTCTTCAAGAGAAATCTTGATGAGTGGATGGGAAATAGTAAATTCATCCCGGGGATCACTCCAGTGGCTTTACTTGACAGATGCACTGGGAACTAAGATTGGGTGGCACAATGCCAGGGTAATCCTATGGGCTAGGCTTTTAAAGGCCCCAAGGCCATTAGCCTAGTACACACCTATGAACCTATGAAACTATGTGAAACAGACCAAGAAGAGCATTACTTGCTGCTAGTTATAGCATGTTCTGTTAATTTTTCTGAAGAGAAAGAATGAGATTTATAAATAATAACAGGGTAGGAATATGTCAGGGGACCTAATCAGATTATTTACTTATTTATTTGTTTTTCTGAATCTGCTTTATACTATTATTTGCCCCCCCCCCCACGTGACCATCATCTTCCCAACTGCATCCAACTGACCCATGTGTTCCTCCTCTGAAATAAGAGACAAACCCATTCATTTTTTAACAGGATAACATCCCTATGGACTTGCCTGGTATCAGCCCATTCATTCTATAGAAGCTGAGACAGGATGAAGGAAATGAATTGCATATGGTCATGTGGGTCATCCTCGCAGTAATTCTATCCTTATTGTATTCAGTGGCTCCCATATATATGCTGCTGCTCTAAGGAAGTCCCATGTGTTCTCTGCCTCATAGATGCATGCACCTCCTTGGATTATATTCAGCATGTAGCCACACACCCAGCAGATGCTCTTATAATCCCTCGACACTACTGTTAGGGTCAGAAGTGCAGTGTGCCATACCTCCCCCTTCCCCACAGGATGGGGGATCCAGACTTGGGTGCTCACGCCTACTTTAGCCTCATCAGAAGTTCCAGCACCCGAGCTGCAAATCAAACATTTTGATTATAATCGGAATTTTATCACTTCTTTATACTATTTTTTACATTGCTTTGCATTTTAAGATTGATTATTAAATACATTGTATTTTAGGTATCATAAAGGTAAATTCGATTTTATACATGATGCAATCATCGATTCATCATAAAAAAATTCACAAATTATTAAAAAATCACACAAGGGAATTATGGGATTACCTACTATGCGATCATGTTATATCTTCCATAGCATGTTTTTCTTTTTCCAATGTGAATTCAGCCTTATCTCCAACCCATCCCACTTTCTTCAGAAAACAATGGTAGCATTCACGATCAGAAGATTTAAAAAGCTAAATGTGTAGAAACTAAAACTATGTAGCAGCTATGAATTGCTTCTTACATTGAAAGATGTTATTCACTGCAACCATCTCACCAAGTAAGCGTTGGCCAAAGACAGCAGTACGGTCTCACAATGTCATTTGTTCTCAGTTCATTCTCTACAGGCTATACTGGTATATTGTATGCAAACCAAGGTCAAAGGTCCAATATAAAACTACAAGATTAAATGCAAATGTGATGACCTGTTTAGTGCAACCAAATTGTGTTACCAAAGTGGTATATTCATTAGTAAATAGTGTAAGATGTTCAAGAGGCTTCACATGTGTTTTGTCTGACACCAACATCTCAAAACAGAATCACGCAGTAACTGTAGCACACAGTTTTTACTATGAGTATGTCAACTATTGAAATAGTATTTTAATGGAGATAAACTTCCATACAAAAACACAATACTGGCAAATTCAGGTAAATGTTGCTGCTGGTGAACTGCACAGTCTGTGGAGATGCTTCACCCCTATGTTTTATTATTATTGTTTTTTTCTGCCTGGATCAGCTATCACCAAGCTGGCCTACTGCTACATGCTCACCACAGCCCATTTGTTTCCCCAAAATTCCTATGGCATGTATGTTCTTTGATATGACTGTCTTAGGGGATGTGGGGACAGAGGACAGCTTGCATCATGGAAATGGTGTACGATGGGTCAGAATTAGGATGGATAGAAGACAGAAACAATAGCTGAACATAGTGAGGTTGTACAGATCAGATTTACTCTGAGCCCAGAAAGCAGACACAAGTCGCTATTACAAGTTGTTAAATACAGGTAAGTCCCTAGTCAATTAGCAGTCAAATAAACAGGGAACAGGGACTAGCATACCTCCCAAGTGTACCTCATTATGAGAAATGTTCCTCATTTGGGGTCTTAAAACATTTATCTTCCTCAAAGTTCCACATTGAAAGGATCTGTCACACATTCAGTGTTAGCAATTTTTTTAACAGATGCCCATAGCAAATGGAACTGAATCAAACTAATTCATTAAAAGAACTATTACATAATTAAAATATCACATTTTAATCATCCTATGAGGTTCCTAGAATAAGTTATTAGTAAGCTGTTAGTGAGTGTTCCACATTTTACCCATTTATTCCACATTTTAAAAGGTCTTGTTTCTCATTTTGGAGATGGAAGGTTGAGAGCTATGGGGACTAGTGAAAGAGGATGGAAGACGTTCTTGGATATGTGGACATTTGTTTTCAAATTGAAAATTAAATATTAGACTGAGGGGCAATGGGGAGATGGGACACCTAGCACAGACCCTGGTTAAGACAGCCTTTTACAAATTAAAAGGGAAATTTGCAGAAACTTGTTTTTGCATACATAAAGGCAAGCTAGGCTTGCTTTTCAGAATGAGTGCCTGCTTACTATTTGAGGCTACACTTTCTTTTTTGTACTGCTTCCAAACTTGCTTACCATAAAGTGTGCTGAGGTCTTGTACTGCAGTTGATTCTATATTCCAAGCACAGGTTTCCTGAATGAGGAGTTCATTATATTTGATTTCTGAATCTTACCTCAAGTGCAACCTTGTTTTTAGTTAATTTCAGCTTTCATGTATAAGCAAAGCAGAGTATAATAACGTCTAGGTTTTCAGTGGTTCCCCATTGCCACTGAGTGTACTTTAATTTATTCTTATATAATATTTGCTAAACTGTTGTGGGTCTGTAGCTTTGCCAAGTGGCTCTCTGAGTACTATTATATTGTGCTTTCATGGTGATAATCCTTTCCTATGCTTCACTTTGATTAGTAATGACTGATGTGGGTCTCCCAATAGTGTTTGACCACAATTCTTTGGAATCTTGTCACACAAAACAACTTATTACTACCAGATGACCAGAGGTCTTGTGCAAATCTATGTAATTTCCTTATTTTAGATAAAATCAAGTCAAATTTCTGCGGATATTAGGCATTTATGTGTGCATTTGCAAGTGTCAGTATATGAGGCATCTGATTCTTTCCTTTTGTTCCTCATTCATCTGCAAGCTTCTTGTAGCCAGATTTAAATGTTTTTTCTTGTTGATACTTTTCTCAACTTTCCATCCCTCCAAACCAATATAAAGCAGCAAAAGATCATAAAATGAAGGACCATGGTATGCCTGTGACTTTCAATTATGGATGACTGTGTATAGGTTAGTATAGTCACTGTGCTGGAAATCATTTATTTTTATTCTTGCCATTAGAAGTTAGGTAGCATATTGATCATAGTTTCATTGGTTCATGGGTTCATATTTAGCTTATGGACAAGAAGACCACTTAGAATCTCAAACACACCACTGGGGGGAGACTAAAAATAACCCCCATTAAGTAGGCTTTCTCCATATATTCTTGTAAAATTTGCAGTCATTCAGACTGGTTTTAAAGGTTGCTAGGCAAGTGCTCTTTTAGATAGATAAGGGGAGCCTATTCCATAAGAAGGGATTCATTGTGTTAGGTATTTCTCATGCCATCTGGTGCTGTTGAGGTGATGGTATGAGACTGGGTATCTACCATTGGTTTTTGGAGATCAAGATTGCTAGATTATTCATAACACAGAAGGCTGAGGAGAGATTGCCTCTCAGGAATCTGTGTGACAATGAGTAAAAGGGCAGGGCTTTTAGTCTATCAGTAGCTAAAGCTACTAAAACCTGATATCTTTTTGGTGAGGATACATTGAAATATCTCAAGCTGATTTAGGTGATTAATGAACTATATGGTGAATATTGCATTATTTTCAATGACAGGCTCTAATAGAGGCTGACTTAAAATGCAAGTTGAACTTGTTTGGACCATGATGAGATACCAAAAAGTATAATTTGTACACGTTAGAAAGATTTTCCAACCACAACAAAAAAGTGGTGGCCATATGAAAGTTTGATATCAACATACATACCTGAGCTCTTGATGACTGTGTTAGATTTAAGTGGAATGTTGTCTATATGGTAAGCAGTAGTGATGCCATATTTTATAAAGGGAACTATTCTGCATTTCTTGGTGTTGAGGTTAAGTTTATGAAGTAATACACTACACATTTGTTTGGTCCAGACTTTGCTAGAGAATTTGTGTATCAGAAGGAGATTCAATAGTTGCCTCCAGTTTGAAATTATCAGCAAACTTAGTTAGCCATATTCCAGTAAAATCACTTTTTACATCAGAGAAATATATACCAAAATCGTTCATCTTCCTGACTAATACTACTTTTGACAAGTTAAACATTAGGAAGGATTATATGATTTTGCTACATTTTCATTTTGAGTGTTTTGGTGTACCTTGCAATGGGATTGCTCATTATAAATGTTGATTTCATCATCGTCATCATCAACATCAACCCCCTTTTTCCCATTTTCTACATGGGGTCAGTGTATAGTGTGAACTGTTGCCATCTCCCTCTATTCAGTGCAATTGTCCTACCTTTTTGACTGTCGTACTTAGCTGTCACAGGTCTTCTCTCACACATTCCATCCTGTTCTTTGCCAGATACCCTGGTTTCCTCTTGCCTTTTTACTTTCTTTCCCAAATCTTCTTTGCCATATTGTCTTTTGCTTTTCTGCACATGTGCCCATACCATTATAAACAGTTCTCTTTTTTCTTTTTTCTGCAATTAAAGCTACTTTGCCTTCTGGTCTCATGTCCTCATGTCTTCATTTGTCCCATACTGTGCATCCTGCCACTCATTTCAGGCACTTCATCTTCATCACCTCTAGTTTCATCAACTGCTCTGTATTTACTTCCTTTGTTTCTGTACCATACAGTAGTGCTAGTCGTGCCACTGTTTTGAACACTTTACTTTTCAGCTAGTTGGGCATTCTTCTGTCATACAATACCCCATCATTCTGTGCCAGTTGGCTGCAGCCCTTCTGATTCTAGCTTTGACCTCCTTATCCAGACTTTCCCTCTCCTTAACCAACTCTCCAAGATACCCGAAGCTGTTTAACTGTTCCACTATCTTTATTTCTATCTCAGTTCTCAGCTTCTTCTGAATTCCCCATTTGCTTCCATTACAGCTGTATTTTCTGTATATAGTTTCATCCCATGTGCCTTCAGTTTTGCATTCCAGTGCCCTATCCTTTGCTGAACTTCTTGATCAGAGTCTGCCTGTAAAGACACATCATCTGCATACCTAATTAATCTGTTCCCTCTGACTTATTTGCTAAAATAGTTCATCACCAGTGTGAACAGCAGTGGGCTCAGAGCTGAACCCTGATGCATATCCACTCCCACTGGAAACCCTCTCTGTGAGTCTAAACGCTGTTTATAACTTTGAATCATTGGATTCTTATACATAGCCTAAAAGCCTACCCTAATTCTTCCAATGTCTCTGTGACTTTCAACCATTGCAGGACTGCCCAAATCAACTTTCCTGTGACCTTGTCATATGCTTTCTCCAAGTCTAGGAATGTTTCGTTGGACTCTTAGTTGGACTCTTTCCTCATCTCTAGCTTCTTCTCAGCTATCTATCTCACTGCAAATATTGGACCAATTGTGTTGCAATCCGATCTGAATCTGAACTGCTCATCTCCCATTTTACATTCTACTACTCTGTGTATTCACTTATTAATTACCCTCTCCAGACCTTCCATGCAGTGTGACAGGCATCTGATACCTCTGTGTTGCCAACAGTTGTGCATGTCTCTTTTGTTCTCACACTTTGACACTAATATGTTTATTGTACAGTCATCTGAAATACACCTTTCTCTCCATACTGCTATGAGTACCATTAGAACTCACTCACCATCTTTTTTAACACCTTTTTGAATTGCCACTTAAGACATAGGCAAACATACATTTATATAAAAGAAAACAAACCATGCTAACATGTTTGCAGTTTCAAACATTATATATCACATATATTCTCTTATACAACTATCATCAATCAAACATTACATAAATTGATCAGTTCCTGCATTACCTTAAACCTCACTCCTCCTCCTAAACCTTATTCTGTATGTATTGTTCCCACAATTTCCAGTGTTTGTAATTTGCTCCTATTCTTTTTCTAAAGATCCCACTTCTAGTTCTTTTATCTCAGTTACAATATTCACTACTTCAGATACAGTTGGTTTACATTTTGTTTCATAGGTCCATAAGTTCATAGGTGTTTACTAGGGTAACGACCACAAGGGCCTTTTTAAGCCTAGCCATGCATCCCAAATCTCTAAAAAGTTTTGGTACCCTTCAAAAGTGTAAGCAGGGGCTTGGGAGGTAAAACATTTGCAAGCAGGGTCCTGAGAGATGAACCATTTACAGGCTGCCTGTGTCCATTAAAGACATAAGTGACAAACCAGGGATGAATTTCCTGTTCCTCATCCAATTGTACAAGTTATACTTGAGTTGGGTTAGGGAGGAAATGTACTTCACATGGATGGATAGCCTGTTCCAGAGGAGTAGAACCTGGGATACATACCTGTCTCTCCAGAAGGTCCTATTTATATCACAGGCAAGGTTTAAATCTTAAGAATGGGTAATTCTGATGCTGTTTGTTTTGCCAATATGCATGAGGTCCATCAGAATAGAGTCTGACTATGCCTTGTATGCCAAGCATTGATCTCCCCTCAACAGCGTGTAGGAGTCTAAATACATTGGTGGGGCCTTGACGTAGTCTGCATTGAACATGTTACATATGCCCTTTATTCTTTTAGTGAGGAACGTCTGTGGGTGTTCCAATTGTTGGATATGCCTGGTTAGGTACATATCCAATGGGGCATTGTACTCAAAGATAGGTCAGATGAATGCTGAATAAAGTGAAACAATGACTTTTTGGCTTGATTACTGTTTTCTAGTAACTGTTTTTTTGGCAGCCACCAGAATAAAGCTTAACAAGGCCTTATTATGTTGAGTCAATTCAGATTCTCAATCCCAATTCAAAAAAGTAAGTTTCTTAGACACGCCCATTTACTCACCAGATATTTTTGACAGAGTACTCTGTAGAGAATTATTAAAGTTTGCCAACTCATTACACTCTAAAACAAATGTTCCCAGTTACCTCTTTCTTCCTCATCATACCTCCAGCAGTTGTCATCTACCTGAATAAAAATTCTTTGCAGTCTGCTTGAGGTATGAAATACCTGTGCAAACACTTCCAAGCAAAAATCCTAAATCTTCTGGACTTTTTATCATACTTCAGAGCCATACATAAGCCCTCCCATTGTTTCCTTGTAAATTGCCTATCTAATCTCTTTTCCCAATCTTTTCTAACCTCTTCTAATTGACTCCTATAATTATTATGCAATATTTTGCATGGCCATCTAAATATCCCTGCTTAACAGCAGTATCTGTTCTGGATCCAACTAAAAACTCTTCTACACCAGGTTTTTCTCTTAGGATACCCCTATCCCTTTCTTTTTGCCTATATTCTGTTATCAATCCCTGATTGAGAAGGCAGTCTCTTGCCTGCAGTCCAAATGACTGCTTGGCCTTTTCCCACTCTATTACCTTTCCATCTCTAGTTATTTCCTCAGTGCCTTGGTTCCTTTGTCAGTTTTCTCCAGTAAATTCAAGCCCCTCTTGCCTGTTTTCTATACCCCTAATTGCAGTCATGCCTATTGTCAGAATCTCCTTTATCCGTTCTTGTGTTGGCTTAGACCTTAGAATACTTTCTGCTGCTTTATGAATCTAATATTCTGTATGGCCATTGTCATTCTCCTTAAGGATCTGCATTCAAAATCCCACTCTCTCCTTATTTCTTGAATTCCCACCTTGCTTCATCATCATTCATTTCCACTTTGAATTATAGCTTTCTCTTTGTGTTATGTACATTAGCCTTAACTGTGTAGTTTTAAAACACTGCTTCAACAGGTAATCCTAAACCATCTTGTTCTATTGAAAGGATCAAATAATCCTACTTGATCCTTGCCCTCGTCCCACCCAGATAAAATGCTTCAACTCTTTACTAATTACTGTCCACAGCTTCTCTTCTGGTGGATAAAATGAGTCTGACCTGTATAAAAAACTAAACGGACTAAAAACATTTTCATTGCTTGTATCTTGTTATTCATATCCATAAACTGGAGCTTCTCAGTTTTTTGGATTATCTTTTGTTTGGTCTATTCCTACATATTCTTAGCTGCTATAACAGAATCATGTTTAACCCATACTCCCAAATACTTCATTTTATCATGTTCCCATAAATATGAGTATTGCTGAACCAATTCATGTGTGGGTACGTACCTTAGCTATAGCCTTTGTTTTGTCTTCATTAATTTTATATCTGAAAAGACTTAAAACTCTGCACACCACTGAGATGTCCTTTTCTTATTTTATAAGGTACAAAATAATATCATCTGAAAATAAAGCCAACTTTTCTTGATTACCATACCAATTATATCCCTGAATTTCTAAGTCTCTTATTTTCTTTGTCAGTGGTTCTAAAGATAATGCAAATAACAAAGGGGAAAGAGAACAGCCTTGCCTGGTTCTGCAGTTCAAATGCAACTTATCAGAGAGGAACCCTCCCGCTTTAAATTCTGCCTTCAATCTCTCATATATTCCCCTAATTAACCTTATTATTGTATCCATTGTACTTCTCATAAAATCACAGTTTATTCTGTCAGATGCTTTCTCAGGATCAAGATCCACCAACAACAGAAGCATTTTCTTGCATTATGCCTGCCTCTGGATCATCACTGTTCTATTAATGTTATGAAATATTTGCCTTCTCTTCACAAAACTACATTGATCCATGCCTATCAATTTTGGGAACACCTTTGCCATTCTTTCAACTACTGTAGACCTAACCACTTTATCATCATCATTTAAAATTGAAACGGGCCTATATGAAGCTGGGTCTGATGGGTCTTTACCATCTTTAAGTATTACATCTTTACTGTTGCAAATCATTTTCCAGTCTACACCTATAAGTAATATTCCCTGATAAAAGCTGGTTATTTCTCTCATACTTTCTGAAGCTCCATAATAGCAGTTTTAGATGGAATATAAATACATGCCAGCTTAATCCTCCTCCTTTGCTAGTAGCCTCTTACTGCCACATATCTACCATTGCTAACACTTTCTCATTTTCTGTTATTATTGGAGCTGTTATAGAAATTAGTGTAATTGCTCTCCTTTTCCTTTGCCACTGTGACTCTGTGGAATATCCATCTTGAAATCATTTACTTATCCAATTCACATGTTCATTTCTTTCCAAGTATATCTCCTGTATATTGCTATT
Organism: Protopterus annectens; assembly: GCF_019279795.1. NCBI lineage: Eukaryota > Metazoa > Chordata > Ceratodontiformes > Protopteridae > Protopterus > Protopterus annectens. Next base: position 466,748,395 of record NC_056732.1, read on the forward strand.
TGTAGTCTGCATTTCATAATATAATTCAATTATCTTTACTTTTCCATTATCGGGGAAACAGCAGTAATGTGCGCTGGCATCCTTATCACGCGGCCACAAAGATCACACAGCTGCTCACTATAAAGCGGTTAATGAATGTGCTGCAGGGTTTTATTAGTTTTATAATTGATAAATGTAAGGGCTGCATTACTGACTGTGATAATGTTGATGACCACTCTCCTGCCACTTATCTCTGGCTACTTATGTTAATATTTTAGTGGGTTGGACAGTACATACAAACAGCGCTCTAAAATCTGGACAGTAACTCTACTTGCTTTACCTGATTTTTTTTATTTTGTTATTCAACTTTTCCAGTTAGCATCTGATTTTTAACGAATTCCAAAATCCTGTTAGATTTCATTTCTAACATGTTATACAGGTTACTGCCTAAGTTATATAACAGATAAGTGTTATAACATTTTAACTTTACTTCTTCACCTGCAATTTTTTTTTTTTGAAAGTGTATGTAAAACCTAAAGCAAATAAACATTTGGGGGGTGAACATATCACTGTTGATGCCAACTGAGCTGGGAGTGTATATGCGTTTGCAACTGATTTGGGTTAATAACCCATTATGCTAATGAAGGTGAGTAACTTGTTCCCTTTGGGTCACTTCAGTCTGCTGCAGTGGTGTTGTTGAGACTGCACAGGTGAGACTGCGGTTGGTTGTGATTAGATTATGAAAGAAGGAGCCTGGGCTAAAACGTTGCGCAGTGACTTATTCAGTCAAATAAATGTCCTCAGCTCACGTGTGTGTGTGTGGTTGTGACAATAACGCCTGTGCAGCTGTGTGATCATTGCGGCCACGTAATAAGTATGCCAGATCACATTACTACTATTGCCCTGATAACAGAAAAGTACCCAATTATCTTTCATTTTTGTCTATAACTGTGAGGTCATTCACATTTCAAAATAATACCTTTAATGCCGCCATTATGATACAAAGTTATTCCCATCTATTTTATATATATATATATATATATATATATATATATATATATATATATATATATATATATATATATATATATATATTTATATATATATATATGTGTGTGTGTATATATATACATCCACGGGGGGTGCAGCAGTAGCGTTGTTGCCTCACAGCAAGAGGTTCTCCCATTCGATTCTCGGCTGGAGTGTGGGGAATGCCTTCTGTGTGGAGTCTGCATGTCCTCCCCATGGTTGGGTGGGCGTTTCAAAGAACATGTGTAAATGGGCATGCCTTGGTTGAACATCGAGCTGGCACCTCGGCGTTCATGAAAATCTACTGCCAATCATTAGCAGACCGGAGTTCCGCTGTGGCGACCCCTAACTGGGAAAAAAGCCGAAAGACAAACAACAATATATATATATATATATATATATATATATATATATATATATATACATATATATATATATATATATATATATATATATATATATATATATGAGACAGCTTTTCAAAATGACTATTTCCAGTTTTTGTGTTACATGCACCCACTAATGTATGGCAGGTTGATTTTTGTATGGTTGTTTCTTGTCATCTGCATTTGAACCTATGTCACATTTTACAAGACTTTTTGTTTTAATGAAAACCCTCAAAAAAACACCCCCAGAACACAGCCATAACCTATCAACATTAATCAAACACACAGAACTATGTACATTCTCAAATACTGAAGGTTAACCCTCCTTATAAGAACAATTGCCCCAAACTGGCAGCTGAACACACAGGCAAAATGTAACCTAAAATTAAATTTATCATTGCTAAGATGAATGTTGCAGCCTGTGCTCTCACTTACACTAATTGCTGTCTGTTCTTGTCTTGTCTTTATTCCTCTCCCAGAGGTTAAAAACAATCCCCCAGATTCATGAAACTCTGTGTAAGAATAAGGCTATTCTTGCACGAAGTGTTTCATGTCTGTTTAGAACAGCAGTGCTCCTTGCATATTCGTGAAGTTACTCTGCTGTTTAATGTACATGGACATGAACCATGAACGAGTACAGGGGGATGTCCAAGTAGTGCACGGACACTAAACACACCCCCTGCACTCAGAAAGTGCCATACGGCACTTTCTAGGCTGAATTGGCATAATATTAGAGCTTTGCTCAAATATTATGCCAGTATTTCAGTGTCCACAGACACTGGAATAAATCTTGGCAACCAGAAAGCAATACAGGGGGTATGTGACAGGTTCTGTGACACACCCCCTGCATTGCTAAAGTGCCGTATCACACTTTTACAACCTGGTAAAGCAGGAGATGTGTGCAAATGTACACACAATGGGGAATAAACCCCCCATAAGTGAAAAAGCACAAGTACAGCCCCACAAACATAGAAAGTCGATAGAGAACAGGTCATGCATCAGCATGAATCACGTAAGGGTAGAAGTTTGAAAGTAAATGCATGCCAATATTCTCTCACAGTAGTGCATGTTAACAAAAGCACAAATGATGGGGGAATAAATACTACATTAAGAATACACCTGAAAATTGACGTCACACAATCAGAAAGTTGATAGTTAACAGGCTATGTATTAGGAGGAGTCCCTGAAGGATAGAAGCCTGAAAGCCAAATTAATGCCAGTATTTTACAATTGCAGTCCCAAGCAGTTATCAGAACACCGGAATTCACACTAAATGTAGTTAAGTGGGCATGCATGTTATGGCCATCCCCTTAGCATATCTTAAACATCCCATAGGAGCTAAATGCAAATAGACAGGTGCCATTACCAAGCTGAGGTAGTATAGTGGTTAAAATTGTGGCTTTACCTACAGGTGTTCATGGTTCAATTCCCATGAGAGACAACTTCTTTTCCTTTGTGAATGTAGTAGTAAAATTATTTTAGTAAACTTAAATTATGTAGCAACTATTTTTGTCAACCAGGGTTGTGTAGCAGTTCCAAAAGTGAGATGTCAGGATAGAAAAAATGTGAAACCCTGATATAAACACAAGTGCCCCATACAGTATAGTCACAAAAGAATATAATTTAATGACAGCACATAGGGGGATGTCATGGAAGATAAATGTAAAATTATAATGTGTATTTATAATTATTATTTTATAATGTAAAATTATAAGTATAATATGCTTAAACATGCCTTAATCACTCTGTATCCATTAGACCTTGTTCTGGCCAGCAACAAAATAGTCAGCCCTGCCAAGAAACACTCTCAAGGGTCAAACCCATGACCCTATACACTACAGTCAGATGAATGCATCACTACACCATCTGCACTGGCTAGCTTAATGTTGCTTTTTCAATCATAGCATGCAATAGAGGCATACAACATTAGGGAAAAAGCTTTGTGAAACCATTCATAGCTTGTATATAGACATACACACACACACACACACACACACATATATATATATATATATATATATATATATATATATATATATATATATATATATATATATATAGATATATGATGAAACATATATATGAAAAAGTAGAGTCATAATATAGATATACATATATAAAAATACAAAGGAAGGAAAAATATACACACACACACACAAACACACACGCACACACACACACACACACACACACACACACACACACACACACATATATATATATATATATATATATGTATATAACATGCAGTGCAGTTATACCTCAAAACCATCGCTCTCAACCTGTTAGTGCAAGAAACCTGTACAAAGGATGTAAACCGGGGATGGGCCACATATAGGAACATATTTCAAATATTGCTGCTACAAATTAAGACATTTGCTACAGCTACAGGGTACATTTCAGCAGACAATTACTGAGGGATATGAGGATGGAAACTGAAATGTTATGTCATTATTTACTGACATAAATCCTTGTATCATCACTGTGATTTACCAGACAAATACAAATAAATTGTAGAACTGAGCAAAAGTATGGGCCAATCCTGGCAGTGGAGAGGTATGCTCAGAACCCCTTAGTGCAATGAATCCAGACCAAGCCTGACAAAGTGGGGGGAAAAGGCCTGAAAATAGGGACATATCCAAAATACGTCAGCAGATAAGCTGAGAAAGTTAATGTAGTAATACTGTATGTCCTAACATATATCGACTGAAATATCACAATCCCAGGGCTTAATTGCTGCTCATTAGTTAGTGACCTCAGTCCCCACATAATCCCGCTGATGTGTCAAGAATACACAACAGTTATGGGGACCAAACCAAAGATATCGGCCAGACAACTGCACATCCTACGAATATATGGACATAACACAACATTAGGGAAACTACACTAAGCTACTGAGCAATGTCCAAACCACAATCAGACCGACATAACACTACCCAAGTCCGGCTCTGGGGCTGTACACATGCATTAGCAAATATAACAGGCACTACAGGGATGTAACACTAGTGGAAAAGAGACACTTGTGTGAAAGTGCATACCCCCAAACAATTGCAACACAGTCACAGCAACATATCAGTAAGGAAACTGAACACTACAGTATAATGACAGCATGAGCAACAAAATTCCATTTGCCACTCACACATTACCCCTACATATACTACCCCAAGTCACAGTTTAGTGGGAATCCTGAGTTGTTATGGACCATGTCATGGTCTGCATGTACAAACATAGACATGCGATAGGGAACCAGAAGCCAGAGCAGCATACACAATCAGACAGAAAGGGCCCATCCCTCCCTACACAGCCCAAATAACATGTACACACCACACTGCTAAACAATCCTGACAATCTTCTAACAATGGGAAGACATACACAGACCTCTCAAATGTACAGTTTCCCACAGAATGTATAGGCATAGGACTCATATCTCTGGCTGCTTCCTTGTTACATGTCTGGTGGTCTATGACATCACTGGGATGGTAGCAGGAATGAATGCAATAAATAATGATACTACATATCTCTGAACCTCTTAGTGCATGACATCTGGACAAAGTCTGACATAATTGGGGACAGAGGCTCAAATACAGGGGTATATTGGACATATTGCTGTTATAAATGTAGACAGTTGCTGGTGTTACCGGCTTTGTTGTAACATATCTTTTCTGAGGGATATGAAGTCAGTAACACCAATGGATGTTAGCATTTACTGACTGCATTCTCCAGAGTATCCTACTGATTAGCCAAGGACATCTGCCTGAGGAACAGACCAAACATATGAGCCACGCATCTGGAAAGTGTCTAGGCCTTTGGACAATGTAGAGGTATGACCACAGTCATGTCACAGAATGGAAATGCCCTGACAGCTGCCAAACATGTCACCCAGCACCTTATGAAGCACAATAAGACCAACATGACATTTCCCTACATCACGTCTGGGAATTACCCTTGTATATTCAAATATGGCATGCACTAAAGGGATGGAACTGTAGTGAAAAGCAGAAAGTGGTGCAAAAATGTCCACCCAAAAACATTTGCACCACATTCACTACAACATTCCAGTACCCAAAATGAACTCTAGAGTAGAAGGACTGTCTGGACAAACATATCCTGATTGCCAGTCACACACTGCACCAACATATACTGGCCCAATTTACAGTTTACTGGGAATCTTGAGGTGTTACAGGACATTGCACAGTCAGCCCCTACAAGCATACAGACCTGATAAACCACCAGCAGCTGTAGCAGCATGCAGAGTCAGATAGGTAAAGGATGTATGGCACTCACATCTGCTACTCTCCCTATCCAGCCCAATAAACATCTACACACAACACTGCTATACAATCTTGGCAGTCTATTCACAATGGCCAGACAGACATAACTGTCATATGTACAGATTTGCACAGAATTACCAGGGTGTGGAACCATAATCCTGGCCACCACTGCATACCATGGCCAGGAGTCTGCCAGGTCATTGGCATGATAACTGGAGTTCAGTTGGTAATTAATGATATACCATACTTCTGCACCTCGTAGTGCAGGATATCTGGACAATGCATGATGCACTTGTGGGACAGGGGGCTGGAAAGACGCACATATCACACCTAATGGTGTTACAAACTGAAACAGTAGCTGGTGTTACACGTGCTTTTGTAACATAACATCCCTGAAAGATATGATGTCTGAAACACCAATGGATGTCAAGAGTTACTGACTACAATCCTCACATTATCCTACCAACTCCACAAAAACATATGTTGTTTAAGGAACAGACCAAGCATAACAGGCAAACATCTGGCCAGTCTGTGGACAACATGCCAGTTGAGAGATGTGTCAGAGGCATATCACTGTCAGATGTCAAATCACCCAGTAAATGCATGTCCAGATGAACCCTGTCAATGTAGCAACCCTCCATGTGTATAACAGCACTAATGACATACAATCTGTATCCAAATCTGGGGCTTTGTCCCCCATGGTGTTGGGCTGTCCTGTCCTGTGAGGTATTTCCACCTACTGTCTGTGAAGCTGTAACCCCCACACCTCCATAATGTCCTCCACACAGGCAAGGTAAATGGGCAAGGCCCGCATGAAGGGTGTCCCATATGTTGGAACTAGCAGCAGTGTCCCGGCCCACACTACAATACTATGTCAGCATCTACATAGCTTTATGGCCTCAGCAATACCTGACAGAACAACATCAACCTCCTTGAGGTAGGCTGAATGCCTGTGGTGGATAACAGCAATACACAACTACCATCATAGGTGGAAATAATCGCAGGATGGGCCAAGAAGGAACAGGTGCCTCACTGGAAGCCATGTCACCTTGTTCTGCACAAGCAAATAAGGTCACAGGTGATGTACCCTAAGACTGTCTTTGAGTGCAAACTGGAGACATGCACCAAGGCCAATCACTAGGCCTTCCAGATGTGTGTCTGCAATTCCAGAGGGAACACACAAATCTGCTCTGTAGTGGTGGTCAGTAACACTACATACACATATGCCATGGGTATAGGCAACCGGCTGCAGGCAGGTGAAGTTTAAACATCATCCCCCTGGCTCCCATAGGTACACATGAGCATGTACAGCACCTGCCCTGCTCCCCTCATGATCAGGAAGCAGGTCTGTAATGCCCTCTCAAAGGCAACACATAGAGGTCTCCATAGACCTGATACCATTCCTGGCTACATACAACATGAACACAGGCATGGGTTCTCAGACCCATTCTGCAGTGTAGTCAACCACAGCCTGAGCACTGGTGTCATCCCATCTGAACAGAGGACAGACAGAAAGTTGATAGAAAACAGAATATACATTAGCATGAATGTTCAGAAGAATGCAAGTCTGAAACTGAAATGTATGCCACAATGTCATGACAGCAGTCCTCAATGACATGGATGAAAACCTCAATACTCTCCACTTAATATAATAATATAATAATAATATCCAGTAGGCGATAAATAAAAATATACAGCTCAAATCCCCAAGCCAAGATAGTGAAGTGGTCAGAGTCCCAGCTTTGTATGCAGGCATATACAGTTTGGGTAATACAACAGGCAATCCAAATTTACATGGGAAAGCAGTGTTAAAAGTGTTATGTTCATATTAAAATATGTGGAAAGTTATTTTTGTCACCCAGGGTTATGTAGCTGGTGTAAAATGGATATGTGAGTGCATATAACATGTGAAAACACCCAGCTATACATGTGTCCCATACAGTATAGTTACACCCCTTGCTACTGTAATGAAAGCACATACAGCCATGTCATGTAATGGAAATCATATACACTTACTAAATGAAGTCATTAGTGTGGTATATTATGAGAATGAACTGTGAACAATGGTTAGCAATGCTCAGCTATGCTTATCAGGTTTATCAACACATTTCTATTGTCCTAAAAACTCTCTCTGGAGTTTGAGTGTCCAAATTCACCTACAAATTCTGTACAAATGCACAGCTGTTGCTGTATAGGAAATGGACAGCAATGGACCTTCAATACACCCATCCTGCACATCCATAGCTATCTTTTATATTGTTCTTCCCTCTGTGTGCCCCTTTTCCACCTTTCCTATCACCTCTTTCTCTTTTCTTTTAAAGAATTAGTGTGGGTGTATGCGTGAGTAGGAGCAATAAATTTATCACCCCTACCAGATCTTGAACCCAGCACCTGATACACCAAAGTCAAAGCAATACACCACTACCCCATTTGAGCTTTTGGGTTTAGTAATGCTTTTTCCAGCATATGCTCATTCAACAGTAGGGAAAAGATTCCATAGAATCAGTTAGGTGTTGTATTTATACATATACACATATATATATATATATATGTATGGAGATGCATATATATATATATATATATATATATATATATATATATATATATATATACATAATATAAATAATGATATACATATAAAACACACACACACACACACACACACACACACACACACACACACATATATATATATATATATATATATATATATATATATAGAACACTACAGAATCCTGAAAGACTAAAATCCTGAAAGTTCAAAATATTGAAAACTCAAAATCCTGAAAACACACAGGATACCAAAGACTTACTATATTCCAGCACAAATATATACAGAAACAAATAAAACACAAAGTATATTACTGTTTTCCAAGTATAAGCAGGGGGGCAAGCCCCACTGCAATCCTCAAGTGGGGGCTGCACCCCCTGCTTCTTAAATATATCAACTCCAAGATTGCACTTAGTGTAGAGAAGTGCAGTCTTGGAGTTGATATATTTAAGTAGCAGGGGATGTGGGGGGGGCACAGCCCCCCACATGGGGCGGGGGTGCAAGTGGGCTTGCCCCCTGCATATAGTTGAAGGGTAATATGTTTCTGTATGTATTTGTGTTGGAATATAGTAAGTGTTGGTATCCTGTGTGTTTTCAGGATTTTGGGTTTTCAGTATTTTGAACTTTCAGGATTTTGGGCTTTAATGATTCTGCAGTGCTCTTATATATATATATATATATATATATATATATATATATGTGTGTGTGTGTGTGTGTGTGTTCATAACATGTAGTGGAGTCATACCTCAGAACCATACCTACCAACCCCTTACTACAAGAAATCTAGCCCAAGGCTGTCCAAATGGGGGACAATGGGACAAAACTAGGGACATATTTCAAATATCACTGTTATAAATGTTAAATGTGCCAAAGAGACAGGGTTTCTTTCAGCATACATGTTCTAAAGGAGGCGAGTTATGAAACTGAAATGTATGTCATAATTTACTGTCTGAAATCCTCAGATCATCACAGTGATTTACTAGGGATATGAAAATAATGCAACTGTGGAATAGACCAGAAATATGAGCAATAAACCTGGGCATACTGCAACAATCCAGACAGTCCCGAGGTAGGTCCAGAACCCCTTAGTGCAATGAATCTCAGCCAGGCCTGACAAATTGCGGGGAGAAAGCCATGGAAATAGGGACATATCTGAAATACTGGTGTAGATAAGCTGTCACAGTTGCTGCAGTAACACCCTCATGTCTGTCCTAACATATATTGACTGAAATAGCACAAGTCCAATGCTCAATTATTTCCCACTAGTTAGTGACTGAAATCCTCACATCAGCCCACAATTGTGTCAGAAATACACAACACTTATGTGACTCAGGCAACACTATGTCCTACAAATATCTGGACATAATATCACATTAGAGAAACTGCATTCAGCTGCCAAGCATGTCACCAAGCACTGTCCAAACTACAGTCAGACTGACACAACAATAACCCAAATCTGATAGGGGGAATTACACATATATTGGCAAATATATCAGGGACTACAGGGATGTCACAGCATTGAAAAACAGACACCAGTGTGAAAGTGCATACCCGCAACCAATTCAACCACAGTCACAGTGACATACCAGTAAGCCAAATGAACAATACAGTATAAGAACTGTGTGAACAAAAACATCTCAACTGTTTGCCACTCACATACTACCCCCACATATACTGGCCCAATTCACAGTGTACTATGATGCTTGACTGTGGTATAGGACAGTCTCAGTCTGCCTCTACAAACATATACAGCTGACAGACCACCAGAAACAGGAGCAGCATGCGCAGGCAGATAGAAAAGGAGCCATAATACATACATCCATGCCCCTCCCTACACAGGCCAAATAATAGTGGCACAACATACTGCTACACAATCCTGACAGTCTGTCAACAATTGCCAGAAATACACAGACCTCTCAACTGTACAGAGTCCCACAGAATGTCCAGGCTTTCCCTTCATATATAAGGCCTCTTCCACATACCATGTCTGGCAGTCTGATACATCACTGGGATAATATCAGGAATGTAGGCACTAAATAATCATATATCATACCTCTCAACCACTTACTGCATGCCATCTGGACAAAGCCTGACATAATTGTGGGACAGAGGCCCCAAAACAGGGACATATTTAAAATATTGCTGTTATAAACTGAAAATGTTTCTGTTGTAACAGGGTTAGTTGTAACATATCTTTTCAGGGGGATATGAGGTCAGAAACACAAATGGATGTTAGCTGTTACTGACTGCAATCTCCAGAGTATGCTACTGATTTTCCAAAGACAAAAAATGTCTGAAGAACACATCAAACAGAGTCCAAATTCTGGCCATTCTGTGGGTAGCCCTACAGGTGAGAGATATGTCAAACACATAACACTGTCAGAGTTAAAATCACCCAGGGCCTCCATCTCCACACAAACCCTGTTAGACCAGCATTAATACAAATGTATAACAACAATCCTTACATTCTGTCCCTATGTTTGGAACATTCTCCCCCATTCTCTTGCCCTGTCTCCACAGTTTTGGTTGTAAGAGGTATTTCCAAATATCCCCTATGATGCTGTTGTTCACACACCACCATGACAAAATCCTCACTGGCAAGGAAAAGGGCCAACACTCACATGACGTACTCAATGATAGGAGTCTGCTGCCATGCCATTGGCTGTATGAATAACAACACATCGGTGCTGCATGCAATTATTAAGTGGGGGACACAAATTGGTGCACAGGCCATCAGCTGCTCATGAGCATTACCTACAAAAGGCAAGCTGCTGCATATGCAAAACATCTGTACAACCAATGTTCTTGAGAGAGAGAGAGAGAGAGAGAGAGAGAGAGAGAGAGAGAGAGAGAGAGAGAGAAACAGTGAAAAGAAAAAAAAAAAAACAAGCAGGACATTACCACCTCTACTTGAATAAAACAAACAGTTATGTCAAACAAATAAGCATGTAATGGACTACAGTAGGGGGTATGTAAGAATAGGAAATAGGAACTGTAACATATATGTTTCAACAAGACTTACTGTACTGATATATTGTTGATCAGAACCTGTGGCCATAGCATCTGGGTCTGTCTGCAGTGACATAAATTATAAGTCAGGCCCCTGAGTCACCCCAGGGAAGGATGGCTCACATATGACTACTACTGCAGTATGTTTTGAATGGTTTACTATTGAAATTGCGAACATCACTCGGTCGACTGTCGTATGGTCGAACGCATAAGGTCGGAAACACAGATGTCGAAGACATTATAATCAATCTAGGAACGGTTTTAACATGGGTCGAGGTAGGGAAGATGGTTGTAGTAGGGAATAATACTGTACACCTACCATGACCCATGTTAAAACCGTTCCTTGATTGATTATAATGTCTTCGACATCTGTGTTTCCGACTATGTCAATTCGACCATCCATCGAAAGTGATGTTCGCAATTTCAATAGTAAACCGTGTTGAACAATACTGACTGTGACAATGCTAGGCCAGCTGCCGGGATGTCATACATATCCATATTTTACTTGTGAATACAACTATGTTTTACTTGGTTGTCTCAGAAATGTGAGAGACCTATACATGGTATTTGCATAGTAAAGTACTGTTGCACATGTGTGTGTTGAACTGCAAGTGATATACTGTGCTCATACCATTAAACTGTCCAGTGTTATGCACACTGATCATATGTGTGCCTTATATTTGTAGTCATTTACTCATACAGTTGTTTTATCTCTGGCAAATCATTGGCAAATCTGTGAAGACTGACATTACAACATCTCCTTCTTTTTCTTTTGGCTGTTCCTGTTAGGGGTCACCACAGTGAATCATCTGTTGCCATTTCTGCCTGTCCTCTGCATCCTGCTCTGTCACACCAACCACCTACATGTCCTCTCTCACCACATCCAGGAACCTTATATGAGGCTTTCTTTTTTTCCTCTTATTTGGCAGCTTCATCCTTACCATCCTTTTCCCAATATACTCAGCATCCCTCTGCAGCACATGTGCAAACTGATGTAATCTTGCCTCACTGGTTTGTCTCAAAACCATCCAACATGGGCTGACCCTCTCATGTACACATTGCTAATCCTGTCCACCCTCATCATAACCAGTGCAAATCATAACATGTGTAACTCTGCCACGTCCAACTGTGACTCATTCCTTTTTGTCAATGACACTGTCTCCAACCCATATAACATAGCTGGTCTCACTACCCTGTTGAAGACCTTCCCTTTCACTTTTACTGGTACTTGTCTCTCACAAATCAGTACTGACACTCTTCTCCACCCCCTCCATCTTGCCTGTACTCTCTTCTTCACCTGTTCTCCACAGTCATCATTACACTGAAATGTTGATCCCAATCATTTATACTCATCCACCTTTGCCAACTCTATTCCCTGCATCCTCAACATTCCATTACCCTCCCTCTCATTCACACACAGATATTCTGTCTTAGTCCTGCTGACCTTCATTCCTCTCCTCTCTATAGCATATATTCACCTCTACAGGGTCCCCTAAATGTGTACCCTACTGTCAGTACAGATCACAATGTCATCTGCACACATCATAGTCAACGGGGACTCCTGTATGATCCCTGATGTCATCCCACCTCCACCTTAAATGCATTTGTCACTCCTGCCACAGACCTCACCACTGCCATACCACCCTTGTACATATCCTGTACCAGTCATACATATATCTCTGCCACTCATGACTTCCTCATACAGTACCACAAGTCCCCCTCTAGGCACCCTGTCATATGCTTTCTCTACACAAAGAAAGACACAAAGCAACTCCAGACCTTCTCTGTACTACTCCATCAACACTCTCAGAGCAAACATCGCATCTGTAGTGCTCTTACCTGGCATGACCACTACTCATCACCGCCCTGCTTAACCTAGCTTCCACTACTCTTTCCCATGACTTCATCCTGTGACTGATTAATGTTATCCCTCTGTAGTTATTACAGCTCTGCACATCAACCTTATTCTTAAAATGGTACACAAACACTTTCTTTCCATTCCACATGCGACCTCTCTCTTTCCAAGATATCATTAAACAATCTGGTGAAAACACAACTGCCATTTCCAATAAACACCTCCATGCTACCACAGGTATGTCATGTGGGCCAACAGGCTTTCCAGTATTCATCCTATTCATAGCTATCCTTACCTCCTCCTTGGTAAGCTGTTGCACTTCCTGATTCACCACACCCCTATCATCCAACCATCTCTCTCTCATTCTCTTCATTCATCAGCCTCTCAAAGTACTCTGCCCATCTGCTCAACACACTCTCCTCGCAATGAATATGTTTCCCTAATTATCCTTTATCACCTTTATCTTGTGCACATCTTTCCTAGCTCAGTCTCTCTGTCTAGCCAACCTGTACAAGTCCTTTTTTCCCTCCTTAATGTCCAGCCTGTCATACAAGTCATCATATGCCTCATCCTTAGCCTATGCCACCGTTCTCTTTGCCATGCACCTCATCTTCTTATACTCCTGTCTACTCATCTCTCTGACAATCCTACTCCTCCTTCCCCAACCTCTTTCTCTGTATACTGTCCTGTACTTCCTCAGTCCACCACCAGGTGTCCTTATACTCCTTCCTCCATCCACATGTCACACCAAGCACCTTTCTAGCCATCTCCCTTACTAGCTCTGCTGTACTTACCCTGATATTTGATAAATTGTCACTGCCACCCAGTGTCTGTCTTAACTCTTCCCTGAACTCCACCTCACAATCACCCTTTTCCAGTTCCCACATTTGATCCTTGATGCTGCTCTCACACTCCTCCTCTTCTTGATCATCAACATCATCTTATAGACCAAAAGTCTCTGCTGTCTAACTATACTTTCACCTGTCACCACTTTACTGTCTCCAATCTCCTTCAAACTGGCCCTCCTACATTGGATATATTCCACCTGTGTGTATCTCTCTCCACTCTTGTATGTCACCCCATGCTCCTCCCTCTTGCTATAGTATGTATTCACCACAGCCATGTCCTTCCTTTTTGCAAAATACACAACCATCTCACCGTCTACATTCCTTTGCTTAACACCATACATGCCCATCCCTTCCTCATCCCCTCTGTTCCCTTCACCAGTATGGCTATTGAAATCTGCTGCAATCATCTCTCTCTCACTCTTGGGTACAGTCATTACCACGTCATCCAACTGACTTCACATATCTCTTTCTCATCCATCACACATGCAACTTGCATAGCATATGCACTAACAACATTCATCATTACACCATCCATTTCTAGATTCATAAACATCACTCTATCAGACACTCATGTCATCCTCCAAAAACACCCTTGGTATACTGTTCTGTCAGGATAACACCTACTCCCTTTCCCCTCCCATCCACACCCTGATAGCACAATTGTGACCTGCCTCTGATACACCTAGCCATACTCCCATTCCATCTGGTCTCTTGCACACACAATATAGCCACCTTCCTCTGGTCATCATATCAGCTAGCTCTATTCATATACCAGTCCTACTGCCAACATTAAAAGTTCTTACCCTCACTACCACACTCCTAACCTTTCTCCTCTCTTCCTGCCATATAAATGTTGGACATCCTCCAGAGTATATCTGTCAATGCAAAGGCTACTGTGGTACTGAATGCCTGAAGGTGTTACAACAATATTAAGACAGTGTCACTAATGTTGCCCCATTGCCCCCCCCCCCCCCATGTATGTGTGGCGTCCTACAGATGTTCTGCTCTAATGGGTTGAGAGTGATGACTGGGCAGCAAGAGTGTGAATAAAGTGTGCCATACTGACATAGAACAGAAATGTATATCAGGTATTACCTGTACACATGTCAGTATAAGTAGGTGTATCTGGCCACCTCATAAGAACAGATATGGGATGCAAAATGTCAGTTAAATAAGCTGTGCATGTTGTACACATGTGTAATCTTAGTTATTGTGCATCCAACAGAGTGACATTTCTACAGATACTAGTTGTTGCTTTGCCCTGACACAGCCATGGGTACTACAATAAGCATGATTGTGTGTCTGAAATTGGAGAGGTGTCCAACTGTGTTATGACTGTGTGCCCATGCCTACTATAAACAGCTATATGAACATCAGCATAGCTGTATGGACTCAGCAATACCTTACTTGTAAAACCTGCCAACACCAAAGTTGAGCAATCCCTTTGCTGGACAGCAGCAATAGACAAACCACAGATTTGGTCCCTATATTGGCTGGAGAGGGCCAATTAGGAGCTGGCACCAACTTGGCATTGTCAGCCTTTGTCTGATCAAGCATATAAGGTCACAGGTGGAGAGTTGTAAGGCTAACTATGAGTACAAATTGGACAGATCCACCAAGGCCAGTCACAAGGCCATCTTCACATATGTCTGCAATCTCAGAGGCAACAAACAACCCACCCTGTGATGGTGGTCAGTCAGCCACATACACACACAGCATTGCTATAGCCAACCTGCTGCAGATAGGTTTAGGGAAAATATCACACCCTGGCTCAGCATCACTATAGGTGGATATGCACAGCACCTATACCCCTCACCTCATCACCAGTCAGCAGGTAGATATTGTCTACTGAAAGGCAACAAATTTAAGTATCCATGGGACCTGATAACATCCCTGTCCACATCCTACATGAACTCAGGCATGTGCTCCCAGCTCCATTACACACTGTAGTCACACCAAGCCTTGGCACCATCCACACCCCATCTGCATGGAAATGGCCAATATCATCCCTCTAGACAGACATGAATGAGGAGTAAACGATTATGAAATTAACTAGCCCTCATTGGGGGAAATATGACACATCAGGACCACCAGTGCAATTCAAGCAGATACAGTGCTGATAGATTACAGAGGTATATTGTGATTGTGAGTGGTGACTACTGGTATTCAATGTAGCTGTGTAGGTTCTGTACATACTGTTGCCAAATGTATGAGGTGCTGTGTTTCCCTTTTTATGTCTTCCAGGTGCAATGTCACATCAGCAAAGGTCTACTTTCTCAGCGGCTGAGACAAATATAATCATAGAAGCCATACTACAGAACCATGCCATAATGCTTGGCCAGAGCCAGCAGCATCTGTGGGAGAATACCAGCCTGTGGTACGACCTTGTCCACAGGGTAAATGTTGTTGGCCTGCACACATCGGCATATGAGCAGGTCCAGCATCGTGCAAATGACCTTATGCTCTATGCTTGGCAAAGGGCTGCTGCAGTGGCCAGGGACTGCACAGCCACAGGTGCAGGCCAACCATGCAGCCCCACTGACACCCGCCGAGGAGTTCCTTGGAAACCTTGGGGCATCCATCCCAGTACAACATCAGGGTACAGACCCCCCACATGCTGGAGGTGGGTGGCACCCAGACAATAGACGAGGATTGTGCAGGTAAGGCCCCAGTGGAGATTACTAGACATACTTATATTTGTAGAGTATCTAGGTGTATGTGTCAGGGCAGATTGCAGTTCTGGATGGGGTTTACTAATGCACAGATGTGCACATCTATGGTGAAGGACAGCAAATTGTGTAGTATTGGGGGTTGTGCTGTAAATGTGCAGACATGCTGCATCCATCCTGTACCAATGCCACATGTGAGTCTGCTGACAATACTTCTCTCCCACAACTACCTAGGTCCCTCCGGTCTGCATGTGGGACAGCAGCTTGAAGCTGGTGAGTATGGAACTGGCCATGCAATGTACCATGCACAACACTGCCACTCATAGCCATATTGATTTATGTGCATGTTCACTTGTGGTGGAGTTAACTGCATTGCATTACAGTGGTCACCACAGGGGCCGACCTGAAGAGAATGTAACATCCCTGTAGCATACCTCACAACTTGTCAGTGCAAGACTTCTGGACAGAGACCAACAAAATGGTGGGACAAACAGTCTAAGGTACGGACATGAGTGAAACATTACTCATACAGTGGATATAAACAGTGTACACACCCCTGTTAAGATGCCAGGTGTTTGCGATGTATATATAGATATATATATATATATATATATATATATATATATATATATATATATATATATATATATATACACAAATTGAGACCACAATATGTCAGTCCACACCTTTTCCAACCTGTAATGTTACCTATGACATGAACAATTCACTTGTAAAACCAATCAATCTGGTGGGCAGCAAATATGGAGTATACAAACCTTACAATAATCTAGATGCATATGTGTGCACACCCTTCAAATAATATTTTATTGCAGCAGCTTGTGATTTACTGAGAGCATTCAGTCTGCTTGGGTACATACCTGCCATCAAGTAAAGGCACTCTGAGTAACACCAGATAACAGTTTGCTGTCCAAGTAGGATATTCATGACATTTGCTCAGTTGCCTGCAAAAGCCATGGCTTTCAGACAGCTTACAAAACAGCAAAGGGATCTCATATCTGAAAGGTATCAGTCAAGAGTAGGGTACAACAACATTACCACAGCATTGAATAAACCATGGAACATAGTGGAGTCAGTTGTCAAAAGGTAGACTGAATATGGGACAACAGTGCTGTTGAAAAGAACCTGACATCCCTTCAAAAATGACCAAGACATGTCAAAACCTGTTCAGCGAGACTCCCAGGAGACATACAGCAACATTGAGGTAGTTGCAAGTACTGGTGTTGTGTACTACATGTGAGAACACTCTCCTGTATTCTGCATACACCTGGCCCATGGGGTATGTTCAGAAAATGGAAGCTTTTCCAAACACCAAAAAACATCCAGGGGTGGATACAATTTGCAATACAGCACATCAAGTCTCCCAAAGGCATGTGCAAAAATGTGTTATGGTATAATGAGACTATTGATTGACCTCACAGCCACAATACCAAAAGGTATGTGTGGTGCACAAGCAACACCCCTCTTAACCTGAACACCAACATCCCCATGGTGAATCACACAAGTGGCAGTGGCCTGCTGTGGGGGTGCCATTCCAAAGCCAGAACTGGGCCTGTAGTCCCAGTGGTGGGAATTCTAAACAGTTCCAAATAACACCCACGTCTGGCCCAAATCCATCAGGTGTCTGCAAGAACACTGAGGATGGGGAGGGGTGTCAGCCTGCAACATGACAAAGACCTGAAGCATACATCCAAAGCTATCTAAGAAAGGCTCCACCTGAACACACCCATAGTTATGGCTTGGTCCAGACAGAGCCTAGACCTACACCAGATAGACAAACCCCAGTGTGACCTGACAAGGGCTGTGCACATGAGCTGCCCTTGTAATCTGACAGAGTTGGGTGTCCTTTGCATGGAAGAGTGAACAAATAATGCTAAGTCAAGATGTGCCATGCTGATAGACACCTTCAACAGAAGAGTGAATGCTGTAAGTCACTTACAAGGTGCTTCAACAAAGTATCATTTAAGGGTGTGCATACTTATGCAACCACCATATTGTACATATTGCAGTCATTATATTTTACACGTAACACATTTGTTTGTTTATTGATTGGATTGCACAGGTCATATGTTACATGAAAGGTGGGTAACATATTTGAATGCATTATTGTGGTCTCAGCTCATAGATTACAAGAACATGGCATGTTAATAGGCTTGTCTACACAGATCATATCCACTGTAAGCTTAGAAGGTTGGTGGTGTAACAGGAATTGTATGACCATACATTTAGTGCTGGTATGGAGGTCTGACACTCAAATGTATGTCATTAATCAGTGATGTCACTCCTCAGATCATCCCTTTTATGTATCATACCAACACAGGGGTTATGAGAAACAGAGCAAACATATGAGCCAGACATCTACACATCCTGCGAGGATCTGTACAGTTGTGAGGTATGTTCTGTAGTACTTGCCACTGTCCTATAAGGAGAACAGCAATGATGTGTACATGGGTGCAGTCTGTGCTGGGGAAGGGCCATCACCTACTAACACTAATCACATATCCCAGAGCTCTATATTGTTAGTTACATGTAGTAAAACTGGGTGCAATGCATGATGTTGAGGGCCGTGTGTCATGCATGTCACCATTTGTGTAATGTGTGGTCTGTGTAACAGATTTGTGCCACCTCACCTGTAAGTGTGTGTGTGTGTGTGTGTGTGTGTGTGTGTGTGTGTGTGTGTGTGTGTGTGTGTGTGTGTGTGTGAGTGTGTGTGTGTGCATGTGTGTACCAGCCAATCTCAAAGTGCAGGTATTAATGAACATATGCTGTCTTTCTCTCACATGTGGCAATGGGGTTTGGGGTCCCTCCCGCTTGGAAACTGATGTCATTATCTCTGCAGACTCTGACAATAATGATAGGAATAGTGAGGTACAGGTGGGATTGTCAGGGGTTGAATCTGTGCCACTGGTTGGCATCCCACTCTTGTCCACACCATCCCAGCACACAGTGACAATGCCCACACATACCCTATCACCAGTGGCCAGAGATGGACAGTTGGCAGGTAGTGGCATTGAACAGGCTAGTGTGGTGTCTATGGCAGGTATGAGTGTAGACACTGGCCATAGCCAGAGTGCAGGCGAGGTTCCACACAGGCGGATGGGCAGGGGTGCTCACAGGAGTATCACTGCTTGTCAAGCCACTGTCACAAGTGCCACTGTAGGAGTCACCAGAAGCATGTTTCAGGCTGTCATGGATGCACAGACATGTAGTGAACACCACACCAGACAAATACACAGGTGGTGGATGCAACTCTTCCTGATTTACGTGGTGACATACATAACCTTGTTGAGGCCACACATCAAAATACTGAGGTCATGAATAGATGGTGGGGTGAGACATTGGCAATTCTCAACCATGGCATGTCTGTGCTACAGCGGGCAGTGGGAGATGGGCATCAGCCACATGAACATAGGTCAGAAGCAGCAACAGCTGAGAATCTATTGGGTCATGCACCTTCACACTCCCATATTGGCAGTGACACCAGCACAACCAAAGGGTTGGGTTGCTGTCCACATCACACCAGAGCAAGCCATGGGCATGTGGTCCTGTCTGGTCCCATCAGGGGCACGGATCCAGCAGACAGCAGTCACCATCAGGAAGCAGAACAGCATCTGGCCTTGGGCCTGGTGGTGCCAGTGATACCTTGGACAGGACCAGTTCTCGTGTCCATGGCTGGAGACAGTGAACTGGATACCCTGACATGTATGGTCCACAGCTGTCCAGTGTACTCTTGTGTAGGGCAGCCACATAGTATGACTGTGTGCCTACATACACACACACATCTGTATCACCCAGACACACAAAGCACTTCTGTACAGACCATCTATTAGATACCCCTCCAAACATACATACATGATGTCAACTGTATGGCCTAGCCTACACCTCTAGCAAAATACTAGTAAACAGAAAGGCACTGAGGTAACATAACAGGTAAAATCACTGAACCTTTATTGTCCAAATATGAACTGTTAAAAAGACTTTACTGACTAAGCGCTTTCACCCTCCTGGGCATCTTCAGAGTCAGTTAACTTCATTGAAAACAAACTTTAAGTACACATATCAATTAGTACATAATTAAACAGAACTAATAAAACAGGCAAATAGTTAATTGATTAACCCCTTAGGTATTTGTTAACCAAGTCTTTGTCTTTTGAAATATCAGTATTTTTTAATACTGTATACTAAGGTCACAATGTAATTAATCAAAACGAAAAGAAAAAGAAAAAGAAAAATAAGAAAAAAGAAAAAGAGACAACATGTATTATTTATGGGCTAAATAAAACAGGAACTCATATTTGTTTCCATATGTATAAGTAAAATTGTTGTATGTCAAGTACAGGCTGCCTTGTGTCTTAAAATGCAAGCTAGAGACAGAGCATCATTGGTACCTGGAGCATTACTAGCATCCAATCTCAGCTGCCAAAGGCATTCGCTTACCTCCAAAATAGTTTTATAGTCTCTCCCAAACTCCTTTGTATAAAGCCTATCTATGACAAAGAATATAAACTTTTTAAAAGTTGGGCAATTGTTCGTATGAGTATATAATGAATTAGTGTTTTTTTTTTTTGTTTTTTATATCTCTATAATGTTCTAGAATTCTTTGTCTTAGCTTTCTAGTAGTCATACCTATATAGAATGCTGGATAAGATAAACAGGTGGCAACATAAATGACCATGCTTGTGTTGCAATTACAGTGGCCAGAACTCTTCAGAGTTCTCTTGAAATTACCTATACAGACATAAGGACTGTCATTGATAAATTTACATGCTTTACAGTTGCCACATTTGGCCATTTTGGCAGGTCTTTTTCCAAAGGATCTAGGTGTCTTCTCTAACAAATCCTTCATGTTCAAACCCCTACTGTTTATAAAGGTAGGGGTTCTACCTAGTGTGTCTAATAAATCTACGGGGATAATATTTTCCCAAGCACTATGGATAGGACTCTTAACTTTGAATGCTAAGAAATTGTGTTGTAGTACCATTCCTGTTGGCACATTATTTCTCTCAAGTTTACTTTTGTAATTAATAACTTTATCACACATCTTATGTGTGTCATACAAAATGAGAACAAAATCAGTAGACCTCCTTCTAAGTACTTCATTTTGAAGCGACAAAAGCATGTCAGGCGGATAACACCTTTGGACAAATAAATCCTTTAATATACCTAATTCAATTATAAAAATGTCATCCTCACTGATAATATGGGACAACCTAATCATCTGGCCCTTGACCACATTCCTCTTAACATGGGAAGGGTGACAGCTCTTGTAGTGTAGAAATGAATTACTGTAAGTTTTCTTTCTATACAAACTGGATTCTATTTTACCATTTTTAATATATAGTTGTAAGTCCAAATAATCAATACTCTTATTATCAACCTTATATGTAAATTTTAAGAATGTAGTGATATTGTTCAAGTACGTTATAAATTCTTCCAGTTTGTCACGTGTACCCTTCCAAAAAAACAGAATGTCGTCCAAGAATCTTAAATAAATAGACATCTTTGTCTTGTATTCAGATATCAACACAAACTGGTCTTCCCATTCTGCTAAAACAAGGTTAGCATATATGGGTGCACATTTAGCGCCCATAGCAATCTCAGTGGACTGCCTATAGTATTCATCTTCAAAACCAACATAGTTGTTCTCCAATACCATTTGCATCAAGTCCACTAATAAGCCTTTCTTATCCTGATGTAAATTGGTGTGTTTGTCCAAACTTTTACCAAACCAATCTAGACCAATGTCATGAGGAATTACTGAAAATAAATTAATAACATCAACTGTTACTAATAAAAATTCCCCTAGATGTTCATCAGCCAGAGTTCTAAGGCAGTCCAAGCAGTGCCAAGAATCTTTTAATATATAAGGCAACCTGTCCAAGATCTCCTTAGTCATAATGTCTATATATGAAGCTAGTGGTTCAGTTTTGGATCGTCTAGCTGCAACTATTGGTCTGAAAGGTGGATTAACTATATTTTTATGAATTTTGAGTATACCAAAAAGGGTGGGCATGGCCAGATGTTCCACCTGTAAATATTTATAATCCTCTGCATCTATGATTCCTTCACATAACATCTCATAGAGCTGCCAGTGTATTTTGGTGTATGCCTTCTGGACATCAAATCTGGAGGGTATAAATGTATCTCCAAACACCATTATATTGGGTGACTTCAACTACCCGAATATAGACTGGGAACATTACTTAAGCCCCAACTTTTTATCCCAAAGGTTCGTGGAGTTCATAAATTCAAATGCCATGGAACAACTAGTCACCATTCCCACAAGAGGAGAAAATATACTAGATCTCATCATCACAAACATGGGGACAAAATGCTCCACACCGGAAGTATATCCCTCATTGGTGAGATCAGATCATAAACTAATCTCACTGGAAATCCACATCCCGCCCCCACCCCAAACAAAAAGACCACAGTGAAGAACTTCTCTAAAGCAAACTTCACACTACTCAAGACTGGTGTGGTATCCTTCAAGGCCCCCGAGCCAGTGGAAACCACAACCCAAGCTGCGGAAGCCCTTACAAATGCCTTCTACAAACACCTCCAGGACTGCATGGATCAGGCAATCCCTAATAAAACCAAGACTCTTTCCACCAAGGGCAAACGTCCAGTCTGGTGGACCCCAGCCATAAACAAACTTTACAATAAGAGGAGAAAGCTGTTACATGATAGAGCAAAATCCATAAAAGAGAAGACACCCTTGATCATTACTAGTAAAAAAATACGAGCACTCATAAAATCATCCAAGGCCAACTTTGAGAGAAAAAATTGCCATAGATTCAAAAGACAATCATAATCATAAGGCCTTCTTCAGCTATGTTAGAAACCTGGGTGGAATCTCCCAGATATGCTCAGAATTAGACCAGAATGATACAAAAATCACTGAACCCACAGACATTGCCAACATACTGGCAGACAGGTTCAGTGCAAACTTCACCCCCCTCTCCCCCCCAAAAGGAGAGATAACTATCCCAGCGGAGTGTATCCTCCCAGACATCTCAAATGTGCAGGTAAAAGCTGCTCTCTCTAAAGCTAAAAACACAGCATCAATGGGACCGGATGGTGTCCCCGGCTGTGTGCTACACAAACTCAATGAGGAACTAAACCCGCACATAAGGCAGCTGTTTAATCTTAGCCTTACCACAGGATACGTGCCCAAGGACGGCAACTGTGGTCCCACTCCACAAAGGCGGTGCGTCTACAGACCCTGGTAATTACCGCCCCATAAGCTTAACAAGCCTGGTCTGCAAAGCTATGGAGAGGATCATAATGGAACTCATAAACAAAGACATAGGGGACTTGCAGACATTGGACCCGACCCAGTTTGGCTTTGTCAAGGGCAGATCATGCCTTTTGAACTTGGTCAACTTCTTCGAAACAGTCACCAAGGCCATTGATGAGGGAAAGGCAGTCCATTCAGCCTACCTTGACCTTGCAAAAGCTTTTGACACAATACCCCACTCAGGTATTATAGAGAAACTTACCAGCTTAAATGTAAACCCATATGTCACAAGATGGGTTGCAAACTGGCTAAAGGACAGAACCCACAGGGTTAGAGTTGCTGGCACCATGTCAGACTCCAAGCCGGTCACAAGTGGTGTCCCACAGGGCTCAGTCCTTGGCCCCTGTTGTTGGCATCTACTTCTCAAGTACAGGCAAACATAGGAGGACTATGGCTGACAAAGTTTGCAGATGACTGCAAACTGGGCCATAGTGGAAAGTACATCGGACACAGATATCCTTCAGAGGGTCTCAGAAACTGATAGCTGGTGCCAGAGCCATGGCCTGAAGTTAAATGCCAAAAATGTATAGTCATACCCTTGGGAAAAACAAGGTAACCCCAAGCTACCATATAGGTGGCAATCCACTAAGCACAGAAGAGGTTATCATGGACCTGGGGACCCAGGTTGACAGTGGCCTTTCTTTTGACACTCACATTGCTAAAGTGGTTAGAAAGACCTTCTACATTGCCCACCTGATCATGAAGGGATTCACATCCAGATCAAGTGAGGTCATTGTTCCCCTGTACTCTTCACTTATCAGACCAATGATGAGTACAATGCCCCATTAGGGATGTATCTCACCCGACACCTGCAGCAATTGGAGAGACCCCAAAAGTTCCTCACCAAAAGGATAAAGGGATTCCAAAATCTGTCATATGCTGCCAGACTGAAGAAACTCCAGCTCTATTCAATCGCATACCGTCTGCTCAGAGGTGACCTGTGCCTGACATACAAGGCCATGTCCAACCCGGAATTAATGGACATGCTCCACCTCAAAAAATCCAAATCTACCAGATCCACTAGAGCAAGCGACTTAAACCTTAGTACGGATATAAATAAGACATGCTGGAAGGATAGATTTGTCACTCAGAGACTCCCTATGCTGTGGAATAAAATCCCGGTCCATGTGAGGCAGAGCACCTCGCTGGCTCTGTTCAAGAGAAATCTTGACCGGTGGATGGGAGATCGTAGGTTTACCCCGGGAATCATCTCTGTGTCACTGCTGGACAGAGGCACAACACACTAATGGGCACAATATTTTTTAACATAAGGGGTGGCGTAAGCCACAAAACTTTGGGCTAGGCTTATAAATGCCTTAGGGCAGATAGCCTAGTATAAACCTATGAACCTATGAACCTATGAAACTAACTCATATGTGTTGGAATCACATACAATACTCTGCATCTGCATTGAGTAATCAGTGTTGGTCATAATAACTACTCCTCCCCCTTTGTCCGGTTTCATAACCCTATATTCGTTGTTACCAGAAAGCTCCTTTAAGCAAAATACTTCTGCAGATGTTAAGTTGCTATCAAACACTACCTGTCTGTTGCCGATAAGACGCCTAATTTATATTGTACAAAAACATTCAAAAGCCAAAATCGCAGGGTGGTATGGGGGTATAAATGTACTACTTCTTTTAATTGTAAATGTTTGCAACTCTCTATCAATCCTTTGTTTAGTACTGAAAAAAAATTTTAAATTCAATTTTTTTGTGTATAACTTTAAATTAATAAGTGCTTTACTGATGTCATATTTAAAGTCAGAGACGAAGGATAAGCCTTTTTTCAATAAACTTTGGAGTTACACCTCTGGCAAACCCACACAACACCCTGTGCATATGATGATACCTGGGCCACATCCCTGTCATCCATACCATCGATGCAGGGACATGTTAATATGGGTCTGATGCACAGGGTGAATATAGTACAGTGTAGCTATGTAATACTAAGTAAGGTGTTGTCTGCTTGCATTTGTTATGGGTACACATACAAGTGTATGTACCTTACTAGCCAGGATGCATTATTGCTGTTAGTACCACTGACTGAATGTAGTCTGACATGCTGTATTCTATTTGTGTTCCAGGTCTGTGTGTCTGCAAAATGTGGCCCTGCAGACATTGCCAAGAGGGAGTATGGCAGAGTAGGAATACACTGACCGTGTCATAGGCAACGTGCAGCTTTATATGTACATGTACCAGGTGTGTATACATGCAACAGTGTGTGAGGGACATTGTTGTCAGGCAGTGTGACCTTGCATATATACCCCTTGTCACAGACAGGTAGCCTTCAGACAGGTTTGCTCAGTGTTGTGTATTACCACAGGCTCATACATACAGAACAGGTTACTGCAGTACTGTCAGCAGGTCCCTCATAAGCATAGCCACTACATTAACTGCAATGGATTCACCTGTCTACACCTGTTGGCCCTGCCATTTCTTTCCCATACACTCAATCCTGATGCAGTTGATGAGGGCATGCATGATACTGGAAATTACAGGATTGTGGTATGTATTCCTGAGTTCACCGGGTGGAACAGGGAGACAAAATGACATATCCTTTGCATACACACTGTAAGGACTGACACAGGGGATGTGCAAAAAGTAACATAAACACAGTTGACAATAGACAGATTAGTAAACCTACATTTCCACCTTGATGTACTGTACTACTACATACACATGACATGCCCCACATAGATTATATGCATGGGACATAACACACTACCTCTTACAACACATAATGTTCTGAATGCCTTCATGGATGGTGAGATAACCCACAAGAAATAGGATGTGGAGTCATGTATTGCTCCTACTAGCCTGGATAAGTGATAGTGTAGCAGATGTTGTATCAGCATGATGTTTCAGTCAGGTATGATGCCTGATGCTGGCATGTGTGTCCCTACACTCAATGTAGCCAACTTGGCAACAATATCACATACATGGACATTGTTTAGGGACACAGACCACATATAGGTTGCAAACATCTGGATATTCCATAGACATCTGTATAGAGGACTGGTATGGCCTGCACAATGGTTTAACATGTTACATGTAAGGCAGATGCCGTTACCACGCTATATGAAATAATGCCATTGGGAGGTGGTAAACAGGTGTGGATGGTACACAAATCAAAATGGTATCAGCCAAACAGGATATGATCTTCACCCAAAGACACACAGTTGCCAGTATTGAGATTAGAACCCCTACATATCGAGTTACTAATATTATAGTTTTATGCAGTTATCAGATGCACCACAGAGCTTACATCATTTCACCTCATCCCAAGGTACTTCTAAGGTGAATGATATCAGCAGGCCTAGTAAAGCAGAGTGATGGGAAGTTTACAGGGTGGTACACAATTCAAAATGGTATAACATACACACACACACACACACACACACACACACACACACACACACACACACACACACACACACACACACACACACACACACACACACACACACACACACACACACACACACACACACACACACACACACACACACACACACACACACTTGCCAGTATTGAAATTAGAACCCCTGCCTATCTAGTTATTTGTACTATAGTGTTACACAGTTATCAAGCTACAGAGCTTACTGGGCTGACAACTGACCAAAGCTAATGATAACTGCACAGCTGAGGTAAACTGTTACGTGTCAGACAGACTGCCTTCAGTTTTTCCCTTAGATCTTGCTAGTTTTTTCTATCCTGCACTTCAAATAGCCTAATAGCTTTGCACTGCAACAGTTTTTTTATCAATTATTTTAGCACACCTGAGAGGCATCAGCAGTAGTCGTTCCCCATGGAATTAGCTCCAGTACTTAGTAGTTATCATCACCCTTCCTGGCATGATGAAAGTGCAGTTCTGTGTGTTTTTTTTCCATTAACCTGATGCACTTGGGCATTCTGAGGCACTGTTGCAACTGCTTCATGTACACAGACAACCTTCTCCTCTCAACTCCCAACACTCAGACCTGTGCGAAATACCCCTATATCACTGAAACGGAAGATATGCACTCTCCAGTGATGAAGACTGGACGGGCTGGTCAAGAAGAGAAGAGTCAACACCTGCAACACACCACATGGAACACATACCTCTTTAGAACACCCACTATCACAGCAATGACATACAAACAATAACCACACACCCACCTTCACAGAGGCACTCAATGGACATTTACCCAAACAGCGGAGACCACCAAGACAGAAACCTACTTGACCACCACAACACAGCACAAATCACCGGTCACATATCTCACCTACACAGTGTGTGCCTCAACCTAAGCCCCAAAGGCTAACCACCTTGCCTGATACAGTAATCATAGGTGACTCAATAGTGAGGCATGAGGCATACAGATGTCCCACTCACTAAGCTGAACATGGAGGAGGTAACAGTCAGCTGTCTATCAGGTTCCAGAATCCAACACATAACACACCCAGTCAGGTCACTCCACATCAACTACAAGTATCACTCTGTTATTGTCCATGTCTGTGTGAAAGACCTGAGACACACCTCCATTGACTATATGAAAAGAGACATGGTGGAGCTCTCAGATTATGTGGGCCAGGCAGGTATGACAGTAGCCCTGAGCAGTATACTACTGTCACCCAGAATGATACCGCAGTACAAACAACAAATGATTGACTTCAGCAATTGGCTTAAGTGTCTGGTGTCACTCTCATGGGATCCAGTATCTGTCTGCTTGGGATGACATGATTGACAGACTGCGATGGCTTGCCAGAGATGGCCTGCATCTGTCACTTCTGGGTTTTCAGGTACAAGCTGAGTGTCTTGCCACCCCTATAGCGCCTTTTTAGTCAGTGTTCCAAATAAAATTACCACCGTAACAGCTATACATATATGCAATCTGAGATCCATGCTGCTCAACATTAGACATCTACATCTTGAGATCCAGCCACTCAAAGCACTCCTCAAAATGGAGAACATTGATATTTGTGCTGTAACGGAGACCTGGTTTATAGCAGCAGACAGCACCCCTAAACTACCAGCCTATAACTCATTCCACACCTGTCAGTCCCAAAACATGGACCACGGCTACAAAGGCAGTGGTGTCTCCATATTAATAATGGATATGCCCACATCCAGAGTAGTATCCCAGCATAATACATTTGAGTTACTTCAGGTACAGCTGACATTGGGTAATAGTGCAATCCAGGTCATAGCCTGCTATAGGTCCACATCCATGTCCCTAGACTCTCAATCCACATTCCTAGACACCCTGGAATCTATCAAGGTCCAATCCAACACTCTCAAACTAGAAGAGTTCAACTACCACTTGATCAACTGGTTAAGATACTCAAGCCCAACGCTTCCTGGAATTCATCGGTTCCAGTGCCCTGACACCCAGTAGAGGAAACAACATCCTTGACCTCTGTTGATTACTATCATATGGGACCGCTGCTTGACAACAGTAGTCAGTAGCTACCTGGTCAGATCCAACATAATCACCATGGAAATCCACATTTCACCCACCTCCCCCACAAAGGTAACCACCTTGAAAAACTTCCCAAATCTGACTTTGGACTCATAAGAACAGAGGTGGCTAACTTCACAGCACCCATGCCACTGGAAAATACCTGCATGACTGATGAATCATACACAAATGCACTGTACAAACAAGTATCACTCTGTCATTGTCCATACCCAACAGATCCATGACACTCTCTTCCAAACACTGGAGGCCAATCTCATGGTCCTCTGCCATTAATAACCTGTACAACAAAAGGAAGAAACTGTTGCAGAAAAAGGTGGAGACCCAAGAGTGGTAAAACTCCCTTATTAGCCTCAACAACAACTTGAGATCCATCATAATATCATCTAAAGCCACGCATGATGGCAGAGTTGCATCAGACACTAACAACAGTCACAGTTCCTTTGATAGTTATCTCAAGAACCTCCACACCAATACCCAGAATTGCTCTGAGTTACTGCACAATGCTACCTCCTATACTGAGCCAACAGATATTGCCAACATTCTTGCCAACACATTCAGTGCCAGCTTTACCCATCTCTCCCCCCAGGGGAACAATCAGAATGTAAAAAGAATGTCAGACACCCAGGATTACTGCCTTCCAGGTTACACTGGCATTGTCCATGGGCAAGAATGCAGCTTCCATGGGGCCCAAAATTATCCCTGGCTGTGTTCTCCATGAACTACAAAAATACCTGGCACCACATCTGTGTGCCCTGTTCAGCCACAGCCTCACCTCAGGCTTTGTCCCTCCCAAACGGCTCATTGCTACAGTACTCCCTCTCCATAAATGTGTGGCAACTACAGACCCTGGGAATTATCAGTCCATTATTCTGATGAGTCTGATATGTACAGTTGTGGTGCACATCATCAAGGACATGATTGACAAACATATACTTTACTTACTTTTGCTTACTTTACATTTGCTGTCTGACTGAGCCAAAAAGGCCCTTTTTCAACAGAGGCCTGGGGAGAAAAGCTCCACATATAAAAATTACAAATACATTTAGTTATTTAGACATGATCAGTATACACACAAAATACAAAAGACATGTTTTTACAGTGGTATGCAGCACATTCACAGTTGCAGTGGAGAGAGCAAACAAAAAAAATTAATTTAAAAATAAAGGTAATTAATAGATTTGTGGTGTACAGCTGAAATTTGGAACATAGGTAGAATACATACATAGTACACATGTGCAGTACATACATTGTAGATTGGCCAGTGTTTGTGAGTAAGACTGAAAACTATTATCAAGTACTCTAGGTTTAGTATGTGTACCTTTTCTGCTTTCACTAGCCTGGGGAGCAATCATGGCACTGCCAACTTTGCTTGAGATGTTGCCTGATGAGGTCTTTAAAGGAGGCTTTGGATTATGTGTTTTGAATGCTAGTGGGGACAGAGTTCCATTTTTTAGCCACTGAACTACTATATAGTGCATCTCCAAAGCTGTTGTAGCTGTTGGTGACTTCTAGTAGTAGTTTGCTTGATGATCTAAGAAGCCTTTTGGCTGAGTGATGTTGTACTAGGTTTTTGAGGGCAGGACACTTATTGGGGAGGTAATAGATCAAATGACGGCAGCAGAGCTGATTGTAAGTTAGGAGGTTGGGCAGTTCAAGGCAGTGGAGCTGTCTCAAAGCAGTACAGTGATGAGTTCTATATGAGCAATTTGCAGCAAAGCGGGCAATTCTGTTATAGCAGGCTTCCATTTTGCTTGGTTCAGTTTTGTTGAGATTAGTCAGAATGGGAGATGCATAGAGTAGGGTGGATAGAAGCGAGCAATGGCTGATCTTGTGTTGTTGGTAAGAAATGGTTTGATACGGTAGAATGATCCCAGTTTGGCATGTACTTTTTAAATAGTTAAGTTGAGATGACTATCAAATTTTAGGTGGGAGTCTATGGTTATTCCCAATAGCTTAGTCTGTGCCACTGGAATGATTGGAGTAGCATTTGTGGAGTAGATAGTGAATTGACTGTTATCAGTGTTTTTGTTAGAACTGGTTATAATCATAAGCTGAGTTTTCTTTGGATTGAGGATAAGTTGGGCTTTGGTAAGGTAGTTTTCAACATTGGAGAATGCTAGTTGAGTTGTTTGCAGGAGGGTGGGAATGTTTTGTGCAGCACAGATTAAGGTAATGTCATCTCCATACTGAATGATAGATGCATGCTGTGTGGAGGTATGGAGGTCATTTGTGAAGATTGTGAATAGTAGTGGTCCTAAGACAGATCCCTGTGGGACTCCTATAGTTATGGGTAGCTGAGGAGAGAGAGAATTTTCCCATTTCACAGCTTGGTACCTATCATTTAAGTAGCTTTGGAACCAGGCAAGGGTGGAATTTGATAGATGATATTGGTTTAGTTTCTTTAGCAGGATTTGGTGCAAGACTGTGTCAAATGATTTGGACATATCCAAAAATAGAGTTGACACCTGCAGGCCTTTGTTTTTGAGATGGTTTATCGTGTCTGTGAAGCATAGGGGGGCTGTAGTGGTACTATGGGCAGGTCTGAAACCATGCTGAGTAGGTGACAGGATGTTGCTGTCTAGGAGATATTTTAGCACCTGGGTATGGATGCATTTTTCTAGGATTTTGGCCAGGGGGGGGAGTAAAGCAATGGGTCTGTAGTTATTAAGTTCAGTGGAGGTCCCACCTTTATGTATAATTGTAACATAGGATATTTTCCAGAGTTTGGGCACATAGTTTTCAACAATTGATCTATTTATGAGAGTGGAGATTGGGATAGCAATAGCATCTGCTGTGAGTTTCAAGAAATAGCTGCGGAGTAGGTCGGCTGCTGTTGAGGTTTTTAGTTTGGAGAGCATGTTTTTGATTGAAGTGGTGGAAAATATTTTGCGGGTAAAGCTTGTATTAGTGTTATTTGTGTTGGTTGGGATAGTGAGGAAGGAACTGTCCTGTGATACTAAGGATATAATTGAGTTCACAAAGTGGGAGTTGAATTGTGTTTTGATGGGAACTTTAGTGTCGGGGGGGTTGGTTTGGTGGTAGCCTTTTGGGTGGATTTTAGTAGCTGGTTTACATTTTTCCAACGTTTTTGGGGGTTGTGTTGGTATTTAGTTTGTAATGTCATGTAGTAGGATTTTTTGTCCAGCCTAATGCATTTTTTTGCACAGTTGCTCAGTTCTTGCTACTTAGTTAGGCTTTCTGTTTCTTTGTTTTTGTGATAGTAGAGCCAGGCAGTGTCTCTGGACTTGAGGATTTGTTTGGTTTCTTTACTGAGCCCGGGGTTTGTAGAGGTTCTAACCTTGATTTTGCACAATGGAGCAACAGTGTCTAGGTGTTGTAGAAATGTTTTGTTGAAATATGCTACAGCCTGGTCAAGTGAAAGGGTTTTTAGGGGAGTCCAGTCACAGTTACAGAGTAAAGTATTGAGGACGTCAGGAGAGAATTTTTTGTGTTTCTAGTGGATATATAGTTAGTGGTTTTGCATATGCTTGTTCTGCTATGTATAAGGTATATAATGCTGTGGTTACTTTTAGGTGTCTGGGAGACTGCCTTCGTGGGGGTACAATGTGGGTTTGTTAGTTAGGACCCAGTCAATGATGGATTCCCTTTAAGATTTTTTTATCACATCTAGTTGGAATTTGGACTAGCTGCTGGTGGCCATGGAGATTTATTGGATTACTTGGTGGTTCTGATATGCAGGTGAACTAATGTAGGTTGAAATTTCCCAGAATAAGGGTTTCTTGTGAGTATGTGGAAGAACACCAGGATAAATAGTCTTCAAGGCTAGCAGGTGTATTACCAGGTGTAATATAGATCGTAATTGTGGTGATGACCTTTTTAGGGTGAAGTTGAAGTTGTGAGATAAGTATGTCCCAATTAATGGGGGAGGGGTAGATGTTTGGTAATTGACGTGCAGTTAAGTTGGAGTTATACACTAAGGCAGTTCCACCCCCTTTACGAAGTGGTCTGTCTTATCTAATGATATTGTAGTCGGTAGGGAGAACTTCTGAGTTAGCTATGTTTTTATTTAGCCAGGTTTCTGTTAAAGCAACTATGTCTGGGGAGTAGTGTGCTATTGTGGCCTGGAGTTCAGGTATTTTATTTTTGATACTTCTAATATTAATATTTAGCATTAAAAGATGGTTGGTTTTGCTGTTGTTGTTGATTTGCCCATGGATGAAGATAGTGGGGGTGTTATGTTCTGACATTTGTGTTGGAGCAGTTTGTGTTGGACAGGATGGATTTGGCCATGGGTTGAGGTGGATATCCCCACTTATGGTGAGCTTGGTGTTAAAATTGTGATACAGATGTTGGAGTTTGGTGACGAGTGTGAGAATGTATTGTGTTTTTTTGGAGTAGGAATGAGAGCATAAGTGTTTAGTTCTGAATTGGTCCATTATGTTGTTCTTGAACAATTATGGGCAGATATTATTATAATGTGTGGTGTCAGTATATGAGAGTGCATAATGTAGTGTTGTGCTACTAAGTTTAGGGATATTGCTAGAGTGATAACTTGTGGTGTTATAAAGAATAATGAGAAGACAGACTAGACTTAGTTGTGTGATAGTCATGGTTATAAAGTTTAAGTTGATTCTAGGTGGCAGTCTGGATAGGAATTATAGGGTAGCACTATATGTGGATGGGTAAGTAGTGTGGTTGATTCAAATAATGCCTAGTGGGAATGAGAGTAGTTGGGAGTATTTTGTGGTGGAGCAAGTTGGTGTGGTATTATGGGATCTGACTTGAAGAGCTGTGATTGGTGGAGGTGATGTGAGGGTGAGCTGTGGGTGTGGCTGTGATTACTATAAATGTAGAGGTAGTGGGGTGGGAGGGAATAGGGGCCAGGGCAGGGGAGCGGAGAGAGCCCGAGCGTTAGCGAAGGTGAACAGAGTGGGGCAGAGCCCACCTAGACAAGAGTAAAAAGTAAGTATTACTTTACAAATCTGAACACTTTAAACAAATTCCTGAGGTCTAATGGCTTACTAGCAAGCAGAATGCAATTGCTGAAGAGCACTTGTGTCCTGGTGGGAGACTAGAAATTTAAAGATGGCTGCATGCTCAGCAGGATTCTAATATAGACTTAGTATTGGGGGAGGGAGATAGAACAAGGGATGTAAACCAGGTGGAATGCAAAGAAACAAGAGAAGCAATCAGTGGAAATCTATCAGTAAAGGCCTCAGAGGGAGTAAGTAATAATTTAAACTACCTGTAAAGTGAAGGATAGAAGAGACAGCAAAGTTTATTAAGGTTGGGAATATGTCTTCACATTGACTTGCTTATTAGTAGCCAGTTTGTGCACAGATTAGAGTAGGGAGATACATTAGCAATGAAGGGGGATGTATAGAGATGCAAATAAACAGTTGGCCTCCAAGTGATACAAACTAAGGCAGAAAGCACTGAGAGGGCTGCTTGATGCTTAATTTAGTCACAGGGATCTGAATTAAATGTATACTGTCTATTGGACAGTTAAGATTACTGCACTAGCTGGGGGGGGGCACAAGGCTACAACAGTCAGTTTTATTAGCATGCTGAGAACTACTAAGAAATACTGCTAATGTTATAGCTTCACTCTCATAAAACATACAAGTAGAATGCCTGGGTGGACTGACCCTGCTCTTGAGGCTCAAAATGTATATCCTTGTTTAGTTTTGCAGTACTGATTCCTTCTTATACTGTATGGGTGAGGTGGTAGCCACAGACTGCAGATTTGCTTGAGTGTGCTCCTGCTCTTGAGGCTCAAAATGTATATCCTTGTTTAGTTTTGCAGTACTGATTCCTTCTTATACTGTATGGGTGAGGTGGTAGCCGCAGACAGCAGATTTGCTTGAGTGTGCTCCTGCTCTTGAGGCTCAAAATGTATATCCTTGTTTAGTTTTGCAGTACTGATATTGTATGGGTGCGTGGTAGCCACAGACTGCAGATTTGCTTGAGTGTGCTCCTGCTCTTGAGGCTCAAAATGTATATTCTTGTTCAGTTTTGCAGTACTGATTCCTTCTTATACTGTATGGGTGGGGTGGTAGCCACAGACTCTAGATTTGCTTGATTGTGCTCCTGCTTTTGAGGCTCAAAATGTATATCCTTGTTTAGTTTTGCAGTACTGATTCCTTCTTATTCTGTATGGGTGGGGTGATAGCAGCAGACTGCAGATTTGCTTGAGTGTGCTCAGCAAGCCAAATGCAATTGCTGAAGAGCACTTGTGTCCTGGTGGGAGACTAGAAATTTAAACCTAAATTTAGTTAGATTTTAATTAAATTAAGTTTTAATTTTAATTAAATTTAGGTTTAATTTAAACCTAAATTAGCCACAAACTGCAAATTTGCTTGAGTGTGCTCAGCAAGCAGAATGCAATTGCTGAAGAGCACTTGTGTCCTGGTGGGAGACTAGAAATTTAAACCTAAATTTAAAAATTAAAATTGAATATAGATAATCTCCTAACTCTGGACTCCACACAGTTTGGCTTTGTGAAAGGGAGATCATGCCTGCTCAACCTGGTTGACTTGTTTAAGTCAGTCACCAGGGCTGTGTATGATAGTAAGGCACTGCACACAGCCTACATCAATCTGGCCAAGGCACTTGATACCATTCCTAAGTCAGGAATTATGGATGAACCCACCAAACAAGGCATCAACCCTTATATCGCTAGGGGGGTTGCAAAATGGCTCACAGATAGAACACACAGTGTGAAAGTAGTGAGCTCCAAGTCAGACTGCCAGCCAGTCAAGAGTGGAGTCCCACAGGGATCAGTCTTGGGTACTCTCCTGTTCAGCATCTACGTCTCAGGAGTTCAGGCCAACACAAAGGAACTCTGTCTGACCAAGTTCATAGACAACTGTAAGTTGGGAGCCATCATTAACTCCACAAGTGGTGCAGACATCATACAGAAAGACCTCACTAAGACCACTGACTGGTGTGAAAACCATGACCTGAAGCTTAACACCACAAAATGCATCATCAGCCCCTTGGGTAAAATCTCAGTTCCAACTAAGTACCGCATCAATGGGAGCCCACTGAACACTGTAGGCATTATAAGAGATCTGGGGAAACAGGTTGACAGCAACCTCTCCTTTAACCACCACATTTTCACTGTGGTCAGGAAATCCTTCTATGTGGAACATCTCATTACCAAGGGTTTTGCATCCAGTAAGAAAGAGGTCATTGTCTCTGTGTACTCTTCCCTCATTACACCAATCATCAAGTATAATGGCCTATTTGGCATGTACCTCACTAGATACCTGCAACAGCTGTTGAGGCCACAGAAGTACCTCACAATGCAGATCCTAGGCATAAAACACATGTCCTACACAGACAGACTCAAAAGACTCCAGTTATTCTCTGTCTCATATCACCTACTTAGAGGTGATCTCTGCTTGACTAGCAAAGCCATGTCTGACCCAGCACTTTTCCAAATGCTACATCTAAAGACATCCCAATCTTTCTGCACCACACATTCCAGGGACCTCAAACTCATTACCACAATCAACACAACATGTAGGAGGGACAGGTTCCTCACCCAGAGACTGCACATGCCCTGGAATAGACTTCTCATACATGTCAAGCAAAGCACCTAGATGACCCTGCTCTAGAGAGATCTTGATGAGTAGATGGGCAATAGAAAGTTCACCGCAGGGATCATTCCAGTGGCTCTATTTGATGGGTGCACTGGAAACTAATCTTGGGTGGCACAATGGCAGGGCACTTCTATGGGCTAGGCTTTTAATGGCTCCAGGGCCATTAGCCTAGTACACATCTATAAACCTATAAGGGGAGTGATATTGGCATGACTGATAAAGTAGGCCAGTGGGTGGGTAACTTATCAAAATACTTCGTCCTACAAATGTACACACTTACCCGAACAATACACATTTGCTAGATTTGAGAGTAAACCCCTGCCTATTTAGTTATTTCTATTATAGTGTTACACAGTTATCACACATGCTACAGAGTTTACTGGGCTAACAACTGGCCAAAGGTGCTGATAAGGGGAATGACATCAGCATGATTGATAAAGTATGCCAGTGGGTGGAAACTTATCAAAATACTTCTCCCTACAAGCATACACACCTTCACACCCACACACACACACATCTGCCAGATCTGAGAGTAGAAACCCTAGCTATTTAGTTATTTGTACTATAGTGTTACACAGTTATCGCATGCACTACAGAGCTTATTGGGCTGACAACTGGCCAAAGGTGCTGATAAGAGGAATGACATCAGCAGGACTGATAATGTAGGGCAGTGGGTGGGAGACTTATCAAAATACTTCTTCTTACAAACATACTCACACACATTCATTTGCTAGATCTGAGATTAGAACCCCTCTCTAGCTAGTGATTTGTACTATTGTGTAACACAGTTATCACACACACTACAGAGCTAAATTGGCTAACAACTGGCCAAAGATGCTGCTAAGGGGAATTACATCAGCAGGATTGATAAAGTATGGCAGTGGGTGGGAGACTTCTTCCTACAAACATACACATGCACTCATTTGACAGATCTGAAATTAGAACCCCTGTCTAGCTAATGATTTGTACTATTGTGTTACACAGATATCACACATGCTACAGAGGTTACTGGGCTGACAATTGGCCAAAGGTGTTAATAAGGGGAAAGACATCAGCAGGACTGATAAAGTGGGGCACTGGGAAGTGTTGAGGGTGGGAATAACCTAAAACTGTTTCACCTACAAGCAAACAATCAAATACACACCCCACTCACTCTGACATACACAACTGTCACACACACACTTGCCAGTATTGAAATTAAAACCCCTACCTATCCATTTATTTGTACTATAGTCTTATGCAGTTATCGCATACACTACAGAGCTTATAGGTGTAACTGGTGTCCAATGGTACTTCTAAGGTGAATGACAGCATCAGAGCTTGTGAAGTAATGCAATGTGAAGTGTACTGATTGGGAAGAGCCTCCTAATACTTGGACCTGTGGAGACAGCCACATACACAGGCATGTGATGTGATAATATAAACTCAGCCTCAGTACTGTTACACAATGGGGCTCACTTTTTATTCTGGCATATGTGACTGTTTACAACTGGTATGACACTGTCCACAGCAGGACATCACTGTATGCCATTCAGGGTATCTGTCTGCATGACTCACTCTGTCTGTGTCCCCCTATGTCTCTCTTTGCATCACTGTCTGTCTCTCAGTTCCCCAAATCTATGTGTGTGTATGCTTAACATATGTTGTTATCTGTTACCCATATATATGTGTGTGTGTGTATCTCACGCAACAGATGCAGATATATCACATATGGGCCACCTACAGCTAGCTGAGGGTAATCCTGCCTGATGTGTGTGTGTGGGGACATTTGAGGTGTACATAGCTGTCTGTATGTACAGACATATATATACAATACAGTCATATATTCTGATGTGGGTTCCAACATGTCCTGTGATTCTTTAAGTGTAGGAACATGCCCAGTGTGACCTTCTATAGTTAGGGTGGGACTCCATTCCAGAGATAGGTGTACTCCAGTCCAGGGTTTTGTGTGCTACAGCCATACCTCTCAGGAGTACACAGGACATTTCTCAGGGTACTTGTTTTGTTTAGCAGACATTTTCTGACATATCTGTCATCTGAAACTGCAATGTATTGTGTCATTACCCAGTGCTAGACATCCTCAGATCATCACAGTGCTTTACCAGAGGAATAATAGTTGTATGATGCATAGACCAATATTATGAGGGCAGCTATGTAAATTCTTGCCCAACACGGCCATTTGTGAGGTGCAGCTGCAGCCAGTGTAGTACTGACACACAGCTATATAAACAGTCCAGCAGCAACCTGGTGATATACTGGCTGGGGATCTCCTACTTGTGTGGTATCTTTATAACCTGAGATGTCATATCCTTGTGTGTGCATACCTCTGACCTGTACATTTTTTATCAAGTTGTCCAGGTGTTTGGCTAGAGGTTTCATCCTTTCTACATAAACCTGTGTTTTTATGGCAAGTTAGTTACATATAATTGAAGTGCGATGTTACAAAATAAATACAGACATTACTGTTTCAGAATACATAAACTTCAGACAATTCCCGCTACTGCAAACTCCTCACCCTACCAAATTTCTCAGTATGTAAGGGTGAAATTTACAACACATGCCTATCATTGTGCCTTTGTTCCACTTTTATTTCTGCCCTTGTCCAGACATCTTGCTGTCAGAGGTTGGGAGTTATGGGTGTGGGTACAAAGTGAATCCAGCTGTGCAGGCATGTCCATTATTTGTAAAAGCAAACACAAGAAAAATGATTATTGAGAATGTACACTGGCAACAGTACCACAAAGCACTTATAGTCACAAAGCCTTGGCACCTCTGCTTCACATCCTTCAAGATGTCGCTAATATGTGTAGTATACTCCACATATCACTGTGACTTCCAGGTATGTCAGTGGCAGAGTAGTGGGTGTCACTGACATGCATAACAATTGGCACTGCAGTTATCTGCACATGGCCCTGTCAAAGGCAGCACTGTACCTAGGGCAGTACAAGATGACTGCCAAAAGAACATGATGGCCAGATCCAGACAGTATTAACCACACATACACATAGCTCATTGACCCCTGCATATTGTGTACAGGCAACATGTCTTCATGTGCATTGGTACAGCCCTGCCAATGTGTGCTATGCTGCTATTTCCATGCAAACATATATCTTACTGCATTTGTGTGGGTATATGGGGGACACACATGTCAACTGTACACATTTGCACAGATTGTGCTGATATTTGTTTTACATTTTGGTTCCATTTACCAAACTAGTGTGCCCTGCCTTGGGGACTGGAGGCATATCAGTAAAGATCCCGGGTCAGATTGTAATGGCATACATTTGAGTTTCAGACTTCTTACCCTTCATAGCCTTACTGCAACTGCAGGTCCTGCTGTGCTATCACTGTGTGAGACTGTAGGGGGTTAATTCAACATTGCCGCCATTTGTTTGCCTTTACCAGACATTTCCCTGTGGTTTTCTACAGCTGACTTGCTGTGTGGGTGTGAGGGGTGGTTATGGTACCCCCACCCTGACATCCATGCCTGTGACCTATGACCCTCCAGTTAGTTGTCCCCGCACATATACCGCAGTGGGATTTGCCACCTTGGGTACTACTGCATAGTGTGTGGAGGCCAGCTTAGGCCAGGCATTTCCTGTTGTCCCACATAGCTGTCAGTTGTGTGCTGCTATCCCAGTAGGCCACCCCATTCCCTTGCATGCATGTAGCATTACCATAGATATGCTAGCAGAACATCCTATTCCATTCATTTATTGTTAAGAAGACTGACTTATCTTGTGCTTGCGGCAGTTGTGAGGATGGTGCTTGAGGGCCTCCTATGTTGGATGCACACAGTACACTACCTATACAT
Source organism: Protopterus annectens (assembly GCF_019279795.1). Classification (NCBI taxonomy): domain Eukaryota; kingdom Metazoa; phylum Chordata; order Ceratodontiformes; family Protopteridae; genus Protopterus; species Protopterus annectens. Next base: position 466,789,156 of record NC_056732.1, read on the forward strand.
GGTAAGTTACAGGTAATGATATGTGTGTGTCACCCATTTTACTGTGTGTGTGTGTGTGTGTGTGTGTGTGTGTGTGTGTGTGTGTGTGTGTGTGTGTGTGTGTGTGTGTGAGTCAGAGAGAGGTGTCAGTCCCTGGGGTTCCCACAGTGTCAGTGTGTGTGCTATGTGTTGCCTCTTTGCCAAGCGTGAGCATACTGGGCATGCTTCTGTCTGCCTATGGGAGCAGGCTCAGGGGCCTCCTCCTATAAGTCCATCTGTGCCTTTGGGGACCTTGCAATGGGGGTGGGCTGTGTGGCCCTTCCCCATGCTGTTCCTGATGCAGCTGTTTCCACAGGATCATATTGTATAGTATGGCACATATTATGAACATGTGTGCACATGTGGCTGGAGAGTACTGCAAGGTTCAACCAAATATGTCAAGTCAGCGGAACCATGACTTGAGTATCCCAAACACATGCTCTATAATGATCCTAGTTTGTGCATGTGCCTCATTATGGCATTCTTGTGTGGGTGTGTGTGCATTTCTGATGGGTGTCATCATCCACAGCTTCAGTGCACAGCCAGCATCCCCCACCAGATGGCCATATGGGATGCCCCCACTGGCAAATGTCTGGTACATCTGTGATGAATGCCAGATGTTGGAGTCAAGATAGCTTCCAGGGCTGCTAGCACACACATTCACAATAATGCCCTGGGCATTGCACACAACCTGGCAGTTGATGGAGGTGAAGCCCTTGTGGATTATGTAAACCCTACCCTGTTCACCAGGTAGTGGTTTGATGTGGATGTGCGTGCAGTCTATGGTACCCAGTACCTCTTGAGTATTCTGCTATACAGTGGAAGAGACACATACTGCTGGTCATCTCCTCATGGTTGTTGGAGAAGTAAATGTGCTCACTGGCATGTGGTAGCATGTCATCCAGGAACTGGTGGAGTACCCTGGATGCAGTTTCCTGTGAGACCCCCAATCATGTCCCCAGTAGGTCTTTGGATAGTACCTGTAGCTAGAATTCTAAAGGCTACACAAATCTTGGTATCCACTGGGATGGGTTCCCCTCTGTTGGTTCTAGCTCTGAGTTGAGGCCGGCACAGCTCGGTGATTTGCTGAAGTATGCCTCTGTCCACCCTGTAGTGCTCTACTATCTCTAGATCATGTAGTCCCTAGTAGGTTACCCTAAGTCTGAACACTCTTCTCCTCCTCCTTGGTCTGTGGCAGTTGTCAGCATTATCCTCCTCTCTGCCATCAGCCTCTAGCACATAGTGTGGATCAAAGCAATGGCAGCCCCTTACATTTTTCCAGTTAAAATATCCCCCCATGTATACACCAATGGTGCAGAGTTTGTGAGAAAAACAGACTGTAAGGTGTTTCCATTTTTTATGCTGTTGTGCTGCAGATGCTGCCTACATGACTGGCTGACTATGATACATTCCAGCTGCCACCTATATTACTCATGGCTTTGCTTTGGCCACTGTGAGTGTTAGAGGCACTAGTGGTAATTTGTGCATGATTGCCTTTATTCTGCTGTTGCCCTTTTTTTAATTATTTTTTTACATCTCCTCCCATTTTCAGCTATGCAGCCACATGCCAGCTTTATTATTGTGTGCTTTGCATGGCCCATTGTGAGTTGCAAGAGTCCCATATTAGTGATTTCTACATCATTTCTTCTTTATTGTGCTGTTGCCCTTTATTTTGTTTTACATCTCCTCCCATTTTCTGATATGCAGCCACCTGCCAGCTGTTTTATTGAGTGCTTTCAATGGCCCGTTGTGGTTTGCAAAATCTCATATTGCTGATTTGTACTGCATTTCCCTTGTTCTGTTTCCTTTTTTTCTATATTCTTCCTGTTTAAGGCCCAAAGCTTATCTAAACAGCTGGAAATGCCCCCCCTGGGTGCAAACACACTCCTCAGTTCATGGAATAAGACTATACAGCCTCAGACACCCCCTCACTTAGCTAAGCACAAATCTGGAAAACAGATCTCTAATGTACTTACAGCAAGCATGACACACACCATTTTCATATTAGTTGCTCCGCCTGCCTACATGATGGTGTTACAGCAGCTACATGGTTAGGTGCAGTGTGACACTTAGAAGAATTTTTTGATTCTGTATAAGTCCCCTTATTAACATACCCCACTGCCTTAATCCATAGTTACTGCACTACACAAGAGCCTTCCCCCTTAGCAACCACTTTTCCCTGCCATTGTTTTGATTCTGCTTGCTATTGAGTATAATGGCAAAATGCAGGTTTCCCTTAAAATTGACTTTTCACATTAATTTTCTTATTTTCCCCACGATCCCGTTTGTGCGGCGCTGCCCTATTCTTAAATGGCCAAGACTGGCCAGCAAAAAATAAACTTTTATTTTTATAAAAATTAAACACTTTTCCATGCCAATGGCCATATATTTGGCCATTGGCGTGCCTATAGATTAGGGTACATGCTTTTATTGGAGTTGTCATGACTCCGTTTTTATTTTTGCAGAAAGGTATTTGGCTATTAGCCAAATACGTTTCTGCATCTTACACTTCCTGCATGGTTACCTGCCTGCTTCCTGGATCACTAATTCACCTTATTTGGATGGTTTTCACCAGCAAATGAGGTAATTAGCATCCTGCATGGATTTCAATGCAGGAATACTGCAGGGGTGCTCATGCACGTCAAACCTGCCCGTTCCTGGATTGTTCAGCGGCAATATTCCATGCAAGAGCAACTACACTGCTCCTGCATGGAAAATATCATTTGCTGAATCCTGCTGAGTGTGTATGTTTTCAGAAAACATGAACTTTTAGCCTTAAAAAAGTGTGCTGGCTATCTATAAACAAACGTAAATCATACACTGTTCTAGTAAATGCATTATTTAGTAACCAGAAAACCTGTTATTTCTTATTCACTTCCATTAATTTCAAACTTTATTTTTTACTGAAGTACTTGACCATGTACCTTTTAATTCTACATTTCTGTCAGTAAACAATGTCCAGATCTCTTGATTTAATGCATTCACCTTTAGTCAGCTTGTTTCCTTGGAAGCATAAGAACAAAATGTAGAGCTGCCCTTACCTACAGATTTCTCAACAAACACTAACCATTTATTTCCTTAAATAAGGCTATTTATTGCATTTTGATCTCTCATTTTTTTAAAACCAACTTGCAGTCACAAAAAATATATTTAGATTAAACCAAGGGCATTAATCCAGACATTCACCTATGCAGAAGTAAAATAAAACATTTCAGTTCTACATATATTATAATCAGTGTACTTTTATACTGAATCCCCATTCCAACAGCCCAAGATTACAAACTGTTGACTTAAACATGCTTTTGTTCAACCTTTCTTCTCTCTTTTTACATTGTAATATCTACATTTCTTAAAACTGACAAATACAGGAAAATGTGCATGTTTACTTTAGTTCTTTATCACATACAACAGTCACTGAAAATATTTTACTACGTAAAATACAAGTCATATCATAAAATGTTTTATATAAATACTGTTAAGAGCACAAAATGTTTCAATTAGGTACTTTTTCCCTTTATCTATCTCTATTCTCCTTATAGTGTCCTTCCAAACATTAATGACATTAAATGGGACATATGCTTGTTAGTCCCCCAACAACTTTAACAAAGTCAATAAAAATGCTTCTCAGTCCCCCAACAACTTTAACAAAGTCAACAAAAAATGTTTCTCAGCACTTTTTCTTGCTAAGCCATATTTCGCAGATGTGATTGATGCTTTATAGTCTCAAATTTATTCACTAATTTCAGTGTTACTGGTCTTCTTCCTACTCATCTCCATCTCCCATTACTAGACTCTGGTTCAAGTCCAAAGAACTCCTGATTCTTCTAGCCAATTCCAGTGCTTTTTTTTTTGTCTTTGAAGCATTTTCCTTTGGAACATTGGAAACGGTTTCCCTGGCAAAGTCTCCCTATGAACTTTATTATCAAAAAATTAAGAAGCAGAGTCCCCTTCTGTTTCATATCTCACTTTCTGTTGGACAGACATTTTTATTTCTTCTTTAACCTGTTTTGTATCAAAATGACTTTAATCATTTAGAAAATATATTCTGAAGACATCTGGATACACCAGCTTGAATTTCACACCTGCATCTTGACATTCCCTGATTGCTGGGATACATTTGCTTCTCTTCTGCCTGGTGTTCTGCAAATAATTATTTCCACATTCTTCTATCACTATTTTTTAATATTTTGCTCTTGTGCGAAAGTTTTGCCAGAATCAACTGTTTCTGCTGGTATGATTGCATCTTTACTAATACGGATCTCGACTGCTTTCTCATGGACAGGTTTGAAACATTCACATGATGAGCTCTTTCAATTGACAAATCCTGCTGTGGAGTATCAGTCTAGTAACATTTTTGTGCTTTCATCAAATTAATGCAGTCTGTTCCTTCCAGTTTCTCTGGTACAGCAGAAAATCTAATTTTTTTCTGTGTGTTCAGTCCTCTACCTCTACTATTTTTGAAATAGTTATTTTTGAGAAGTCCTATACTCAGCCAGACTTTTCTTCATTCTGACCTCTGATTTTTGAAGTTTTATCAGGTCATGTGAATAGCTGATTAAAGCTTCTTCCAGTTTTTCCAGCATTTTGCTATTTGAGTTGACATACTCCTTCAATGCTTTATTTTAATCAACTCTGAGCACATTTGACTTATATGTTTACTATAAATTATTGGAAGCCATATATTGTACCAGAGGCGGAGCTTGAACTGCTTTTTGATGAACAGTTGCAGGATTCTTCCCAGATAGTGTCTTCTCTTCACCTTTTCTAGTTGATTTTCTTTCAGGCTCTCTAAATTTCTTCTTCTTTGCTGACCTCCAGGCAGTTTGCTTGCTAGACAGCAAGTGAGTTTTACTAAAACAGAAAAAATATCTGACCCTTAATCTCTCAGTTTCTTTTTTCCTCACTGGGAGAGCTGAAATTAAGCTGTTGATAGGTGTGTAGCCATCTTGGAAAAGCCCCAGATCAATCAACATATTGATCGTATGTGCTGTGACCTCATCTGAGTATGCTGCTTTTACTGATTTCATTTTCCTAAGTGTTGTTCTTACTTCTTTTATGGTGAATTTGTTGTCTTCTTTCATCGTAGGCTGTGTCTGAGGCAGCACAGCTTCTGTGGAGGTTTCTTCCTTCAGAAGCTACTGGAAGTACTCCTTCCATCTGCCTTTGATTTCCTGTGGATTGGTGAGCAGGTTGTTGCTGGCATCCCTTATAAATATATTCTTTATCTTTCTGCCTTTGCCTTGCAACCTGATAGTGTTTCTTCGCACCATCCACTGAGTCAATTTCCAGAAGCTGGTAGAGTCCCTCTGATGCCTTGCTCTTTGCTATTGCAACTCTTCCCTTAGTCTCTTTGTTAGTAAACCCATATTCCTTCTGAGCCTGGTTTGTATTTTCAATCTCCCACTTTTTCTTGCACTCCTTCTTCCTTTTTATGAGTTCCTGGACTTCTGCATTCCACCACCAGTGTTTCTTATGCACTTGCTCCATACCTGGCTCAGCCACATATCTGTCTATAGCACTTACACATGCAGTTTTGAGGCACTGTCATTCTTCTTCAGTTCAAACTATTTGCTCTTCTTGCTGTGGTTCTAGAGCCCTGAGTAATTCCTTGAACTCTTCTGCTTTCTCTGCAGTCAACTTCCAGGTCTTCAGCCTAGCCTCCACTGACCTTAGATCCTTCATTGACCAATACTTGCAGCTGATTGTGACAATCAGTGCTTTATGCTGTGGGCTGACTGTTTCACTGGTGATGACTTTGCAGTCACTCATTCTAGCATACTGCCCTTACCTTACTTGGAAGAAGTCTACTTAAGCTGCATGTTGGCCAATCTTGTAAGTGATCATGACTGTCTCTCTTGCTGAATCATGTGCTGGCCACCATCAAGCCATTTTGCAGACAGGAGTCTTCAATGGCCTCTCCTTTATTCCTGTTGCTCCACCTATGTGGAACCTGGCAGTACTTATTTCCTTTTTGGTCTGTCCTGATATGTGCATTCAGGACACCCGTTATCATCACCAATTCATGTTGCCCTGTTTTAACTAGTAGGACCAACAACTGTTCTCTGAATGTACTCTTTTTCTCACTATCACAACCCTGCTGTGGGACATAAGCTGATATTATGAATAGTGTCCTGTCCTTACAATGGAATCAGATTACCATGAGTCTATCACTAATTCTGATTAAATCTCTCACTGCCTTCTGATGCCTCTCCCTCAGTACAATTTCTGCACCATTTCTACTCTGTCCTCTCCTGAGTAGTAGACTCTGGATTCCAAGCCAAGTGGCGTTGCTGCACTACCCTTTCATCTTCGGTCCTGGATACATAGGATGTACAGCCTCTTTCTTGCAATCATGTCATTCACGTCTAAGCTGCATCATCACAGTGAACCTACATTGACTGTAGCAGTCCTTAATTCATATTTGGCAGGTTGATTGGTTTTACATCAAACTTTCACTCAACAGACCTAACCAAAACAGGGCAAGTTTGCTGGGGTTTATGGCAGGTTTACATTTTCCAATATGAGCATACACCTCTACCACCATTAGCATGGATTTGTGGTGTAGGTAGGAGTAGGCCAGGTCCCCAACCACTTTCACTGGCAAATACCCATGCCTATTTTTGGTGACATTAGTCTACAGAACCAAATTACTTTGAGCCAATTTTTACACCATTGAGTGCCTACCCCTGACATTGCATGCAGTCTATTGTCTGCATTCTCCTATCTCTAGCCTACCTTCTTTTAAACACAAACTGAGGGAACATTTATCCAAAAACCTGACTGTTCACGTGATAATCTAGGATGAACCTTCTTCAAAATTCTGAACTACCGATCTTTTTCTCACTCTTTCCTACCAAACTCTTAACTTGCAGCTTTCAGTATCACATTATTTATGCTACTTCTTTGTTCTTACTTTGTTGAAGCCCTTTAAGACAAAACATTTATACCAGCTTTTTCTTCCGTCTCACTTACAGCCACTTCCTTTAAAATTTAATATTCACTCTATCTCATAATCCCACTGCTTAACTCAGACTTTGTTATGCCCTCTTATCACTACTTCATCTATACTTATTAATTTAATTTCCTATCAACTCAATGTCTTTTTTCTCCATCACTGTACATTGTTCAGATCAAATTCTTATAAGTACTCATTACAATCTGATTTCCTTATCTAAAATTCTGTAGTCTACAATGTTACTGTCTTTTTCCTTCCTTTTTAAATGAATATTTTTTCTTGAATAATTGTATGTAATTTACTGTATCTGCAGCTTTTCTCCATGGGCCTCTACTGAAAACTGGTACTTTTGGGGCCAATCTGACTTTCCCAGTAAACAAATCTGAATAAATAAAATAAGTAAGATGATACTGCACACCACAGATGATTCCCCAAATGGCTGGTCTATACAATTCTTTCCTGCTATAGCCTACCATCTAGAGTCTGTGCTGCTGCCCATAACCCCATTCTCGGATGAGTCTGAGGTGGTCACACTCAGCATGTTTTTGGGAGGAATAGGTTCATAGGTTCATACTAGGCTATCTGCCCAAGGGCATTTATAAGCCTAGCCCAGAGTTTTGTGGCTTTCGCCACCCCTTTAGTTTGGAGGATACTATGCCCATTATTTTGCTGTGCCTCTGTCAAGCAGTGACACTGAGATAATCCCTGGGGTATATCTGCGATCTTCCATCCATTGGTCAAGATTTCTCTTGAACAAAGCCAGCGAGGTGCTCTGTCTCACATGTACTGGGATTTTGTTCCACAGCATAGGGAGTCTCTGGGTGATGAATCTGTCCCTCCAGCACGTCCTATTAATAACCGTGTCAAGGTTTAAGTCTCCGCCCTTGTAGTTCTGAGGGATCTAGATTTTTTGAGGTGAAGCATGTTCATCAATTCTGGGTTGGACATGGCCTTGTATGTCAGGCACAGGTCACCTCTGAGCAGACGGTAAGCGACTGAATAGAGCTGGAGTTCCTTCAGTCGGGCAGCATAGGACATATTTTTGAGACCCTTTATCCTTTTGGTGAGGAACTTTTGGGGCCTTTCCAGTTGCTGCAGGTGTCATGTCAGATACATTCCGAATGGGGCATTGTACTCAATCATTGGTCTGATGAGTGATGAGTACAGGGGGACGATGACCTCCCTTGATCTAGATGTGAATCCCTTCATGATCAGGTGGGCAATGTAGAAGGTCTTCCTAACTACTTTGGCAATGTGAGTGTCAAACAAAAGGTTACTGTCAACCTGGGTCCCCAGATCCCTGATAACCTCTTCTGTGCTTAGTAGGTTGCCGCCTATATGGTAGCTAGGGGTAACCTTGTTTTTCCCGAAAGGTATGACTATGCATTTTTTGGCGTTTAACTTTAGGCCATGGCTCTGGCACCAGTTATCCAGCCAAACTGTTGATTAATATACCAAATGAACCAGGAAGCCAGGAATCCCGGACACCATAAAAATATTAGAACAAAAGTCTATTTCTATAAGACCCTTCTGAAGGATATCTGTGTCAGATGTGTTCTCAACTATGGCGCCTAGTTTGCAGTCATCTGCAAATTTTGTCAGCCATAATCCTCCTGTGTTTGCTTGTACTTCTGAAAAGTAGATGCCAAACAGGAGTGGGCCCAGGACTGAGCCCTGTGGGACACCACTTGTGACAGGCTTTGAGTCTGACATGGTGCCAGCAACTCTGACCCTGTGGGTTCTGTCACTTAGCCAGTTTGCAACCCATCTGGTGACGTATGGGTTTACATTTAAGCTGATGAGTTTTTCAATGATACCTGAGTGGGGTATTGTGTCAAAAGCCTTTGCCAGGTCAAGGTAGGCTGTGTGGACTGCCTTTCCCTCATCAATGGCCTTGGTGACTGTTTTGAAAAAGTCAACCAAGTTTAAAAGGCATGATCTGCCTTTGACAAAGCCAAACTGGGTAGGATCCAAAGTCTGCAACTCCCCTATGTCTTTATTTATGAGTTCCATTATGATCCTCTCCATAGCTTTGCAGATCAGGCTTGTCAAGCTGATGGGACGGCAATTTCCAGTGTTGGTGGAGGCACCGCCTTTGTGAAGTGGGACCACAGTTGCTGTACGCCACTCCTTGGGCACATATCCTGAGGTGAGGCTAAGATTAAACAGCTGCCCTAACTGCGGGTTTAATTCCTCATTGAGTTCGTGGAGCACACAACTGGGGACACCATCTGGTCCCATGGATGCTGTGTTTTTTGCCTTGGAGAGAGCAGTTCTCACCTGAGCGTTAGAGATGTTTGGGGGGCTACAATCCTCTGGTATAGATATCTCACCTTTTGGGGGGGGAGAAGTTTGCACTAAACCTGTCAGCCAGTATGTTGGCAATGTCTGTAGGTTCAGTAATTTTTACATCATTTTGAACTAATTCTGAGCATATCTGGGAGTTTCCTCCCAGGTTTCTAACATAGCTAAAGAAGGCCTTATGATTGTCTTTTGAGTCCTTAGCGACTTTTCTCTCAAAATTTGCCTTGGATGATTTTATGAGAGATCTTAGTTTTTTACTTATAATGATCAAAGGTGTCTTCCCTTTTAAGGATTTTGCTCTATCTTGTAGTAGCTTTCTCCTTTTTTTGTATAGCTTGTTTATGGCTGGGGTCCACCAGACTGGACGCTTGCCTTTGGTACAAAGAGTCTTTGTTTTGTTTGGGATTGCCTGATCCATGCAGTCCTGTAGGTGCTGGTAGAAGGCATTTGTAAGTGATTCAGCGGCTTGAGTAATGGTTTCCGCAGGCTCGGGGGCCTTAAAAGAGACCACACCAGTCTTTAGAAGTGTGAAGTCGGCTTTTGAGAAGTTCTTCACTGTGGTCTTTTTTATCTTGGGTGGGGGCGGGATGTGGACTTCCAGTGAGATTAGTTTATGGTCTCATCTCACCAGTGGGGGGTATACTTCCGGTGTTGAGCATTGTGATCCCATGTTCGTGATGATGAGATCTAGTTTATGGTCTCATCTCACCAGCGAGGGGTATACTTCTGGTGTTGAACATTGTGACCCCATATTCGTGATGATGAGATCTAGTATGTTTTCTCCTCTTGTGGGGATGGTGACTAGTTGTTCCATGGCATTTGAGTTTATGAACTCTAGGAACCTTTGGGCTAGAGTGTTGGGGCTTGAGTAGTGATCCCAGTCTATATTCGGGTAGTTGAAGTCACCTAGTATGATGGTGTTTGGAGATACATTTATCCCCTCCAGTTTTTCAGGAAAGCTATGTGAGGTTCCTGAGATTGAGAGGGTGGCCTGTAACATGCTACAAATTGCAGAGCAGTCTTGTCTGTGGTTAATTGCACCTGGATGGTCTCCGATGCATCGTGCGTTGCCACCAACCTTGAGGTGTGGGTGTCCTTGATGAATATAGACACCCCCCCTCCTTTCTTGGTGTTGTCCGGATTTTGGGGCCGGAACGCATGATATGAGGTAACACCTGATAGTGCCGGTGTGCTGTCAGGAGCCTTGAACCAGGTTTCCATCACAGCACAAACATCGATGTTCTCCATACTGAGAAGGGCCTCGAGTGCGTGCATCTTGAGGTTGAGACTTCTGGCATTGAGCAGCATTACCCTTAGTTTTTTTCCTTTTTTATGTTCTAGGGTGGTAGGTTTAGAATTTGAGCCTTGCCTAAAAAAGGCACTATGGGGGTGGCAAGAGCCTTTGCCAATATCCGGAAGCCCAGGGGTGACAGGTGCAAGCCATCCCTTGCGAAGCAGCGTGGCTTGTCCAGCATGTCATCCCAGGCAGACAGACATTGGATCCCCTTTGAATGACACCAGAGTATAAGCCAATTATTAAAGCTGATCATCTTGTCTCTGTATTGCGGCATCATTCTTGGTGAAGGTAGGATACTGCTCAAGGTCAGGGTCATACTTGCCTGGGCTCCATAATCAGAGAGCTCCTCTATGTCTCTTTTCATGTAGTCCAGGGAGGTACGTCTCAGGTCGTTCACACCAGCGTGGACAATGACAGAGTCGTACTTGTACCTGCTGTTGAGAGACCTGAGTGCTTGCGTTATGTGGCAGATTCTAGCGCCCGACAGGCAGCTTACTGTGACCTTCTCCTTACTCAGTCTGGTGAGCGGGACGTCAGTGTGTCTGACTATGGAGTCACCAATGACGAGTGTGTCTGGCATTGTGTTTGGCCTTAAGGGCTGTGACTGTTTGGCACACTGACTATGTGGTCTATGTGTTGCATGTGTTGTGTCCTGAGGTGGCAGTTGTTTGGGTGTCTGCTTTGGTGGCCTCTGCTGTTTTGGTAGATTTTTGATCAGAGCCTCTGAGTATGTCTTTGTGTATTTATGTGTATGATTTGAAGTTGTGATAGTACTATGTGAGACTGGGTTTGTGGTGTGTGTGGTTACGTTCTCCTCCTGTCTGGTCTTGCCAGTCCTATGTTGAGAGAGCTCAGCCTCCAGTTTGGCTATATAGTTGCATCTCTCGCATGTATTTGTATTTTGTGGGAGAAGGAGAGGGTTGTCCGTGTACATGAGACAATTGTAACATTGCCTCAATATTCCCAGATTCACCAGCTGAGCAGGAGAGGACACTAGCAACTGATCCCTCGACATGCTAGAAGGAATAGACAAGGACTTTAAAAAGACTCCAGGGGATGTAGGTGATCGAAAAGGGTTTTTTGGCTGGTGGGGTACTATGTATAATAGAAGTGCTATATTAAAGTAAAAAAATACTTTAGGAGCAAGTGCTAGGCTTTACAGATAGAGAATAGTCTACTTAAGAATCAAGTAGAGCTGAACTTTTTAGATATAGAATACGCTGGTTTGATCAGCAGTACAGTTCAGGGAAGGCTGTTTTAAGGGAAAATTTGAAGAGTGGACTTTAGGTAGCCCGAATAGTTTAACCTTGATTAACTGCCGCTGCTCTTGTGTGCTCCTGTGGCAACTCCGCGCTAAAGCGTGCTTTATAGCTGGGGGCTGGAAAAGACAGGAACTGAACCAAAATGGCCAATAAACTACAAGTTACTGCCTTAAACCACTCCTCTGAGGACAAACAGGCAGCTCAGTACTCCCCACTCTCACTGGTGAGTAAAGAAACTTCCCCTTGACCAAACAAGGAAAATGGAGAAACACAGGAACCAAGACAAAGCCCAGGGATCAGCAAAGTCTGATCACTGGAACAAACTATTAGGAAAGTATGGAAAACAAGAGTATTTTTTTCGTTTTTTTCAAGTTTTTTTCAGATAGGCAGAAAATACAATAAATGCTGTGTTTTTCGACTAATTGCTATCAAAAGCTAGTACACTTGAGTATATTAGCCTGTTTAACTTTTAAGCAAAACTTAAACAAGGAAGTGCAACAAACAATTCAAGCTATTAAAAACAGTAAAAAAGGTAATAACTGAATAAAACAGGCAGAAATAGTCATCGAAAGGCTTAAAAAGTCGAAAATGCAGAAAAAATACTTAGAATCTGGAAAGTTTGTCTTTTCTGGTCTCTGCTGCTCTAGGAACTCTGCTGGATACCACGAGGAGCTGTGCTGAGTTCTCTATAGCCAGAAAAGCCCGCCAAAGCGTGCTTTATAGCAGGGGGCTGGAAAAGACAGGAAATGACCCAAAATGGCCAATAAACTACAAGTTACTGCCTTAAACCACTCCTCTGAGGGCAGGGTTGACATACAAATTCCATGCAAGCATTGGCCAGAGGTCAAAATTGGACCTTGTACCTTGGAGGTAAAGCTTATGCCAACTGGTCACCTTATGATTTGCCTTATAATAAATGCAAATACAGTCCTGACATAGAATTACAACTGCGAAGGCTTACATACCCACAGAGTTCATAAGTTCACAATTTTAAAGCAAATATATATCGATAATATATATTGGGTGAAAGTTGCTGACTGAGGTTTCTTTTTTGGGGATAGATTCTTGGCTAGGCTTATAAGGGCCCCCATGGCTGCAATTAGCATAGTAATCTCCTATGATCATGTGATCCTATGATCTATATATATATATATATATATATATATATATATATATATATATATATATATATATATATATATATATATTTTTTTTGTTACATGTAATGCTATGCTTTATTTTGTCGATATGTATATGGTCATATTGTCTGATGGGAGAGTGGGCCTACAGTGACTGTTGTTGAAACTCAGCAAAGAATAATCTAGTTTGTATCTGTTATCCATGACATATTGACCATCTACAAATGTCAGTAGTTCTAACAAAAACAGGAAATTAATTTCCAGATATATATATGTGCATATGTGTCCATGTGTGTGTGTGTGTGTGTGTGTGTGTGTGTGTGTGTGTGTGTGTGTGTGTGTGTGTACTGATATATTTTGACTTTTACCCCAGTCATAATGAGACTTAGATTAGCTTTTCAGTATGACTGAATTAAACCTGCATAACCACTTGGGGTAGTTTGCTTATTTTCCTATTCTGTTTTGGTTGTAAATCATACAGACAGTTTTATTTTGTTTCATTTCTTGCTGTACCCATATCAAGTATTTTACTAACTGACTCTTGGGAATGTTATTCCCAGTTTTTACTTTCAGACCATGTATTGTAGCCAAGACAATAAATGGCAAACGATCACTTGTATGTACTTCAAGCAATGTGCATTTTCGATGTGAAAATATAATTTGTTCCATAGTCACTTCATTTACTGGGCTTAAACAAAATTGCTTAAATCTGAATTTCTGGGTATAAAACAACTCTCCTACTTCCTTGGTGTATGTACTAATGTTTATAATTTGTGGTCATTGTAATGTAATTTACTGCTTTAATCAGTTAGAACATCTGAAATACTAAGGTAATAGGTTCAGTACAGAGTTTCTGACAAATCTGGCATTTAAACTTGTTAGAAGGAGATTATCAACTTATAACCATACCTTTGGCTGCAGGTATATTAGAATGTGATTATAGTGTATGGTAATTTTAAAAAACGCGACTCTTCTAGGTTGACATGCTTTTTCTGTTGCGTTGAAAGTTTTCCTTTGGGGAGTATTAAGAAAGAAGCTAAATGTAAATTCAGTCAATTGGATTCAAATGAGCGACCGGAGTTAAGTATGCTGTTATAACTGATATGTTTTAATGATTGATATGTCACTTACAACTCTTGCAAACCAACAATTTGTGTATGTATATACATTAGATGTGAGGTTTAAGGTACATAGGGAGGATAACATTTCATTTGTAAACTGTGTAGTGTTTTGCCATTTTCAGCTACCTTCATTAGGAGGATGTAGGATTACCTTTGAGGAATGGTGGGATAGCTATTATTGGCTTACTTCTTATACTTCTGTCCAGTGTTTCTGCTTTAAGACTACCCACAGATTAGCATAACATTATTCAGTAGGCCTTTTTTCAGCTTGTAATGCCCCCTACCCCCTTATTTCTACTAAAATAGTACAGTATCCTCATCATGTTACCATAGCTTGGTCCTACAACTCTTTTTGTTAGTAAATTCCTTTTCCCTGGGAGAAGAAAAAGCATACATTTTCTCTTTTTGCTGCAATCATATATTATTAGAAAGCAAGTTATAGCATAGGTTCATAGGTTCATAGGTTCATAGGTTCATACTAGGCTATCTGCCCGAGGGCATTTACAAGCCTAGCCCATACCCCTTTAGTATGGGGAACTATACCCATTATTTTGCTGTGCCTCTGTCGAGCAGTGACACTGAGGTAATCCCTGGGGTATATCTGCGATCTCCCATCCATTGGTCAAGATTTCTCTTGAACAAGGCCAGTGCTCTGCCTCACATGTACCGGGATTTTGTTCCACAGCATAGGAGTCTTTGGGTGATGAATCTATCCTCCAGCGTTTAAGTCTCCGCCCTTGTGGCTCTGATGGATCTAGATTTTTGAGGTGAAGCATATTCATCAAATCTGGGTTTGACATGGCCTTGTATGTTAGGCAAAGGTCACCTCTGAACTGAATAGAGCTGGAGTTCTTTCAGTCGGGCAGCATAGGACAGATTTTGAGACCCTTTATCCTTTTGGTGAGGAACTTTTGTGGCCTCTCCAGCTGCTGCAAGTGTCGGGTCAGATACATTCCGAATGGGGCATTGTACTCAATCATTGGTCTGATGAGTGATGAGTAAAGGGAGACTATGACCTCCTTGATCTAGATGAGAATCCCTTCATGATAAGGTGGGCAATGTAGAAGGTCTTCCTAATTACTTTAGCTACATGGGTGTCGAATGACAGACTACTATCAACCTGGGTCCCCAGGTCCCTGATAACTTCTTCTGTGCTCAGTGGATTGCCACCTATTTGGTAGCTAGGGGTAACCTTGTTTTTATGACTATGCATTTTTGGCATTTAACTTTAGGCCGTGGCTCTGGCACCAGTTATCCGTTTCTGTGAGACCCTTCTGAAGGATATCTGTGTCAGATCAGTTTGCAGTCATCTGCAAACTTTGTCAGCCATAACCCTCCTGTGTTTGCTTGTACTTCGGAAAAGTAGATGCCAAACAAGAGTGGGCCCAGGACTGAGCCCTGTGGGTTCAATAAGTGATATCCAAATTATGAATATCATGTTCAAACTTGCATGGTCTTCATGTAACAGCAAAACAAAAACTCTTCTGCCAATTACTTTATAATATGAAATCTAATCTATGTAAAATACAAAAATATATATAAATGTGTGTGTGCTTTTCAATGTGAGACTTAGAAAACAGATTTATTTTTTATTTGTTTCACATGTTTTGCCCAGCAGATGTGGAATTGCTCTTTTACATGAAAAAAGGGGGTAGAGGGCATTACAAGCTCAAGAATGTTTACTGAATAAAGATATGTTAATATGAAATGTTTAAGTCCTTGCTTCATGTTCCCTCTCAGCATGGTCTCAGCTTATTCTCCCTGCAATTACAGATCAATTTTCTTAGGCATTCATATTACATTTCATCTTGTAAACATGATTTTATCACTGGAGGATATTGGAATCTAACATTAGATTTATCAATCCATAAACAGGGATTTTCTATATTCAACTTTATGTTAGATTTACAATTGATACTTAATTTAATAGAGGCACATGATCATTTTCATTTTATTCTTGCTTAACATCCAGCTGTCAAAAACTTTCATTAGCGTGACATAAATCATGGTCAAAAACAGACTTTTTACTTACTTTCCAAACCATTGCAGATACTTAATATTAATTTCAGTTGAACCAAAATCTTTTTTTTTCTGATTATTAACACACCTTAACCTTAAACTTCATATCATAGCAGAATCAGCTCTTTACTACAAATTAAATCTAAATTGATTAAAAAAATATACAGAAGAATAAATTATAATACAAATTTTTGAATTCTTTATTAGTTTAAGAAAAATAGTAATTGCATTCCATTTGGTATTGGATGGTTGGATGGGCAACCTTTAAGACTACATTCATAGTTTGTTTTTAAGCAAGCATTGCATTTTCAAAATGTAGGCAGGAGGAAATAAATTTGTCAGATTTCACATATCACAGTTCAGCATTGACCCCATTTTGTCTGGCCCTGATAATTTTAATTCTTTAATAAATGGTACACAATGAACTTAAAACATCACATGCTTCTAATTAGCCCTTATCAAAAGCAACAACAGAAGTAAAATATTTTGAGGGCATTCATTTGAAACTCCTAGGCAGCCTACTTAATCTTAACCATAGTTTGAATAATACTGCTTCAGTCAAAGAAAATAACAGCTTGTGTATTTTTTTCAGCCTTTTATCAAATGTATAACAGAATATTTGCTCAAAGGATTCACACATATGGGCACAATTCATAGACAATTTTCTTAGTGTCTTCCCTCCCAGTACACTGTTAGACAATTTAATTAATAAACTGGAAGAAGTTTATGTTGCAACATAAAAAATTCAACTGGGCAAAACCTCAGGACTTTGATTCTACATTCTACATGAAAAAGTTTTACTTTCTCCTGTTCTTCTAAAGCTAATTATATCAAAACATTCAGTGTAGTAACAAATACTCAATGCAATCAAGAATATTTTTATTCTAGAACCTAGTTTAGATATTTTCCATTAAAAGTGTTGTCTTTTTTCCTTGATTAATCTTGATGCGAAAAATCTACTCTATCCTTCTTGCTAAGAAGTTTTGCTTAATAGCTTGTCCAGCTATTTCCAACATCCGATGTCATTTTGTAGAATCACAACAAATACATGAAAATAGCAACATGATGCAGCCGATTTTATATTGCAGTGGAAATTCTGTTAGTAATCATGATGTCTTTGCTTTAGATGAGACAAAGACATTGGCTGATTTCATGCTTCACTTCTTTTTGCTAAATTAATACATTTCAAGTTTCTGGATAATGTGCAAAGTGAACATTCTCATGAGTGTTAGTGAGGACAATACTTTGCACTGGTCAGTAATGAGCTCTTAATTGCCAATTAGCACACTATAAAAATACATTTCTAGTCTCAAGGATTTCAGACAGTTAGTTCCTTATCTGGAATAACAACTTGGTGCAAGATCCTGAACTGTGGAGAACATTGTTTCAGTAGGAGCAAAGTTATTAAGCATACCAAGGAAAATATCTGTGACAGACAGAGATGACATTTATGCCTGCACATCTTTCAACAACCTATTTCTTGCATGGATTCATAAAGACACCTAATTTGTTCTAATATAAGTCAAGGAGCTGTTCTTATTTTATTTAATTTTGTATATGAAAAGCCAAGAAGTCATATTTTCATTTCAATGTTTTAAACTGGGAAGCCAAGAAATGTTTCTTTTTTTCACTTCATAATTGGTTATATACAATATGTCAATTTATATGTATAGTTTTAACGGCTAATGTAGCTGCACTTCCCAAGACTGTGTCTACCTAACTTCAAGCTTTTGAGTTCTATGATACAATAGAAAACTGGGAATATACAGACTGGACAACAATCCTCCCATCCCAACAGAAAAATGTATATGGTCATGGAATGAATTAATAATATTAACTCATTAACACCTATGTGGTGTAGAATGTCACACCACTAGCAGCCTACACACATCCATGCATTCTAAAGCATTTTCTGAAAAATCAAGTTCAAAAGTATAACATAACAAATGTAAATAATTTGTGGGGGAAAAAAAGCTATTAAAACTGTACAAACAGCAATGTTATCGGTAAGAAATATTCAATAATACTCAGTGCATTCATAGTCTTTCCATAAATACAGTACTCTGTTATTAATTCAGACAAACCCAGACTTACAGTTTTTGCTTTAACTTTCAGAAACAAATTGTCATACCTTGGAAAATGTACAACCTAGGCATACATTGTTAGAACACTTCGGTTAATGAGACATAAGCTTTCACATGACAACATAAAATTCTTCCCTGAGTGCATGCCTATTTGGATATTTACAGAAATATGAAAACATATGTTCAATTATAAAATTCACAAAAGAAATAACACTGAATATCTTTCAAGATGTGCAGCTTAGAGTGAAAATATCAACGACAGTTTTCTTCAACATTTAAGGTTTCACCTACTGTCATGTAGTAGTTTGTAAGTCCCTTGGTTTTTGAAGTATTAAGTATATATAGAAGTAGTGCTTATTTTCATAATTACTATCAAACAGCTAGGAATATCTCAAGTACAGTATGATAAAAGATGGGCACTGACAATGACTCTTCCTGTTTCTCACAATGGTACCAGACACCATACTCTTCAACAGCACGTAGGTCTCTCGGGAACAAATGTATAAGCATATTTATTATTTATTTATTTATTTGCAGTTGGTTTACCAGGATAGTCCATTGGGCCAAGATGAACCCATTTTCAATGGAGTCCTGGGGAGAAAAGCTCCAGAAACAAGGTTACATAGTTTTTGGATATGTATTACAATATTTACAAAAATTACATAGTTAAGCATTATACTGGTGATCAACATTTCAGATGGTACATACTATAGAAGCAACTCATATTACAGTATTTACAAAATTACATAGTAAGAGTATAACATTTGGGTGGAATTACTGATGAAACTGATTAGGAGATGGAAACATTTCAGTGGAGATACCGAGAGCCATTCTGAGTAAGGAAGTTAGCTAAAAGGATACAGAGTAATACTATAGGAGAGGCAGAAACAAGGAAATTGTAGGTAAGGAGGAGGAGGAAGGAGGTAAAGGCAGACATGAGTTCTTGTTGGTATGTAGGAAAAGAGAGGTAAAGGCAGTCTTGATTTATGAAGGGTGGGTGCAAGAGCATTCCCACTGGGTTAGTAGATGAGAGTAAAGGGATTTTTTGAATGTAAAATGGTTGAAGGTGGTACGAATAGCTGGAGGTAGGGAATTCCAGAGACGAGCTAGACTATAGGATAGGAGATTTCTACCTGGGTGTCGAATTGGTTTGTATAATTCAATTAGGTTTTGGTTATTAGTTCTGAGTACTCTATTGGGCATGTGCATTTTAAAGGCAGAGGAGAAAGATGGACAAAGGAAGGGTTTGAAAATGAGCTTATGAGCAAGAGTAAGTTGAGAATAGATGAGTTGGTTGGGTAGTTCTAGCCATTCTAGTTTGTGGAGAGAAGAACAATGGTGAGTAGATGCTTTATGACTAGTAGCGAATTTGGCTATTTTATTGTAGCATGAGGAAAGTTGTGTTTTGAGGGAAGATTGTAGGTTAGTCAGGAGTGGGGCTCCATAAAGAAGAGAGGGAATCAGGAATGTGGAAGAGAGAGTGATTTTAGTAGAGGGCGTAAGGAAATGATTTTGTCAGTAGAGCATGCCTAGTTTTTGATGAGTTTTTTTGATGTTAAGTTGTATGTGGGAGTTGAATTTAAGCTGACTATCAATTTGAACCCCAAGTAACTTAGCCTCTGGCACCAATTCCAAGGTTGTGTTGTTGTTACTAGTGATTAAAAAAGAGTTTGGATTGATAGAGATGTGTTTAGAGGGTGTAAATACCATTAATTTGGTTTTAGAAGCATTTAGTGCTAGGTGTTTTTTTCTCATCCATTGTTCAGTGATTGAGAATGTGTCTTGTGTAAGCTTTTGGAGTGCAGGGATGGATGTGGCCGAGCAGATAATAGTTGAATCGTCTGCATATTGAGTAATATTAGAGAATGGGATGGAATTACGGAAGTCATTTATGAAGATGTTGAATAGAAGAGGACCCAATATGGAACCTTGGGGGACCCCAGTTGGGTTATTAAGGAATGAGGAGGTGGCTTTTTTCCATTTAACTGCTTGAGCTCTATTAGATAAGTAACTAGAGAACCAGTTTGAGGAAGGAGATAAATTAAGTTGGGAGAGTTTATTTAGGGGTAGTTTAGGAGAGATAGTGTCAAAGGCCTTTGAGAGGTCTAGTAGAAGGGTAGAAACAATGTGTCCAGAGTCCCGGGCTTTATTTATAGTTTCTAGGAAGGAGAGGAGGGCTGTCATAGTACTATGGCTGGGTTTAAAGCCTTGCTGAGTTGGAGTCAGCAGGTGATTGTCTAAGAGGTAAGGTAGGAGCTGCAAATGGATACATTTTTCTAGGAGTTTAGAGATGGGAGACAGAATAGCTATGGGACGAAAGTTTGTAATATTGTTATTATTGCCACCTTTATGCAATGGTATGATAAATACCTTTCTTCAAATTTGGGGTATCGTGCTTTCTTGGATAGAGCAGTTGATTAGAATACTGATAGGGTAGGCTATAGCTTCTGCGGTTATGCTAAGGAAGTAAGAAGGAATATTGTCTGGGGAATTAGAGCATGGCTTTAGTTTCTGGAGGAGTTTTTTTATGGTAGATGTGGGAATAGGTTTAAGTGAGAAAGGTTGAGAAAGGGGGGTAGGGTATTTGAGGGTTGTGGTATTGGAGAGGAAGTAAGAGTGGTGGTAGGGGTGGAGGGAAAGGTAGAGGTGGATGAGGGTGAAGTTGAGGATGTAGTGGTATCAGAGAAAGAGTAGGTTAGTTTGGAAATAGAATTAATGAAAAAAGAGTTGAATTATGTAGCCAAGTCCATGTCAGAAACATTGGGGTCTGGGCTCGGGTTGGCTATTTTGCCAGGATAGATAAGGGAAGAGATTCCTTTCCAGAATTTTTGAAGATTTGTGTTGTTAGTGTTTTGGAGTATGGAAAAGTAGTTTTGCCGATCGGTGATGGCAAGCCTTTTTACTTTGTTTCTAAGTGTTTTGAATTCATTGTGGGTGAGTGGAGTTTTATTTTTCTGATAAAGTGTCCAGGCCTTGTCTCTGTGTGTGACGCATGGCTGTTAGTGTGTCGTTGGTTAACCAGGGGCTAGTTTTTAGTTTTATTCTTTTAGTCCTTATAGGAGCATGGTAGTCTAGAAGGTTCAAGAAGGTTATGTTGAAGTGGGCTACGGCATTATCTAGAGGTAAAGTTTTTAGAATGTTCCAGTCAACTACTTTTAGAGAGTTGGAGAAAGCTATTGGGTTGAAATTTTTATGGTTGCGGGTAGTAATATAATTATGTGTTCTCTGTAAAGGTGCTGGTAGTCGATATGTGATGATAGGTAGGTGGTCACTAAAGGAGTCTGGAAGGGTACCACTGTTGGAGAAATAATGAGGGTGAGAGACTAGAATCCAGTCTAGAATGCTACCCTTTGAAAGAGATTTTGAGGGGTGGGTAATATTATTAATTAGTTGTGAGAAGTTGTAAAGGTTGATATTAAGTGGGTTTGAGGAAGAATGAATGGATGACCAATTGATATTGGTGTCACCCAAAATTATGGTTTTATTGCTAATGTTGCAGGAGAGCCAGGATAGGATATTCTCTAGTGTGGTAATATTATCTCCGGGGGGAATGTAAAGGGAGGCTATACATATGTGCTTGTATTTATTGACTTGAAGTACTGATAGGAGTAGTTCAGCATTATTGAAACTGGGAATGGGTTTGTTATAAGGGGTGACTGACAAGGAGGATGAGTATAGTAGAGCAACCCCGCCTCCTTTTTTTTGGTTCTATCTTTTCTGATGATTGAGTAGTTGGGTGGTGTAATTTCGTGGTCCTTTATGTGGGGTTTTAACCAAGTTTCAGAGATAGATAGGATATCAGGTTTATTATGTGAAAGCCAAGCATGGAGGTTTGGTACTTTGTTGACTATGCTTTGGGAGTTTAGAGAGGTGAATAGTATAGAATTATCTGTGTTGGTAGAGGTGGAGGGGCCTGGGTTGGGGTGGATATCTCCTGATAATAGAGTGGTTATTAGATATAGGGTAAGGTTGGTGAGGTATTTGGAGTGCTTAAAGTTTAGGTTGGGCTTTATTATGTAGGTAAAGGGTTTGTTAGTTACTATGGTGGTATGGTTAATTTGAGTGTTGATGAGTTTATAAGTAAAGAGTAGATGGCTTTGTATAGGGTAAAGATGGGGAGATATTTTGGTGTGTGATTTTAAAGGAGGTGAGTTGAGATGTATTGTTATGTGAAAGGCCTGTGAGTGGTTAATGTAATTGGGCTGGGTGAGATAGTAAATGTATACTATATTGAGGAGAAGTAGTAGAGTGGAGGAGGACAACGGGTTTGGGCGCATTTTAAAGATGGATCTGAAAAGCAAAGAAATGAAGATGATAGTAAAGAGTTGCTAAGTTGTTGCAAGTAGAGTTAGGAGGGTTCTGTCAACTGGAAGTAGGTTTGTCTCTGAATAATTGTGGGGGGAAGTATAGAGTAAGGTTATATGGGTGGAGTTAGGTAGAGGGTGTAGGCTTGAGTAGAGGAGACTGATTAGTGAGGTAGGGTTTTCAAGGAGGATGAGTGATGATTAGAATGGGCAGGGAAGGGAGTGGATATATAGAGAGTTGGGAGTGTAATTGGATAGGTGATATAGTGGGTGTGGTTATGGAGGTATAAGTGTTGATGTAGTGGGGGCGGGTGGAAATTGGGGGCAGGGTAGGGGAGCAGAGTGAGCCCGTAGGGTGAAAGGAGTGGGAAGAACCAAGGAAGACAGAATGAGGGTGAGAATCTATCAGTAAACAGATGAATGGAGAAGGTGAGTACAAGGGACCGGAGATTTAGTGGGAGGGAGTTGGCAACAACGTTTAGAAGAGGGAGAGAGAAAAAGAAAGATAGAGGAGTTGAAACATGTATGAGATACTGGAGAGTAAAGGAAAATATATGGGAAGTCAGGAGTAGTGGGGAGAGTGTGCCACCTAGTGGACAAATGCTGAAATGCACTTGTGGTTTCCCCAAGGTAGATCCCAAGGCTGGGTTGTGTAATAGGGAGAGAGTCTGGTAGAGCAAAAAGTGGCCTAGAGGAGGGCTAGTATTGGAGGTACAGGGTTAAATTAGCATTTGGCTGCTGGGTTTCCGGGCAAGGGAACGTACTGAATACCTAGCAGGGCTTTAGGATTCTTTAATAATAATACAAGGAGTAGCAGCTGTTGTACATACTTTCTAAGTTCTTCTATGAGGAGCTTAGTCCTATTCCCATGCAGGGTTGAGGCAATTTAGTTTGTTATGTTTTAGGTTAGGTATAGGCATCCAAGCCAGGCGCAGTCAGAGTATTGCAGGGTAGGAAGGCTGGAGAAGAGGAGAGAATGTGGAGAGAGAAAATTGCACTTTAGATGCACAGTTACCCAAACGCATTGGCTCACAATAGAGTATACTTTAAAATATAACAGTTAAAACACAAGTATTCTAAATCAGCAGAGGCATCCCACTTCAAATAGTCTATACAATAAAATGCACTCAAATAAGCAGGTCAGAGAAAACATTGCCACACAACAAAGCATAACCAGTATCACAAAGAGTTAGGACCATTGGGAAAGCCTTTTTGAACAGGATATTAATTAGCGAATCCCAGTAGAACACGTGCTGAGGTTGGCATTTTCAGCTGCTGTTACCCAACGTTCTCAGCAAGCTACAGTGAGGAAGCTGAACTGTGTTACTTTAGGACCAGCTAAACATTGCTCTTAGTTATACAATATCATGCACAATATCGTACACTGTTAATTAAGTATGGAAGTCCTTGCAGTTCTCTTCCTTTTAAATTATTTCATGCATGTAGTACAGGTCCAGGGCTTGTAGGTGATGTACACTGAACGCTTTAACCGTCACACATGCAAGGGTTGCCATTTTCTTTTTAAGTATATTTGGACAGTAACCCCAAGAGTATGTGAAACACAGGTCTGAAATTAGTTAGCGTTAAATATGAAAATATGAATACCACGTGGCAAACAATGATTCATTTCTCCACTGCTAGGCATCCTTGATTAACCATCTTAGTGCCATTTTGTTAATAAATCCTTGCCATTTCTAATATTGCCTATTACAAACTGGTAAGTCAGTTAGTTAAAGAAGACAGATCAAAACAATCTGCATGCTATAAGGAGCTATCGGTGTTGACTGGGATTACACAAAAAAATCACTATAGATGGGAATGGGTTAAAAGGGAATTTTTGTCTTGGTCTGGCATAACCTCTGAAGTGCAAGCAATCACATTTTTATATCAAAATTTTAGTTTAATAAACCAGTAAGGGAACATATGCATGATTTAAAACAAACCAATAAGGGAACATATGCATGATTTAAAACAATTTTTTTTTAACTGGGGTTACAGACTGCCATAAGAGATAAATTGAAAATGTTAGAAACATTAACAGTATATTGCTTTAAAACAGGTGCGTGTAATAATATAATAAACAGGTATTGAAAAGTAACTCCAAGAACAATGATAAACTAGCAACTGTAGTCAATGTTTATCAAATAATTAATAAGACAATGGTTAAAAGTGAATTAGCTTTTTCTAAGTCTAAAATTACAGCAAGAAATGTGCTATTTTCAGTGACAGATAATGTAGTTAGTAATGTGTTAATTTGTTTCAAATGTAGGTTGAGGGTTCACAGTGCTAAGTTCTTAATACTATAATATTGAAGTGAATGATAACAGTAGAAATGTTAAAAATGAAATGCAGGTTACACATTAAGTTGTTCTTATGCAGTATGACAAAACTACAGTTAGAAAAATTGCGTCAGAATTATATCACTGCATAACATCTGTAAGCTGGTGAACTGCACTGTATTTTTTGAAGGAAGATAAGTTCAAGCTATACAGCAGTCTGGAAGCATGATCACGCTTTCAACAGTCCATGTTAGAACAAGATAGTAACCATCAAATATGTATATAATAATAAACATTTGAAATGTTGGGACCTGCAGAAGTGAGTCCTGAAGTACAGAGACTGAATGGCCGAAAGAACAGACTTACATGTATTAAGTCTGAAATGACATTTTTTGGAATATTCCCTTTTGTCTGAGGTATGGCCATCTCAGAGTTGGTATATATAAGTTCGTAAAAAGAAGTTTAAAGGAGAAGAGCAATTTTAGAGCGTCACTGTTCTCCTGTGTTTTTGATCTTTTTTTTTCAGCTTGTCAGCACTCACCATTTTGATTGCCGACATTTCAAAAGGGAGCCCAAGATAATATGCATTCATGCTGATAGAAATGAATATACCCTCACACACATATAGAAATGAGCACAGCCCTAGGAAAACGGGTACATCCTATGGTTGTAACACCCGGCTTGGCTCATGATGTAATATTTGAAAAATATGTTCCCATTTTAATACACTATGGAAAATATGGAAGTTGGAAGAATCTATACACACAATGCAACATAAGAATGCTATAAGGTAACAACCTGATCTAATAATTCAGTATAGAAGTGGAGAGACAGCATTACATTGGGACACTCACAATGCAATCAAGAATCAAAACCAGAAAAAGAAGATGGCAAAGAAACTATAAACGGGCAAGAACTGGGCTATGGTAAGACAGTAAAAAAGAGCATGCGTGGATTCAGAAACGTATTCTAATTACAGAGTTAAAGAAATCATAAACCTGTCAAATATGTCAGTATAAGGACTGAGGTGAACTGATATAAAACTCTGAAGTAAGAATCATTTCAAAACAGAAATCTGGACAGAGGTGCAGAAGTGTTTGAACAGAACCAGAGGTGATGCATATAAAAAGAAAACAACACTTAAGGGATCATCAGAACCATTGAGGTATTACATGTGAGCTAGGCAGAAAAATGCAGTTCTAAATCCATTTGTATGTGTCAAGCAGAAAATGCAAGTAAAGGCAGACTTTAAGCAGCAGCTATTGGAATCCATGTAAAGGAGTAAAACTGAAGATAAAATTTTCCTTGCAGCACCTTCTGCAGTGGGACAGCAACACAGAGACGAAAACAAGTGAGAAGGTGGTATCCACTCATAGTAAATAGATACAAAATAAGCTAAAAGAAAGTACTTATCAGGTCTGTATTGATAGTAAAGTAAGTAAAGGAAATATGATTTTTGTTGTCTAGAATTATCTCTTGCAGTGGAAGACATAAGGGTGGAATTCATAAATGTATGGCAACATGTATATAGAAGTATATGTATCAAGGTACCTCTTTGCTATGCAGCAAGCACCCTTACATGGTGCTACATGATACTGTAAGACAAAGCAGTGCAGCTTCATGAAAGCCAACCCCATGACCTTGCTAAATGATAATGAGGCATTCTGAGGGAAAAAGCATATGCTAATTCACCATGTTCTCTCTTCCCTTAAAACTGCCTCCAGGAAAGCATCTACACAGCCGAGCAATTCAAGAAAGTGCTCAGCTGTGAAGATCTATATGGCCATCCCAACTGCATCACAGTAGTGAACACAGCTAAAAGGCTGTGTTCAGTGGATGAACACATAAATCGTGGCTAACCACTAGACACCAAAGCGTACTTTTAAAGTGCCATAATGGCACTAACATCAAATGAATATCAGGGGGTGGAAGGATATTTTAGAACACCAGGGATGCCATGATGCCATAAGTTTGACAAGAGGGATTGGATATGGGTGGAACAACTGGACACCAGAAAATGCTTTAAGTGCTGTGATGGCACCAATGTTTGTACAGGGATTGTAGTTGGGGGGGTACACAAGTCACCAGAAAATACACCATAATGTACCGTAAGGCACAAAACACCAGAATGGGGATGGGGTGAACCACCAGACACACTCTAAAGTGCAGTAATGGCAACAATAGTAGTACAGGAATTGGAGTGGGGGAAGTCACTAGACACCAGTGATAAAGTGAAGTGCTGTAATGGCACACACTTCATAAGAGTTCTGAAGGGTGGGCATTACTACTAGACCACCATGGAAAACTCTTTAAACTGCCAACACTGTAATGGGGATCAGGGTGGGGGGGGGTTGCACTAGAACCTGGAGCATAATACATACATGACATAATGCACTAAATTATTATGAGGGTGGGAAACCATGGGAGATTAAGGAAAGGTACAAGGATTGCAGTGTGTGTGTTTATCTCCATGTATTCATGTCTGTATAACTGTGTATGAAAGAGTGACTGGAGGGAGGAATTCCACTGCCTACAGGAGCAGCGGGTCACTACCATGACATGCAGATCAGCCATGATCTGCACATCATGGTAGTAACTGTGATTCAGAAATCATGCAAGTTAGCTGGTAATGAGCTCATACCTCTTAGCAGCTAGCACGTTTCTGAATTGCAAATGGTCATGTTGCTGTGGAAGGTCCTTTCTAGCATGATCCATACTGCTTGTGCCAGGAACTTTCATGAATTCTCACCATAGAATATTTTTGGGGGAGGAAGCAATGTCTTTCACCTTGAGGCAAGTTGCAGAAGAAATCAACACTCAGTTAGTGGACTTACAATTAAGTCATAAAAAATTGTAAATAGCACTTTGGGAAGATAACACTTTAAGTATGGTAAGAGAGAAAATAGCCAAAGTTTTAGGAGAAGATAGTAAACAAGATTTTCCATTATTTCTTACCACTATTTTGAATAAAAAGACAATTATATACAGTAAGTTAACAAAGGAACAACAGTTTACTTTACTTCTTACTGCCAAACTTGAGTGACTGTTGTTTTAAAAGAAAAGGAAGTACCAGATCTGGTCCCTTACCTTACTGAAGTACACACAAAACAAAAATAAGAATGAACATAGATTCCTACCATTACATTCCTCACGTAGCTATTCTATTTTTATAAAAAGAGATGCATCAAAACTAGTGAATTATATTTGTGTTTCCTTGTTAGGCAATTCATTAGAAGCATTTGAATACATATTGAATAAAACATTGTAATAATGCATTAAAGAACATAGCTTATTGCATTCTGTACAAAATGGACTTAGCTGTTTTATGTGGTTTACCATGAGAAGGTCAAACCAGACTCCATCGAATGATGGAATTACCAACCCATTTCTGCTAAAACAACAATATCAAATTCCAACATTGTCAAAATACGACTCGCTGTAAATCTCAAAATGGGCTTTAACATGAGTCAAGATGGGGGCGAGATTCGTACTTCAACAATGTCGGTTTCGACATTGTCACCGTTCAGCCTCCGGACTTCGACTATAGTGGGTTTGACTGAACCTACTTCGAACTTCTAATGCCAAACCATTTTATGCAACTATTACAGAAAACTAAGGAAATATGTTTGTCCTAAAGTCTCAGGATATTTGATATTTTTCAATTTGTTTTTTCAGGATGCAACTGCCTAAAATAGACTTTTTATTACACTCTTTATTGAGCTGTGTTTGTGGAGCAGTAATTCTCAAGTATAAACTATGGGTGGGAGTATAGACACAGGAGGCTTTCACATTTTATACTGCCCCCCCCTTCAAGCCATACTTTTATTTTTGTATATTCAAAATCATGAAAGCCACATTTCATACAGGTGGGGCAGACACTGCAGTTGCATCTTATTCCTTCTCACTTCTGAACATTTGATTTTTCAATTCTTCTAAATTTAGCTACCTTCAATTACACATTTATTTTCTGCATACAAACACAGAAATGCACGTGTGTGCACATGCATACCCCCCCCACACACACACACACACACATGCACACAATAAAAGATGCCCCAGAATGTTTTTAGCTTCAACTAAAACAATATATTATACATTGCTTAAATGCTTTCTTTCTTGCTCTTGTCTTAAATGCTGCAAAGAAAATTTATGAAAGTAATTTCTTCTTGCAGAGACATATCATACTTTCACTGTTTACAATTTATGGGAGTAAATTAATTTATATACCATTATATTAGCTGAAGACTATGCACAGTTTTCAAAGCTTTAGCTTATGATAGCTTATAGGTTCATAGATTCATAGGTAGGTACTAGGCTATCAGTCGAAGGGCCTAAGTAAGCCTAGCCAACAAGTTCCCTGGCTTATGCCACCCAAGAAAGTTATTTTCCTGTGCCACTGTCGAGCAGAGCCACAGAAGTGATCCCCAGGGCATATTTCCTATTTCCCATCCACTCATCAAGATTTTTCTTGAAGAGTGCTAATGAGGAACTTTGCTTGACATAGATGGGTAGCTTGTTCCAGAGTATGGAAAGTCTCTGGGACAGGAATCTATCCCTCCAGCATGTCCTGTTTATTGTGGTGACAAGGTTTAGGTCCCTAGAGAGTGTAGCTCGGAGGGATTAGGATTTCTTTAGGTGTAGCATGTCTGACAGCTCTGGGTTTGACATAGCTTTATATGTTAGGCAGAGATCACCTCAGAGTAGGCGATATACTACAGAGTAAAGCTGGAGTTTTTTGAGACGGTCAGTGTAGGGCATCTGTTTGAGGCCAGTAATCCTCTATGTGAGGTATTTCTGTGGCCTTTCCAGCTGCTGCAGATGTCTTGTGAGGTACATTCCAAAAGGGGTGTTGTACTCTATAATAGGTCTAATGAGTGTCGACTAGAGGGGAACAATGATCTCTTTTTTCCTGGATGAGAACCCTTTTGTGATGAGGTGTGCCATGTAGAAGGACTTCCTGACTACTGTGGAGATGTGATTATCAAAGGAGAGACTACTGTTCACCTGGGTCCCAAGGTTTCTTCTCACACATTCAGTGTTAAGTAGACTGCTGCCTATATGGTAGTTCATGGGTACAGAGTTTTTACCAAAGGGGATGACAATGCACTTTTTGGCATTGAGCTTGAGGCCATGGCTCTGACACCGGACATCTGTCTCAGTGAAGCCCTTCTGTAGGATGTCCACATCATTTGGGGACTCAACTATGGCTCCTAGTTTGCAGTCATCTGTGAACGTCATTAGCCAGAGGCCTTCTGTGTTAGCCTGTACTTCAGAGAAGTAGATACCAAGCAGGAGAGGTCCCAGGACTGAACCCTGTGGTACTCCACTTGTCACTGGTTTGAAGTCAGATTTGGAGTCTGAAAATGTTATAGTGTGGGTTCTGTCAGTGAGACAGTTGGCAAAAAATCTTGTGATGTAGGGATTTATACCTAGTTTAGTGAGTTTAGCTATAATTCCAGAATGGGGGATGGTGTTGAAAGCCTTGGAGAGGTCAAGATAGGCTGTGTGAACCATCTTAACCTCATCTACGGCTTTGGTGACTGCCTCAAAGAAGTTGATCAGCTTCAGGAGGCATAACCTGCCTTTCACAAACTCGAACTGGGTGGGGTCCAGAGATTGGAGGTTACCAATATCTTTTTTTAAGAGTTCCATGATGATACGGTCCATGGCCTTCTTGCAGGCCAGGCTCATCAGGCTAATAGGGCGATACTTCCCGGGATCAGTGGTGGGCGGCTACCCCTTTGTGGAGTGGGATAACTATTGCTGTGTGCCATTCAGTGGGCACAAAGCCTGATGTGACTCTATGATTGAACATGGTGCTTAGGTGGAGAGCCAGTTCATACTAAAGTTCATGTAAAGCGCAGCCTGGGATGTTGTCCGGTCCCATGGATACTGTGATTTTAGCTTTAGAGAGTGCAGCTTTTACCTGTGTAGTTGTGATTACAGGGACTCTGCATTCTTCCTGTATAGATATGGGCACTTTAGGGGTGAGAGCAGGGGTAAAGGTAGCACTGAACCTATCTGTCAGGATGTTGGCAATATCAGTTGGTTCTGTAATTTTCATGCCATTGTGCTGTAACTCAGAGCAGATCTGGGTGTTGCCATTGAAATTCTTGACATAGCTATAGAATGCTTTGTGGTTGTCCTTAGAATCAGTTGTGCTTTTGCTTTCATAGATAGCTTTAAGGATCTTATAAGGGATCTCAGCTTCTTACTGAGGCTGACCAGGGAGCGCCACCACTCATGGGATTTTACTCTCTTTTGCAACAGTTTGTTCCTTCTGTTGTACAGTTTGTTTATGGCAGGGGACCACCAAATTGGCTTCCTTTTTGGAGGATAGCGTCTTGATTCTGT
The DNA here is from genome assembly GCF_019279795.1 of Protopterus annectens. Lineage (NCBI taxonomy): Eukaryota > Metazoa > Chordata > Ceratodontiformes > Protopteridae > Protopterus > Protopterus annectens. Next base: position 466,820,292 of record NC_056732.1, read on the forward strand.
TTGGGATAGCACGATCCATGCACTCGTGTAAGTGCTTATAGAGTGCATTTGTGTAGGATTCAGCAGTCGTAACTGTATTGTCCATGTGCATGGGTGTCATGAAGTTTGCCACTTCTGTCTTAAGAAGCATGAAGTTAGCTTTGGAGAATTTTTTTACCAAGGTTTCCTTAATGGGGGGTGGGGGCAGGATGTGGATATCTAGGGTGATTAGCTTATGGTTGGATCAGACCAATGACGAGTTGACTTCAGGTTTGGAACACTGGTCACTCATGTTGGTAATGACTAGGTCTAGGATATTGTTGCCCCTGGTGAGGGTGTGGATAACTTGATCCAGGGGATTGGAATTTATGAAGTCCAGAAAGTGTTGAGCGAAGGAGTTGGTACATGAGTAGTTTTCCCAGTTAATGGTGGGGTAGTTGAAATCACCCATTATTAAGGTGTTTGGTTGAACCCTAATATTTTCCAGTATATCAAGAAAAGAGAAGTGGGAATCCTGGGGCATGGTGGGGCATCTGTAGCAAGCTACAATTTGGACTGCAATTTTGCCTGGTGCTAGTTGCACTTGGATAACCTCAGATGCATTATGCTGAGCAACTAGCCTGGAGGTGTGGATATCCTTAATGAATATGGACACACAGGGGTGATCTCTTGAGCCTTGAACCAGGTCTCAGTCACTACACAGATATCGACGTTCTCCATTTTAAGGAGCGCCTCGATTGATTGCATTTTGAGATTTAGACTTCTAGCATTGAGTAGCATTACCCTCAGTTTTTGCTTGCCTGTTCCTGTTATGGTGGTGAATTTGTCATTTGACCCTTGCCTAAAAAAGGCACTATAGGGGCGGCAATAGCCTTAGCCAGTATCCAGAATCCCATGGGCAACAGGTGCAGGCCATCTCTGGCAAAGCATTGTGGTCTGTCGACCATGTTGTCCCAGGCAGACAGATATTGGATCTCCTTAGAATGACACCAGAAGCTTAGCCAATTGTTGAACTCAATCATTGTCTTTGTACTGCAATATCATTCTGGGCAATGGCAGAATGCTACTCAGGGCTAGGGTCATACCTGCCTGGGCTACAAGAATGGAGAGCTCTTCCATGTCTCTTTTCATGTAGTCCAGGGAGGTATACCTCAGGTCGTTCACACCAACATGGATAATGACAGAGTCATATTTGTACTCATTGTGGATTGACTTGAGTGCGTGGGTTATGTGGTGCATCCTGGCACCCAAATGCAGCTGACAGTAGCCTTCTCCTTGTTTAGCCTGGTGAGTGGGACATCAGTGTGCCTGACTATACAATCACCTATGACTAGTGTGTTGGGTACATTGTTTTACCTTATGGGCTGTGGTTGAGTGGTACACTGAGTCTATGGGCTATGTGTCATTTGGGTTGTGTTGGGGGGTGGTGGTTGCTTGCATTTCTGCTTTGGAGGTCTCTGTTGCTTGAGCAGATTATTATTGTCAGCCTCCACGAATGTTTTTGTGTTTCTATGTGTGGATTTTGGTGGTGTAGATTTAGTGGGACTATGTCATGAGTGTGGTGTGGTGCAAGTGTTTACCTTCTCCTCTTGACCGTCAAGTTCAGTTTTGGTTGGAGAGAGCTTTACCTCCAGTTTGGCTGGATAAGTGCATTTCTCACAGGTTGTAGTGTTGGGTGGTAGGAGAAGAGGGTTGTCTGTGTACATAAGGCAATTTCTACATTGCTCCAAGATGTCCAGATTCATCAGATAGACAGGAGGGAACACTGGGAGCTGACCCTTGGACATGCCTGAATAAAAAACTATTTTCCTCTAGATAAGTGAGAAAGATGAGTACAAGAGCTGTTTTTCTCTAAGCAAGCGAGGAAAGTAAGTACAAAAACTGTTTTCCTCTAGGCAATGAGGAAAGTTGAGTGCTGTAGTAATTTGTATCTTATTTAGTGTTTAGAACAAGTTCTGAACAAGTGCTGAGCACGAATAAGCAAATTCTAGTGATAAAACTAAGAATCTGTGTCTGGACTAGATTAGTTACAGGAAAGAAACAACTGCAAATGTGGGCTTTTAAATCAGAAAATTGAGAGAGAAAGATGGAAAAATTGCCCAAACAGCCAATAACTACAATTTCCCAGCCAGAAACCACTCCTTATGTGGTAGATAGGTTACCTAGTGCTTACCACTCCCACTGATAAGCTAGCAGGCTTCCCTCCAACACATAAAGGCTTGGGGGGCTCAGGAGCTTACAAACAGTCCTGGATACGGCAAATCTGTACCTAGACTTGACTAGTTACAGGAAGGGGGGGGACAAGTGCAAATGGGAGCTTTTAAATCAGGAAGTTGAGAGAGAGAGAGATGGAAAAACTGCCCAAATGGCCAATAACTATAATTTCTGAGCCAGAAACCACTCCTTATGTGGTAAATAGGTTACCTAGTGCTTACCACTCCCACTGATAAGCTAGCAGGCTGCACTCCAACACAGAAAGGCTTAGGAGGCTAAGAAGTTATCAAACAGTCCTGGATGTAGCAAATCTGTATCTGGACTAGACTAGTTACAGGAAAGGTGGGAAACAAGTGCAAATGTGGGCTTTTAAACTGGAAGTTGAAAGAGATGGAAGAACTGCCCAAACGGCCAATAAACTACAATTTCTGGACCAAAAACCACTCCTCTTCTGGTAAGTAGGCTACCTAGTGCTTACCACTCCCATTGATAAGCTAGAAGGCTTCCCTCCAACACAGAAAGGCTTGGGGGGCTCAAATCTGTATTTGGACTACACTAGTTACAGGAAAGGTAGGAAAAAGGCTTAGAGTTTTTTTTTTTTTTTTTTTTTACAGAAAAGCAGCTAAAAGACCACTAAAAACAATTAGAGTGCAGTGCAAACTAACACACTTCAGTGTGTAGCAGTATTAAAGCAAATACAGTTTAAATAAATGCAATTTATTCAAAATGTATTCTGAACTGAATTCAATTATTGTTTTATTCAACTCTGAACATTTAAAAAGTGCCAAAAATATACCTAGCAGCTAAGAAGCACAGTCAGTCAGAACAAGGGAACACAGAGAGATTCTAGCAAAGGTTTTTTTTTTTTTTTTTTATTATTAAAGTGGAAAGGGAGAAAGGTGGAGCAGAAGATAATTTAAGCTTAACAAACTAAGTGGGTTGGCCTTCTCAAATGTTCTCTCTGTAATTGGTAAAATGAGCTAAGGGCATTATTGGGGTTTGAGATTATGGACTGTGGCAGTATCACTTGTGATGTGAATCACTCTTAAAAACAAGAGATGTAAAGAACATTTACAAGGATTAGATATGTCACTCATTCTGTAGCCAGGCTTTAGAACAGATTCCATTTACATATCAGATGCTGTGAGATTCTGTGCTCATTTAAAAAAAGAGCTAGATTTATGGGTGGGACCCCCTGTCTTTTCTATCATTATGATGGAATCAGTGTTGTAATATCTTTCAGCCCCAAAGCAGGTGTCATGAAACAATAAAACTATGAACCCTCTAACTACATTTGATAAGCATGCTTCAAAAAATGATACTTTTGTCTCTTTTATGAGTCTTTCTTTAACTTTAGCATCTTCACAAATAGACAATGACATGGCCAAAGTCAGTAAAAAAGTGAAGAAACAAGAAAATGTATGTTGATAACATGAACAGAATGTACTTTAATTAAGCAAAAAATTGAACACAACAAAAGCTTTTATGCTCAAAGTGCTTTTTGAAGATGTTTCTTTAACTTACTCACTATACATTATACATTAACATACAACAGAAGAACCCCTGATATTAAAAACATTATCTACAAGTACTAGTCTATTTTAACAGATATTCTTCAACTTAAAGGAGTTATAGCTGATTAACCTAGAAAGAGCTACAAAAGAGCACCTACTTTGAAGAATAAGTTATGTTACAGAAAGCAGCCTACAACTCAATCATATTTTTTCAATAATAAGAAAGGAATTTTCAGGTGTGTTAACTGTGTCTATTGAGAATATATCTGTACTAATAAAGAAACCAAACATTATGTTAATGGAAAATCTTTCACCTTTCAAGCATGTGGAAACTGTAACACATGGAATCTTATTTATTTACAACAGTGTGTTACTATAAACGAAAGGTTAACAAAAAATTGAAGGCGAGAATAAGTCAACATTTATCGGATATAAGAAGAAGTGTAATTACTAATGCACTTTTTAAGCACATTCATGGTACGAATTGCACACACTCTTTTAAATTTTCATCTTAAAAGTTACTGATGAACCATTAAGAGGAGGAGATATTAAACTGCAAATGAACAAGAAGAATTAAAATGGATTTATTGATTTAAAGTGTATATGCCCCAGGACATAATGAAATGGTTACTCTCACGTCACATCTTAAACACCTACGCAATCAAATACACTAAATTATTAAGTGACATAATAGTATTTGATGGAGTGGCTTTTACACTGTACTCTGGCTGAAGAATCCTTATGGTGAAAGTGTCTTGACACTTGCGCATTATATTTTAGTATATTTGGTTTTATTAAACAATGTTTTACACAGTTCATGACTCCTGGTACTATTTATTCTATTTCACTGCCTATACATTAGTACCATTCTTATAGTCACACTAATACTGACTGATTCATTCTCTTATTCACTTTTGAAAAATATGCTGGTTAACTGGCTGCACAAGTTTTTCCATGTATATTATATTTTCCATTTCCCTTTCAGACGTTGTCATGATTAAAAGGGTTTTATGGACCAGCCCAGCTTCTTGGTTAATGAGTCTTAAACAAACAGATAAAATAAATAGTTATGATTTTGACACCTGTGAGAAATGTAATCAAACAGAGACGAAATGCTGCAGAGCCATCCCCTGCAAGTGATTGTTGGGTTGTGATTAAAAGGATATTTAGACAGGAGTGGAAACTCAGAATGTGGAGCAGTTCTAAGGATAACATTATACTTAAAAGGACACCATTTTGAAGTATAGATTTTAAAGCTACAGGATAAGGTGCTAATTGTGAATAACACAGGAGCACCTTAGTTGGAAGTACATCTGGGCAATCCCAACAGAAGCACAGGCTCAGTACAGGCACAGTTTAAGGGGTGCACTTGAGCTGAGAAATATATTTTAAATCTTTTCTTGTATAACTCACATCTTTGCACACTCTTCCTTTATGTGTTTTTTTTTGCTCCCTTCTACTTCCTTAACCCTTCACTTTAGAGTTTTACCTTGAATGAGTGAATATGCTTCCATAGAACTGTCATGATATCACAGTCAAAATCTTATGCAAAATGTAATGTTTTCAGTCTAGACAACATTATCTACATTCTGTCATCACATAGGTAGGTGTTCAAAGCCCGCAGTCACTGAGTAGTATCAGTGTCTGTCAGTAATCTGCTACACATGAATTACATCCACCACAGTTTTCGTGAATACAATTGCAGTGGGAGTGGATTCCTCCATTAATTCAGGAGTTGGGGGTTGGCATAATGGTTAAGGTGTTTACCTTTGAACAACAAAACCACTTCCGCACTCCTCCAATGTCCTGTGAATGGCCTCAGTGTTCACATAAACCAGTGACAAACACTTTAAAAACTGTTTAACAGTTACCAAGCATCCAATACACCAGTATAATATATACAAAAATTGTTTATTCAGATCTTAGCACTTTTGTCTTCACAAATAAAATAGATTTCATCAGAGTTAAAAACAATAGCTAGCATACCATCTAAATAGTAAATAAGTATTTTGAAACCACCACTCAGATAGCCTATTTAATTTACAAGTCAGTTATACATATCTCATGTTAACCGAACCTCTTCAACATAAAACATTTTATGAATAATTTGTTATAATGTTATTTAAATATAATAATCTCCAATACAGTCATTTAAAATAATAAAAAAACAGAATATTTCTTGAGCAGAATGAATACAAGTATATTTTAATCATTAATCTAAAGTTTCAGCCATGTGCTTAAGTATACAATGATGTCATCTCATTCAAACCGGGCTTATTGGTAGTGTTTAAAAGTTACATTAATTGTTTTGCCTCCAGTATTAATTCACTCTGCCCTCCCCTTTCAGATATATTAGGCTTATCAATGATGAAAAAGATATATTTTTTAAAATCAGGCCAGGTAAGAGAATGTTTGTAGAGAGCATTAGTCTGTCTCCCGTTTTTAATTTCATATACATGTTGATATATTCTTTCTTTTAAAGCCTGTGCTGTTTTATCAATATAATAAGACAAACATGAAATGCAGTTTGTCAGGTAAACAATCATTTTTGATTTACAGTTGCATCTACCTGGATATGTTAAAGTTTTAGTAAAACCCTCAGCTATTGCATATGGTCCTTCATTGATATATCTACAGTACTTACAACAGCCACATTTCAGCATTTTCGAACATACAATATTATCAAGTCTTGTGTTCTGTTGCTCAAAAAATCAAAACAATTACAGTGGGAGTGGACTCCTCCATTACTTTAGAAGTTGAGGGTTGCGGGAAGTGGAAATTGCTTTATTCCTGTGTACAGTAATTATGGTCCAATTCTCACCTTTTCAGATGCATATTTGTTTTTGGTTTCCTACTCCAGTTGACAATAATTTGCTCAGCTGCTCTCCTGCCCTCCCAGAGGAGTTCAGGAATTAAAGTGTCAGGATGTGTCTGTTATATGCTGTGAGAGAATGGAACATGGACTGGAGTTTGCAGCTGGCAGCTTCACATATGCTGGCAACAGGGAGTTTTCTAAACCCCTGCACCTTTCTCCTGTATGCTCATGTTCTGCGGTTTAGATTGGATGACCCATGTGCTGTGGTCTGTGAGGACATGTCTGCACTGGGCCTTAGGTAGACACACCTTTTCATTCCACCAAACACTTCCCATCTCAACAATTTTCTCCTAGACATGGCCTCCTCCCCCCACCCCAGTGATGAGCACAACCATTTTTTTCTGCCAGCTCTGTCAAGTGCTCAAACCATTAATTGAACTCTTTGTTATTGAAAGATAGTCCAAACTTTACCCATCTACACAGAGCTAGTAGCAGATGCCTAAAATGAGTCATTTCTCAATGAGGTGTGATATTGTACAATAATATCCACATGTTCAGACTATATAAATCACTTCTTCTTCTGTTATTGCAGTGAGTGCTCCCTGTTATCTTTACAGTTATTTAGCACTGAAATAAATGTTTAAGTCTGACATGCACCATATAGTGGCTAACCAACATTCATTCAGAAAATGTTGATAATGAAACTTTTGAGCTTCATTCATGAGGTTACACTATTAGCAATGAAGTTAAGGCAGCAGTAAAACCTTAGGAGTGAAAATAAAACTGTCAGTCTGGGGCTGCATGAGTCCTGAATAACATATGGAATTTTATTTTATAAAGCAACACAGTACTACTAAATAAACATGGCTGAATGCATATTACCTCTGACAGAAAATGAAGATAACAATAAAAATAAACCAGATCACAACATTCAGTCACTCATTGTTGCCTTTTGCTTATCTGGAGATGACGAGAAGTTACCTGGCATGGCAAGAATCTTTGTTGAACCCCCCACCCCCACCCAAATATGGTAATCTATACTAGTATGCAACTATTTTAAATGTATGTTAAATCAAAAGTGTGTTTATCAATGGAGTATGTGCTAGATGGAATTCTGGATTATTAACTATTGCCTTTTTCCCACCCAGCCAAGCAAAATCAGTTTTATTTTTGTGTTATAATGGGTGATATTGTTTGCTTCAAATTGCTCAGTTACCCCAACAGGTAGGTAGTAGTATAGGAAATGGCTCTAAAGTCTTAAGTCTCTGATTAGATCTGAGAGGCATATCAGTGCATGAGTTGAGGTGAGGCAAAGACACACTGAAAGACTTGAGAAGACCATAAGACCGCATTATTTCTTGTAGCAAACAAACAAAAAATAAAATAAGAATAAAAAAAAAAAATCTGTGAAAGTGAGTTCAGTTAAGGCAATTGTAGCTATACACATATTTAATAACTAAATTTGCTTGACTAATTTTATATAATTGCTGGCTGACTTCAGAGTTGTGCACTGTTATTTTTGCTTCACTGTATAGTTTTTTAGATCTCTGCTGAAGGTGTTTTTCCCACTTCCCCCTATTTCTCTGTGTCTTAAGTTGGTATAACTGGTTTTACATCCTGTGTGTATCTGGATTACTGCATAAAATTAGACCCTGTTAGTAACAGCCTGCATTATCATTGCTGGAGCCTTCCTGTGTGCTGACAGAGTGCTCTTCAAACTATCTGGAGATGTACGGAGCAAAGTATATTTTTCTGACACTTCAGAGTTGTGTACTGTTAATTGTTGATTGACTAATTTTATATCATTGCTGGCTGACTTCAGAGTTGTGCACTATTTTAGCTTCACTGTATAGTTTTTCAGATCTCTGCTGAAGGTGTTGTTTTTCCCCTACCCACCCTTCCTATTTCTGTCTTGTTTAAATTTGCAGGCTTTTGCAGTTGCCCGCCCCCACTGTAGATTTGCTCTGGGACAATCCCCCCAGTTCCATCTCTTTACCTCATTCTACCTAATAGACTCCTTTTGCAGTTGTTTTTAGTCATTTTTAATTTAATTGCATTTTTTAAACTGTTTGGTCTAACATTACTACACACTCAAGTGTGTTAGCTTGCACTGCATTTGAATTGTTTTTACTGCTGTTTTAGCTACTTTTCTGTATAAAAAAAAATTCTAAGCCTGTTTCCTACCTTTCCTGTAACTAGTGTAGTCCAGATTCAGATTTGCTGTATCCAGGACTGTATGTAACCTTCTGAGCCCCGCAAGCTTTCTATGTTGGAGGAAGCCTTCTAGCTTATCAGTGGGAGTGGTAAGCACTAGGTAACCTATCTACCACATAAGGAGTGGTTCTGGCCCAGAAATTGTAGTTATTGGCCGTTTGGGCAGTTTTTTTCATCTCTCTCAACTTTCTGATTTAAAAGCCCGCATTTGCACTTGTTTACCCCCTTTCCTGTAACTAGTTTAGTCCAGATACAGATTCCTAGTTTTAGTACTTGAATTTGCTTATTCGTGCTCAACACTTGTTCAGAGCTTGTTGTAAGCACTAAATAAGCTATTAATTACTACAGCACTTAACCTTCCTCATTACCTAGAGGAAAACAGTTTTGGTACTTACTTTCCTCACTTGCTTATTGAAAAACAGCTCTTGTACTCACTTTCCTCACTTATCTAGAGGAAAATAGTTTTTTATTCAGGCATGTCCAAGGGTCAGCTCCCAGTATTCTCTCCTGTCTATCTGATGAATCTGGGCATCTTGGAGCAATGTAGAAATTGCCTCATGTACACAGACAACCCTCTCCTCCTACCAGACAACACTCCAACCTGTGAGAGATGCACTTATCTAGCCAAACTGGAGGTAAAGCTCTCTCCAACCAAGACTGAACTTGACGGTCAAGAGGAGAAGGTAAACACTTGCACCACACCACACTCATCACATAGTCTCACTAAATCTATACCACCAAAATCCACACATAGAAACACAAAAAACATTCATGGAGGCTCTCAATAATAATCTGTTCAAGCAACAGAGACCTCCAGAGCAGAAATGCAAGCAACCTCCACCCCACAACACAACCCAAATGACACATAGCCCACAGACTCAGTGTGCCACTCAACCACAGCCAATAAGGCAAAACAATGTACCCAACACACTAGTCATAGGTGATTCTATAGTCAGGCACACTGATGTCCCACTCACCAGGCTAAACAAGGAGAAGGTTACTGTCAGCTACATTTCGGGTGCCAGGATCCGCCACATAACCCATGCACTCATGTCACTCCACAGTAAGTACAAATATGACTCTGTCATTGTCCATGTTGGTGTAAATGACTTGAGATGTACCTCCCTGGACTACATGAAAAGAGACATGGAAGAACTATCCGATCTTGTAGCCCAGGCAGGTCTGACCCTAGCCCTGAGTAGCATTCTGCCATCACCCAGAATAATACCGCAGTATAAGGACAAAATGATTGGCTTCAACAATTGACTAAGCTTCTGTTGTCATTCTAAAGGGATTCAGTATCTGTCTGTCTGGGACAACATGGTCGACAGACCACAATGCTTTGTCAGAGATGGCCTGCACCTGTCACCCCTGGGATTCTGGATACTGGCTAAGGATCTTGCCGACCCTATAGCGCCTTTTTTAGGCAAGGTTCAAATGACAAATTCACCACTGTAACAGGAACAGACAAGCAAAAACTGAGGGTGATACTACTCAATGCTAGAAGTCTAAATCTCAAAATGCACTCACTCGAGGCACTCCTTAAAATGGAGAACATTGATATCTGTGCAGTGACTGAGACCTGGTTCAAAGCTGCAGAGAGCACCCCTGCACTACCAGGCTATAACTCATACCACACTTTTCGGCCATGTAACCCGGACCGGAACACCAAAGGCGGAGGTGTGTCTATATACATTAAGGATATCCACACCTCCAGCTAGTTGCTCAGCATAATGCATCCGAGGTTATCCAAGTGCAACTAACTCTGGGCAAAACTGCAATCCAGATTGTAGCTTGCTACAGATCCCCGACCATGCCCCAGAATTCCCACTCCTCTTTTCTTGATGTACTGGAAAATATTAGGGTTCAACCAAACACTCTAATGGACGATTTCAACTACTCATGCACCAACTCTTTTACTCAACACTTTCTGGAATTTATAAACTCCAATGCCCTGGATCAACTTATCCACGCCCCCACCAGGGGCAACAATATCCTAGATCTAGTCATTACCAACATGAGTGACTGGTGTTCCACACCTGAAGTCAATGCCTCATTGGTCTGATCCGACCATAAGTTAATCACCCTAGATATCCACATCCTGCCCCCCACCCCCGATTAAGGAAACCACAGTAAAAAATTTCTCCAAAGCCAACTTCATGCTTCTTAAGACAGAAGGGGTGAACTTTATGACACCCATGCAGATGTACAATACAGTTACAATTACTGAATCCTACACAATTGCACTTTATAAGCACTTACACGAGTGCATGGATCGTGCTATCCCAAACAGAACCAAGACCCTATCCTCCAAAAAAAGGAAGCCAATCTGGTGGTCCCCTGCCATAAACAAACTGTACAACAGAGGGAAGAAACTGTTGCAAAAGAGAGTAAAATCACATGAGTGGTGGAGCTCCCTGGTCAGCCTCAGTAAGAAGCCGTGATCCCTACAAAAATCCTCCAAGCTAGTTACGAAAACAAAATCACCACTGATTCTAAAGACAATGACAAAGCATTCTATATCTATGTCAAGAATCTCAATGGCAACACTCGGATCTGCTCTGAGTTACAGCACAACGGCACTAAATATACAGCCACAACAGATACTACCAACATCCTGGCAGATAGGTTCAGTGCTAACTTTACCCCCCTCTCACCCCCTAAAGGGCCCATCTCTATACCAGAAGAATGCAAAGTTCCTGTAATCACGGCTGCACAGGTAAAAACCACACTCTCCAAAGCCAAGAACACAGCATCCATGGGACCAGACAACATCCCAGGCTGCATTCTACATGAACTACAGAACGAACTGGCACTCCAACTAAGTGCCATGTTCAGTCATAGCCTCACATCAGGCTTTGTGCCCACTGAATGGCACACAGCAATGGTTATTCCACTCCATAAGGGGGGAGTCACCATGGACCCCGGGATCTACCGCCCCATTAGCCTGATGAGCCTGGTCTGCAAGGCCATGGAATGTATCATCATGGAACTTATAAACAAAGACATTGGTAATCTCCAAACTCTGGACCCCACCCAGTTCGGGTTTATAAAAGGCAGATCATGTCTCCTAAACCTGATAGACTTCTTGGAAGCAGTCACCAAAGTCGTAAATGAGGGTAAGGTGGTTCACACAGCCTATCTAGATCTTGCCAAGGCTTTCGACACCATCCCCAACTCTGGAATTATAGATAAACTCACTAAACTAGATATAAATCCCATTGTTACAGGATTGGTTGACAACTGGCTCACTGACAGAACCCACACTGTGAAAGTAGCAGACTCCAAATCCGACTTCAGACCAGTGACAAGTGGAGTACCACAGGGTTCAGTCCTGGGTCCTCATTTCTTTGGTATCTACTTCTCTGAAGTACAGGCTAACACAGAAGGTCTTTGGCTGATGAAGTTCGCAGATGACTGCAAACTAGGAGCCATAATTGAAACTCCTAACGATGTGGACATCCTACAAAAGAGATGAAACAGATGTCTGGTGTCAAAGCTATGGCCTTAAGCTCAATGCCAAAAAGTGCATTGTCATCCCCTTTGGTAAAAACTCTGTACCCATGAACTATAACATAGGCGGTAGTATACTTAACACTGAAAGTGTGATGAGACCTTGGGACACAGGTGGACAGTAGTCTCTCCGTTGATAATTACATCGCCACAGTAGTCAGGAAATCCTTCTACATGGCACACCTCATCACAAAAAGTTTCTCATCCAGAAAAAAAGAGGTCATTGTTCCCCTCTACTCATCACTCATTAGACCCATTATAGAGTACAATGCCCATTTTGGTATGTACCTCACAAGACATCTACAACAACAGGAAAGGCTGCAGAAATACCTCACAAAGAGGATTACCGACCTCAAACAGATGCCCTATGCAGACCATCTCAAAAAACACCAGCTTTACTCTGTCGCATATCGCCTACTCTGTGGTGATCTCTGCCTAACATACAAAGCTATGTCAAACCCAGAGCTGTTGGACATGCTCCACTTAAAGAAATCCCAATCCCTCCGAGCTACATGCTCTAGGGACCTAAACCTTGTCACCACAATAAACAGAATATGCCAGAGGGATAGATTCCTGTCCAAGAGACTTCCCATACTCTGGAATAAACTACCTATCTGTATCAAACAAAGCTTCTCATTAGCACTGTTCAAGAAAAATCTTGATGATTGGATGGGAAATAGGAAATTCACCCCGGTGATTACTTCTGTGGCTCTGCTTGACAGTGGCACAGGAAAATAATTTTCTTGGGTGGCAAACGCCAGGGTACCTTTTTGGCTGAGCTTGTATATGCCCTAGGGCTGATAGCCTAGTACCTACCTATGAACCTATGAACCTATGGTGGCTGAAAACAGTATAGAATAGTGGAATCTGTCTCAGAGACCTGGCTCAAGCCACATATTAATGACAATGAGTTACTTATCTAAGGGTATAATTTACTCAGGAAAGACAGGAAAACCAAAAGGGGTGGTGGCATTGCAATATTATACAAAAAAAAACTTACAATAGACATTATGAACATAATTCCCCCTACATTAAATCACCAAGAAACCCTAGTCACCAAAGTAAATCTCAAAGCTCAAAAACAACTGAATGTAATTAATGCCTATTTCCCCCCAGTAGCAAGACTGACACTCTAGAAGCTATTCTTCACTGGTCATCCCAAGCCCTCCCCCATGAAACACTCATACTAGGCGACTTTAATATCATTTGGTCCACATGTATCTCTTCCCTCCCCACCACTCACATAAACCTATGTGTCTTTACTCAACTAATCAAAACCCCTACCAGAACTGACAAATCCTCCAAGAAAGAATTAATTTTAGACTGGATCCTCACCAATCGGCCTTCCCAACCCTACAACTCTGGGACACTACCTGATAGTCTCAGTGATCACCAACCTACTTTCACACTAAGGCACCACATTAAACCCACAAAAACCTCCTCTTTACAGCAAATACACTATACAAAAAACTTCAAACTCCAGGATCATAACTGTTCTACATCATTGTAAATGGTCACCCCTCTTAAACCTCCTCCTGGACAAAGCAGTGGACTACTTCAACTCTGCTTTCCTAAACATACTTGACTAGCTTGCCCCAACTAGAACAATAAGAATAAAATCCAACTATGCTCCCTAGGTTACCAAAAATACCTGGCAACTCCTAAAACAGAAAGATAAGGCATGGGAAGCATGGTGGTGAAACAAAACCAGCCAAAATAGGCAAAACTACATTGAACTAAGAAACAAGTCCAAAAACAAACAAGAATTGAGAAGCAAAACCACTACTCTGAGGTTCAGGCTAAACACAGATCAAACCTTCAAAACTTTTGGGCAACCAAAACCATTAATAAAATACTACAACCAGGGAAACTACTACCCCTCCTCCTAATATTGATACCTCCACTAGCAACATTGCAACTCAATTTAATGAATAGTTTACCAAGTCCATTCAAAATCTGATTAATAACAGCTCTCCCACAAATCTAACAAACCTCTAAACACTAACCATTGACCAAAATGATTACTCCCTACAACCAGTCCCAACCAATACATTTATATAAATATCTGATAAAATGAAAACCCACTACCCTTGTAGCTGATAGACTCCCAAGTGAATACCTCAAGATTGCAGGCAAAGTAATCTCATATCCTGTCTCCATACTAATAAACATATGTTTATTATGTTTTATATGTCTAATAAAAGTATGTGTCTACCTGTTTGAGCCAATATTCATTTTCCCCTGGAGAGCACTCTGCTTTGGCTTGTAAGCAGCTCCCCCCCCCCACACACACACACACACACACACACACACACACACACACACACACACACACACACACACACACACACACACTCATCTTCCACTTTCTCTCTTATTCCCTTCTGTTAGCAGATAGTACCCATAATCTGATCAATACTGTGTGTTTGTTAATTTAAACTGAGACTACGGTGGCCTACTGATACAAGGTTATCCTGTTTTTCCACCTGAAAATGGTTAAGAAATGACTTACAGTTTCAGAGTAGTCCTTGGTCAATTGTGATTGTTTCTCAAACACTAACTTGTCTTTGCTTTGGCTCATTAGCAGCAATATAAAGAACTGCCTGCTCACACCCTTGTTCTCCCCTCCCCTTCCCTGTTTATTACCTTAAGACAATCCCAAAGTTAATAAATATTACCTGTGGCAGGCACCATTTTTTAAAACTACAATCACCCTTGTCACTATCATATGTTCATTCATCAATTAACTCTGTTACCTGATTGTTTCCAGGCCCCTCATAAGAGCAACTAACAGGGTCACTACCCGCTTCGCTCCCCACCCTGCCCCCTATTCCCTCCCGCTCCCAGTGGTCCCACCTTTATTACACTCACAAACCCCTCCCATCTTTCCAGTAGCCAACCACAGCGCTAACCCAAGACTACCTCCTCCATCTTCCCACTACTATCACACCTCCTCAACTAACATGTACAAGCATACCTTACCTGTGCTCACTGCATGCACTCTCCTTGCATATCTTACATCCTACCAAAGCTCTATCATTCCCGCACTCAACCACTACCACTGTACTACTACTCACACCACCACTCATGTCTCACCCTCACTCAGCTCCCCTCCCACCAACTCAAGAACCATCCCTATGCACCCCCCACATATTCTACCAACTATATTACTCAAACATAAAGCATCCCTACAACTTAACATAGTAACCCTCCCACCATACCTATTACCCAAAGAGCACAATCATAAAGTTTCCCTTATAAACAAACACATTCAAAAACTGAGAAAACTAATAACCTCATGCATATCAAAACTAGCCCTAAGTGGAGATATCCACCCCAACCCTGGCCCTACCTTCTCCAACCCCAGTCCTCATAATCAGACTATAAACCACAACTTCTCCCATATTACAGACAATAGAAAGCCAAATGACTTCCTTCTACTAAGCCTAAATATTAGAAGTATATCCAACAAAGTCCATGAACTCCATGCCACCATAGACTTGTACTCCCCAGATATAGCCATCCTGACAGAAACCTGGCTAAAACCTCACATTACCAGTGAGCAAATACTCCCTACAGGTTATGGCATACTAAGAGTAGACCCGCTAAACAAGAAAGGAGGCGGAGTAGTTATAATATTTAAACAGCATCTAAACATCCAGATCTTAAAATCATCAGCTCCACAAATAGGCAATGAAGAAATAATATATACCAACCTCAAAATAAACCAAAACAAAACCATCAACATAATTGTATGCTACTTCCCACCTGGCCAAAACATCCCTCCACTAGAAAACCTCCTCAGCTGGTCTACCCACCATCTCCCCCAAGAAACTATCATTTTAGGTGATTTCAATATTGACTGGCAATCCTGTTCTGGCAACCATCCAACCCATCATGTAAACCTTCATGGTTTCACCCAGCTAGTGCAGTCGCCAACCAGGATAAATAAAAACTCCAGCAAGCACACTACCCTGGACTGGATACTAGTCAGTAAGAGTCCCCAGTCATATATAACAGGCTGCTTATCAGATAGCCTCAGTGATCACTCCCCAACATTCCTACTGAAAAAATACATATACCAAGCTAAACCTGTTGTCTACCATCAGATACGTAAAAAAAATAAACTTTAACCCACTCACATTCATCTCATCCCTCAAAGAATGTAACTGGCATCCTCTAAAGTACCTCAGTCTTGATGACGCAGTTGAATTTTTTAATACTACCTTCCTGAGCATCCTTAATTACCATGCCCCCATAAGACTTTCCAGAATCAAAGCACAACCCTCCCCATGGCTACAGAAAACCACTAAGTCAGAAATGAAAAACAGGGATAAAGCCTGGGAGCACTGGTACAAAACCAAGACCCCTCAACTAGACAGAAATTCCTAGAACTACGCAATAGAGTCAAAAAGCTAATAAAACAGGACAAATTCCAATACTACCAGTCTGCCCTAGATTCCTCTGAACACAGCCCCAAACAATTCTGGTCCTCCATAAACTCCATCCTCCACCCAGGTAAAGTCAGTACCCCTCCTCCTAACATCCCTCACTCCTCATAAAATATTGCTACCTCATTCAACACACACTTCACACAAACCATACTATCACTAGCTAAACAACACAACCCCCCCTCCCCTCCTACCCACACCGTCAACTACTAATCTCCCCACTGTCTTCTCTTTTTCTCCTGTACCTACCTCCAACATAAAAAAAAACTCTTCACTAAACTTAAACCCACCAAATTAGCAGCAGACAACCTCCCAAGTGAATACCTACAAATTGCAGCTGATGCTCTGGCCTACCCAGTATCCATCTTGATTAACCGATCTCTGTCAGAAAGTTATGTTCCCACACTGTGGAAAGTATCACATATAATTCCCCTCCACAAAGGTGGACCCTCCACAGAACTAACCAATTACCACCCATAGCTATTCTCTCTCCACTCCCCAAAATACTAGAGAGATGCATACACTCTCAGGTCTCAGACTACCTCCTTACTAACAACCTCCTTTCCAATGCTCAGCGTGGTTTCCGACCAAACCATAGCACCACCACTGCCTTACTCTCCTTTACTAACACTATCCTTCAGCATAAAAACAATGGCTATCTCTCCTCTGCTACTTTCCTAGACCTATCTAAAGCATTTGACATGGTCCCACACAAACAACTTATCTCTATCCTCAATAACCTATCCTTCTCACAATCAGTCACCAACTGGTTTCAGAGTTACCTGTCTGACCACCAACAATCCGTTGTATGGAAGAATGACATATCTCCCCAACTACCTGTCTCCATAGGGGTTCCCCAAGGATCCATTCTTGGACCCCTATTCTTCTCTGTTTTCACAAATAATCTAGCCTCTGCCACCACACATGGCACACTCATACAATACGCGGATGACTCGACCATCATCTGCTCAGCCCAGTCCCTACCCAAACTACAAAAAGTCACACAGGAAGCCTTTTCCTCTGTTGAAACTTGGTTATCCAATGTCCAAATAATACTCAACCCAAACAAAACTAAACTACTCATATTCCAACCCACCAAACATACTCAAAACAACTCTCACTTTAATATCACAGCAAAAGACAACACCACTATATACCCAACTGAACACACCAAATTGCTAGGAGTGGAAATAGACAATAAACTAAAATTTGACATTCACATATCCATGACCGTAAAAAGAGTCCACAAAAAACTAGGAGCGTTATACAGAAATAAGCATCTTCTCACCAAAGCAGCAAAGATTTCAATAGCAAATTCCCACTTTATCTCCACCCTACTTTATGCCTCTCCAATATATACCAACCTAAGGCAATGCGATCTAAACAAGCTAGAGACCTGCTACAACAAAATTGCCAAATTCGCCACAGGGGCATCCTACCATAGTCACCACTGTCTCTCACTTGCTGAACTGGGCTGGCTTGAACTCCCTCACCTCCTTCAATGGTATCAACTCTCACTCGCACACAAACTAGTAAACCATCCACTAAATGTCCCATCCTCCAGAATCTACTCCAACCCTATCACACCACCAGACCACTAAGATCCAGCATCAAAAATCACTTGCAGATCACTAAAGCCAATAAATCTGCTGGTGAAGCACTATTCTCTTGCACCATAGCCAAATTATGGAACTCCCTCCCACCCACAATTACCTCCTTACCATCATGCACCCACTTCAAAACTTTACTAAAAGCGCATCTAAAAACATGCTGGCTATGCCCTTGCAACTCCCACTCTAATATCACCCACCCCATTCAACCACTACCTTTCTTTCCACTCCACTAACTACCTTGATTATAGCAAGCTCAGATGCTCATAAGCCTAGTACTTATACAGCAGGAACTTCTTATTTTAACATTTGTTAATGTCTGTTATGTACTTCACAGATAAAGATTCTAGTTGTCTACTGATGTACCATGTTCTTCATCTGTAAATATGTTGTAAGTAATTGCTCCATAAATTGTTAATTGCTATGTAATCCAATGTAACTACTATCTGTTTATTTTAACTGTGGAGCTTTTCTCCCCGGGCCACCACTGAAAATGGACCTACGTCCAGTCAGACACTCCCGGTCAACAAATATAAATAAATAAATAAACAGGTCAATAGCCAAACAATATATTCCATCCCTCTGGAAAATCTCTGACATAATACAAATACACAAAGGCACCAATGCAACTGAATTAAGAAACTACCATCCAATTGCCATACTATCCCCCTTTCAAAAATGCTTGAGAAATGCATTCACTCCCAAATACTAAACTACATACTAACTAATAATCTCCTGACTGAAACGCAACATAGATTCCACCCAAACTATAGTACCACTACCACCCTTATCGGTTTCTCCAATACCGTCAATCAACAACGGAACAAAGGTAATCTTGTCTCTACCATATTCTTGGACCTCTCCAAAGCCTTTGACACAGTCTCCCATTTCAAACTACCAACCATACTCTCAAAATTCAAACTACACAACTCCATACTATCATGGTTCAAACATTATCTGTCAAACCGTCAACAAGCCATAAAATGGGAAAACAGCCCATCCCTCGCTTCTCCCTATAAACTTAGGTGTTCCACAGGGATCCATCATTTGACCCCTTCTCTTCACCATATTCACCAACGACCTACAGAAGTCTACCCCTCATGCCAACCTGGTCCAATATGCTGATGGCTCTGCCCTAATATGCTCTGCCCCATCAGTTCAACAATTACAACAAATCACCCAAGAATCTATTTCAGCAATTGAAAAATGATTAGCTGACTCCCAACTAATACTCAACCCTAAAAAAAAAACAACTAATGTTATTCCATCCCTCTAAAGCTACTGACCCAACTCCATTATTTAAAATAATATCCTCCAATAATACCCCTATCATACCCATTGCCCAAACTAAACTATTAGGAGTAACCATAGATCACAATATGAAATTCGACAAACGTGTAGCTCAAACCATCAAATAAGTTCACAAAAACTAGGTACCCTCTATAGATGCAAAAATTACCTAACCTCTGAAAGTAAAGTCATCATTGCAAGACAATACCTACTATCTACTCTAATGTATGCCTCCCCAGTACTAATCAATCTAAACAAAAGTGACCTAAATAAACTATCTGCTATAACAAAATAGCAAATTTGCCACTGACTCATCCAACAGATCCCACCACTGCCATTCCCTTAAAAAACTATCCTGGCAAGAATTTATAAACCGACTAACTTTTAACCAACTTACTATATCCCACTAAATCCCCCCCCCAAAAAAAAAAAGCAGCCTTACAGGGACTACTATACCAGAAATTGTCTACTAAGAAGTACCAACAAATCATTGGTTGAAATTACTAAAAGCAAATATAACTCTAGGGACTCCTTCTACCCTGCTGCTGTCACAAAAACATGGAATACACTTCCTCTAGATAACCGCTCACTAGAAAACATACAAGACTTTAAGAGCCATTTTAAGTCACAACTATCCAACTCATGGACTTGCTCCTGTACTTGCTCTGGGTAATTACTACCAATCCTCTTACTAACATTTCCTCTCTCTCATCTGAGCTAACTCATTCAAAACTTCTAGCCCCTATAAGCAGACAGGATGCATATTAGTAATATTAGTACTATATGCTCTTACAGTTTACTGTGCATGCCTACTGATGCATCCATTTATGTATATATATATATATATATATATATATATATATATATATATATATATATATATATATGTATGTGTATATATTCACCACCAAATGCAGAGAAATGACTATATTTACTATAAACTAGTGAAGAGCCTTGACACACTATTTTTACTTCATGCATAATCTTAACAATTTGTATAAATGGATGTAACTATAAAAATGTAGTAGAAATGTTCCCTTCATTGTTATCTTATATTATCTGTATTACACTGTGCATTATTAGTGTGGTAATGTAAATGTTACCGCCACTTACTGCCTATTTTACCACTGTATTTTTATTACTGTATGGAGCTTTTCTCCCTGGGCCTCCACAGAAAATGGGTAACTCTGTCCAGTAGGACTTTTTCTTCGTAAAAAAAAAATGTAAAATAAATAAATAAATAAATAAATAAAATCAGAAGTATTATTTAAGAAACATTATAGAGTAGATTGTAGCTGCATGTTGAGCAAGTTGTTTAGTGTTGATTTAGAGAAACAAGTGTTTTTTTTATATAAATAAAACTGCAAAATGTATTGTAAACATTTATTTAGTTATTATTTGTCTTTGTTTGCAAGGAAAATCTGAGTGGATATCACCCATTTTCAGTGAGGTCTGAGGAGATAAGCTCCATTTGCTTACATTGCATTATACTAAGTTCGAATTATACAAAGAGCAGTTAAATTTCTCTTTACATTTATTCACATACCGTAGTTACATTTATACATTCTAAGATTTTACATAGGTAGAAGTTACTAAAGAGAAAGCCCACATGCAACTTAATGGAATGTACAGGCAGCAGTTATGTATAAAAATTGTTTTCTCATTTCAGTGAGAGGTTGAGGGCATTCTGTTTAAGCAGAGTATTTGGAGAGTATCTTACAGTGAACTCAAAGTCTTAACCTGATGATGAGCATGTGCAGGACCAGGACTGGTTAAGATGTTGTTTAAGCAATGGTTTAAAACTATTGGGTTTGTCAGATAATTTTATTTGTGTGGGAATACTATTCCAGAGTTTAACAATGTTTTGAGAGTAGTGCAAGTCTCCTGCAACATTATTTGACATAATTGTAAGTAATAAGAATTTGTTACTAAGGCAGAGGTCCCTTGCTGGACAGTAGGGCAGTAATAAGTTTTGTAGTGCAGGGCATTTTTCTAGATGATGAATCAGTTTGTGTGCTGTAGTTAGGAAGGATACAGGAAGGACATACAGGAAACACAGGCTGGATTTATTTATTTTTATTTGTCATTCATTTGTTTGCTACAATATCTTTAACTGGATACCTGGCCTTGTCCAAAAGCCCTTTGCTGCTATAACCAAGACCCAAAGCAGCAACACATTTTACTATGGCAATATTACACAGTTTGCAATGCATGCACATTATACATTTGCAATCAACAAATTATGCAGCAAACTGATATTTATAATAACGACACAGTGATATTACTAAGTAGTTTTCTTGTATCTGTAGGGAGTTGTAGGAAAGGAAACACTGTTAAATAATCTTTCCACAGGGATATGAAGTAATGCCTGATTTTCTTCCAAAGCAGGATGTAAGAAGTTTTGATTACAATTGATGTGATATTCATAATCAAAGGCTTTACTATGACTTGAAGGAGTGCGTCTATCCATTATCTGTGTCGGATGTGCATGCGTACTCTTCCTATATGTACAGCTTCAGCTTTTCCATAAAGGTTTTATACCATCTACAGATTATAATATTATTTAATAATGATTTCCAGTCAAAAGTGCCATTTCAGCAACTTTCCTTTCTCCTAAAGAAAGACTGAAGTCTGGTCTCTGCACACTGTCAGTTTGTTCATTTGTTGTCAAGTAGGGAATAGGAGATTCCTCTTACAAATACTTTCATGCAATGATTGGGACTGTGGTCATATAGCAATTTTTAGTTTAATGAATTTAGTAAAAGTGATGCCCCAGCTATGGTTGGAAGCCAACTTGCTTAGAGTTAGGCAGTTGTGCTAATGTATTTTGTTTCTGTCATTTTGCAGCATTTTAATAGTTTTGGGAGAGTTAAATAAACTGTTGGTAAGAAGTATTTTACTCTGGGTAGGTGGGTATCTATACTGATTGTTTTCCTTTCTTTCCCTGTTAGGAAAGTGGTAGCTAATACAGAGAATAATGGCTCTAAGCTGCTTTGTGTTGTCAAGGGTACAGAGTTTGATTCCTTCCACTATTATTTATGTATTGTGTGTTTGAGTAAGTCACTTAAGCAGACAGCCTTTCTGGGTTGCCCCTGAAAATCTGCATTTTGTCTAATGGGCTTTCTATGTTAACAAATAGGCAAAATAAAAGAAAATTAAAAATGGATATGTCTGTTTCTGTTGCTGGTGGACCTGCTTGACTAACTAAATTCTGTGTGGGTGAAAATTAAGTGTGGGTCAGATATGAGACCCAACTGTCTATAATGTATAAGCAGATTAAGGGTAGCATGTTGTGGACATGTTACTTTGGTTCCAAGGTGGTTTGGTTGTTTTGATAAATGACATCATTACTGCTTTCATAGTGTTGTGTATTAAGAATTTCTTCTGAGGAATTTGGTTGCAGAACAGTCAGAAATTGCTTTGCAGCTGTAGCTGCAAAATGTTGGTAGTGA
Source organism: Protopterus annectens (assembly GCF_019279795.1). Lineage (NCBI taxonomy): Eukaryota > Metazoa > Chordata > Ceratodontiformes > Protopteridae > Protopterus > Protopterus annectens. The sequence continues at coordinate 466,843,344 of NC_056732.1, forward strand.
TGTTTGACATAAAGTGGAATTCAGAAAAACATAGCACACTACCCAACCATGTTTCTAGGATGATTGCTCAGGGTGCTTCAAACACTTGCTTAAAAAGACGGGTGCATTACTAAAGTTCTATGAATTGCCTGCATGTAATACTGCAGTGTTTCAATGCTATAGACATATGTGGCAGTTTGGAGATGCCAAACTAGCCATGTGCTGTAGCCCAGAGCCTTACTCCAGGATAGAAATAGCATAGGAAAGTGATTCCAAGACAAGCCCCACATGCTATTTCAGCTCAGAGCAGTGAAATAAACAGAGGGACTGAGCATGCTATTCTATAGTGTTCATCCCCTGCTGCCTATGGAGCGGGGCAGTTAACACTGCAGCAGGTATGTACTGATAGGCTTTGTGCATGCGTGTATTAGATACCAGTTTAACACCACTGAGTTGGTTAGTAAGGGGAACACTAACACAGTTTTTCCAGTTGCACCAGGGGTGTTATTAATAAAATGTTGCTCCTTGAAGCTGCTGCATGTCTCTGAATCACAGCAGTACTAAAGCACTAAAATGCAATATTAACACTAGGGAGCTAACTGTTCTGAATATCCCAAAGGAGTATAGTCTCATTTGTTCATAGTGTAGTATTTATTTTTGGGAAGTCAGTAGTCAAATTGTAGATGACAAGAAAGACAATAATAGTGGTCTGAGGATGCAACTCTAATGTACTCTGCTTGAAAGGTGCTAGAATCTGAGGTAAGTTCTTTACATATTTTGTTAGATCAATAAGAGAAACAGTTGATGACCCATTTGTCAAAGCCTGTTTACTCAAGTGCATCTAGCAAGAAAAACTAATGATCTACATGAAATGCCTCTTCGGATCTATGCAAAGGGCTTCAGTTAGCCGTCCTTTCTCCACTGTGTCATAAAAGTGGGTTGTTACAGAATAAATAGACACAGTTGTGCTGTATCCTCAGTCAAAAAGCACATATTGACTCATAAGAAGAATGTCATATTTAGTAATGCATTCTAGGAACTTGTCACAAATAAAATTGACAAGTATTTTGGCTAGGGGTAGCTTATTATCTGTTGGTCTAAAATCTGTAGCTGATTTGACTAATGTGATTTTTTTGGTAGTTGATTGATATGTGCATGTTTCTAACTTTGTGGTACGGTAATGTGTTAAGCAAGAGTATGTAAATGTGCTTCAGGAGTTTATTAATGCATGGACTAGCCATAATCAAAAACCTGACCTGGTGGAGGAAGGACCTGATGGCTGGAATGTTTGTGTAGGTCTTACTTTTGCAGGACTTTGTTTACTTCTCTAGAAGACAGTGACCTGAAATGGAATTTGGACAAGCCTAAATATTAGTGTAGTATTTGTGAAGAAAGTAGAATGGTAGTATTCTGGAAATTAACTTTACTAGTTTGTGGGAAGGTGGGAATTAAGTCCTTGGTTTAGTCAAGAAGGCCAGTCTCTTTTATTTTCTCGTGGAATTTTTTTATATTTGTTATATTTATGGTGAGTGATTTTGATATCTTCCAAGGCAACGTAAGATTTAGTGGCTTCTATTTATAAAGATTGGTTTGGTAATATTAAGAACAACTGTCTTAAGAGGTTACGGTGATAGAATGTCTTGTTGGTTGGGTCCACCTTCCAGTGGTTAGCTATGGGCATTGCCTTCTTTTGAGTATTAATTCCATAATGGGTACTACTCTGACATGAAAAGAAGTTAAGTTGTTACAGAAAATAGACAGTATATAAGTTGAATCATTTCCTGATGTAACAGGAGTGCAATTATTTTTGTATGCTTATACTGGGATGTCAGTTTCCATGATGTATGTGATGTATGTGGAAAATGGAAACTTTACACCAGGAGTGACCCTTGTACTACTAATGAACAGAGGCAGCCACTAAATGCGTTGTCACATACGTGGGTCCCCTGAAATTATCTATGGTACTGTATGATCACAGTTATTCCTATTAGGAGTACTATATAATTATTGACCATGGTATGGGTAAGGCCAGTCTATAACCAAATGGGATATGTTATTTTGAGCACAAAAAGAGAAGCTGGCTAGGCATAAAATGGCCCACAAGGGCAGCTAGCCTAGTACGTACTAGTGAACCTATGAACCTGTAACAAGTACATGTGTGTTTTGGGATTTTTTTTTTTTTTTTTTTGGAACTTGTAAGTGACTATGTTGATATTACAGGACAGCTTTTAATATTTGAGGAAATACTTATGCATAAAGGTATTTTCTGTGATGCTGGTAATTCTTTATATCAAGCAAAGTAGAATTAGCAATGTTGACGTGTGGTTTATGTGGTTTTATCAGCTATTTGTGTGAGATAATGCAGATAAAGGATTTGGTGTGGGTGTTCTATGGTTGATACCCATAATTTACAATTCAGGTTTTCTAAGTGAATTTCTTTTTTGAGCAAGGCAGAAACAGGATTCCATTAAGTTCCTGGATTTGATTTGGTAAACAAGCTGGATAAATATGGAACATTTATATATAAATATCCGGTTTGCTGAAAGTTGTCCATGTTTAGATCCATTTGGGGTCAACATTGCTGTTAACATTTCTTTAGTTTATGAGAACAATTTGAATGGAGTATGATTTTTTTAAACAGAAGCATCACACTTCTAGCAATATATCATCTAATTTAAAAAACTCGTGAAGCATTCACTAAGTTGGTCCAGATGAAAGAGTATGCAGTTCTCATCACTGCACCATGTTTCATACACACTTAGGAATGTAAGTTGCTGTAGCATTGTATGAGTTTCAAATGTGGTTCATTTATTACTGATGTTGTCTATGTTGATGGTTCATTCTTGTTTTACACGTACACTTAAATATTTTATTTTTCTAACATTGAAATAAAGATATTAATGTTGTTTTGGCCAAGATTTGGTCAGATATATCTTGCATGCAATAGAAGTACCAGTGTTCTGATAGCTGTCAAAGGCTTTTGACTGGAAGAAATGTTTCTGTGTATTAGTTGTAGCAGTAAATCAGTTGAGGAGAGAATAACCATATTGCTTTAGTGGATCAGTTTAGCCTTAATGTCTGCATGTTGAAAGTGTAGCTGTAATTTTGAAATGTTACTTTTGGAGATACCTTATATCATTTTCACTTGATTTATGATTCATATAGTCATTGTTGGTAAACAGATGCAAATTGATAAGAAATTAAGTTTATGTTTAAAATGTAATGGTATCATTAGTGCTATTAAGATACAGATGATTTTTGTGCTGCCATGTATTGTTGTCTATAGTTGTTTTTCCCATTTTAATTTAAATTGATTTGGTGCATTATTTATCTTTGTATTTTTTAACTGGGATCATCCAGCAGAGAACGTCCTTGTTCAGTGGAACCTTCCTGATATGTTACAGAAACATAAAGGTATGTACTCAGTATATACAGTAGCACACGCATTTATGCAGTGTATAATTTAATTTAATTTAATTTACATTCATTTATTTTTTTAATTTATCCCTTGTTGACTAGATTAATCCCACTAGCTCAGCAGCCTGTTTTTAGGGCAGAGCTGAAGTCGTGTTTGTATTACTAGGAGAAATTTGGCCTGGGGCATGGTGGACCTTCCACTACCTGTCATTGTTGTGAGTAGGGCCTATTTTGGAGGATCACTTCCTGTTTTCATTCCAGGCAGAGAGGCAGCTTGGTGTAACAGAGAGGCAGATGGAGAGAGAAGGAGATGATGCAATGATGCATAAAATGGAGGCAAAAGCAAGTATCGAGACTGAAGAATGTGCGCAAGATTAAGAATTGTTTCAAAAAAATCTGTTTGATGGAGACAAGTCAGCAAATGGTGGATGTTTTTTAGTGCTGGTGAGTACAGTACAATACAACTGCTTGTTAATGCAGATGTTGTTTGTTATGAATGAAGCGACAGACTGAACATCAGGATTTATTATACACAAAAGGTGCTAATGAGTAATAAGGTTCATCATGTTCATCATTGTTGATTACTTGTTGCCACTGTGTGCACTTTTATTTACTTTTATTTAGTTGTGCGTAATTAGATATTTTGGATTTAAATTAAATAAAAATGGCATGTTATTTATTCATAATGATTGAGAAACAAAAGTTTTTAGTAAGATTTTCTTTAAATATATATGTGTGTGTGTATATATAATATATATATATATATATATATATATATATATATATATATATATATATATGTGTGTGTGTGTGTGTGTGTGTGTGTATATGTATATGTATATATATATATATATATATATATATATATATATTTATATATATATATATATATATATATATATATATATATATACACACACACACACACACACACACACACACACACACACACAATCTGTATCTACCTATATCTATCTATATATCTGTATCTATTATATATATATATAAATTTCATTAGCAACATTTTCAGTGTCAATGGCACCACAGGTAGCATACTCGCCTTTCGTGCATAAGGCTGTGGGTTGTATTCTCACACCAGATAGATGGATTGCTGTTACTGCAGTGCAGTATAGGAGAGTGGTACACTCTGCTTCGGTTGGTGGTATCTCAGGTGGATGTAAAAGATCCCAGGACACATACTGAAAAGAGTAGGGATGTTCCCCCGATACCTTGGACAAATTTCCACTAGTAGTATAAATGCCACCTCATGTCTCCCCTGAAAAGAGGCCACTAGCCTAGTGGGACTAACCTGGTCAACAAAGGATAAATAAAAAATTAAATGACTAGAAATGTATCCAATCTATAAACAATCTGTCATCCGGTGTTGGGGTAGAGGGTATTTTGGAGTACAACTTGATATATAATTCCAAAAGTACTAACTGCATCCCTTGTAGCGAGGTTGACACTTTATGGACAAAATGAGTACAAAACTGGTGTTTGCCTATCTCACTTATTTATTTATTTATTTGTTTTTCTGGGATAAAACACTGATCTCCATGGACCTTTTTCAGACTCAGCCCAGGAGCAGTGTCTGTTTAAGTGACCTGCTCAGAGTGACACTATTAGACAAATGAAGCTGAGGGAATCAAACCATGCAACACTGGACCACAGAAAGCAGCTATTTAATAGCTCCTTAATACTCTAGGCCAACTGACAGAAAGGCTTCAAAACTAGTTCAGACTTTAAGTAGTTTATCCATTTCTCAATGTCAGATAGTTCTTAATGATATGTAAGAGGCTGTCAGCAAAGTTGGACCCTTGAGTTTTCTCAGATTTAGCACTGCTTTAAAAAAAAAAAAAAAACTTTGCTTGTCTTCCTTTTCTCCAGGATCAGAGCTGAGTGGCCTAGTGGGCTAATATAGCAATAACCCACTCCTGGGTGTGGGTAATGCTGGATTTACCCACGGTTGGCGTGGTTTGGTGCCGTTGGGACCAAACAAAGCCAACCGTGAGCAAATCCAGCATTACCCACACCCAGAAGTGGGTTATTGCTATTATACAATGACGTTATTTAAGAAAAAAAACAATTACTTTTCTTAAATAATGGCATTGTATAATGCCTCCTTGCTGCCCTTCCGCAGCTTCCTGGTATTACGTGGCAGTTCTGATGTACTGCACATGCGGATTCCTACGCAGTACATCAGAGCTGTGGGCAAAAGCAATGGAGAAAGCAAGATCTCCATTGCTTTTTACTGTTTCGCTATGTTAAATGGGTTTAACATAGCGAGACAGCTTTAAAAAAAGCAACGGAGCATCTCTGTTGCTTATTTTAAAGCTGTCTCGCTATGTTAAACCCATTTAACATAGTGAGACAGTTTTGAAAAAAGCAACGGAGAAAGCAAGATCTCTGTTGCTTTTTACAAACTGTTTTGCTATGTTAAATGGGTTTAACATAGTGAGACAGCTTTAAAATAAGCAACGGAGATTTCTGTTGCTTATTTTAAAGCTGTCTCGCTATGTTAAACCCATTTAACATAGCGAGACAGGTTTTAAAAAAAAAAGCAACGGAGAAAGCAAGATCTCCATTGCTTTTTACACACTACGTCGCTATGTTAAAGGAGTTTAACATAGCGAGACAGCTTTAAAAAAAGCAACGGAGATCTCCGTTGCTTTTTTAAAACCTGTGTCGCTATGTTAAACTCCTTTAACATAGCGAGACAGTGTTTTAAAAAAGATTTATACTAATGGAAAAAGTCCGGGCGACCGGACCTTTTTCCATTAGTATAAGTCAATTTACAACGTGCACACTGGCCAATCAGCATGCACATTTTGGAATATTAATGGGGTGTCATGGTATAATTCTCTATATAGATGATGCTGAGGTCAGCACGAGATAATATAAGTCAATGATTCAAATCTATGGATTATGCATTGTGTTCAATATCTCATCATTTCTCTGAGTGAAGGTAAATAAGACTATGCAGGATAACTGAACTGGATATACCACATTAGCTTGAGTTATGTCTGACCAAAAAATATCATTATAAATGACTGACATAATAATTTAACCATATAAGTGTATTTCAAGATTAATTTATTATGATTAGGAAAGTATTGACTTTCATTTTTTATATAATTTGATCAATCATGATTGTGTTGACTGAAAAAAATTGAAATAAGCCTGTATTTACTCAACTAAAAACAGGGAAATTAATTTGGGGCCATAATAAAAGCAGTTTTACAGCTTTAAAACAGCTTCTTACCATCTAAAAAAATATCCGGCATCCAGCTGCTTGTTGAACACTAAATAACCTTCTACACAACCATGTTCCCATTATGATCTAATGACCAACAACTCCTGTCTGCCCGCAAACCTATCAAATCTGCTGGGTATTGTCTGTACTCTTACCACCTTGCTAAGGCCCAGAACACCATACCTGTATCTATCAAGTCAATACCGTCCACCCAGCCTTCAAAACCATTCTGAAAGACTTCCTAATTAAAAGCTGGCTGTGTTCTTGCTCAGCACCAGGATAAACTATAAATGTGAACAAGTACCTATTTATATACCTTATACCTCCTTACTTGCATTTCTGCACTCACTTCCTTACTTCTGTCATATTTTCTCCACTGGCTTTTGCTCTAAATATACCATAAGCCTGATTTTCTCTCACTTCATATTGCAATTTCTGTTTGTATTATAATAACTTTCCTTTAACTTCTCAATGAACTGGCTAAAACTCTTCACAATATCAAATTATTGTTATGTAACTTTTATCTGTTGTTAACTGATATTTTCATAGTATGTCTAATTTAGTATAATTAATTAAACTGTAAAAGATTTTGTATTATTTTTGAAGATTGTAAAATTATTGTTCTTAAAATGTTTTGTAATACTTTGGAGCTTTTCTCCCTGGGCTTCCTCTGAAAATGGACTCCTACCCATTTGGACTTTAATAAATGTCAATAGTAAAATGTCAAGAAATATATAAAATCTGTGAAAGACACAGAATAATAAAGTGGCCATTTATATTCATCTTTATTTACAAAATAAATAAAAAAAACATGACTTGTATGTAATAAATGAAGTGCTTGCACTGTTCATGACTTCTGATTTGCTTTAGCAACAGATAAACTAAGATGCTAATCACCCTACAGAATTAACTTTCTAGGAGCACCTTTTCCTGGAAGTGCCTGTATTGACATTTTACATGCAGTTTATATGCAGTTATGCTCGTCGCAAAAAAGCAATGACAACTTGCTGGCAGAGCATTGCAGCTGTTTCTATGTCTGTAGGGAAGAGACCCTTCAACAGGGTTGACTTAGTGGCCATCCTTTCATTTTTTGGTGTATCGTAATGATGCAGCCATGTATCACTCATTATATGTTCACATCCAGAACTGTGTAATCATCTCAGATGGGAATGGGTTGATGCTGCAGATCAGCAGTGAGCCAGCTTTAGAAGGATAATCTTTAACATGTGCTGGCGACCTCCACACGTCACTACTAGTGATTAGTATCTGTTTCATGTAATTTAGTACAGGCACTGCCTTGAATATTTGCCATTTTAGAATGCTGAAACATGGTCTGTTCTTATGGCCTTTTCCTTTCAATTTTCAGTCTTCACAAGACAGTTTTAGTTAATTAATGGCTTATCTTATGTGTTGCAATTTCATTCCATGCTCTGAGTCAGGGGAGGAACCCTTTACTGCTTGTAGTGGTAGCAAGTCGGTCGCATTGAATTTACTGGCAAGAATTTGAAGAAGGGACCACGTCCAAAATGCGGTAACAAAGTGCTGTCACTGCAGAGTCTGTAAGGTTAGTAATCTTAAAACACCCATAATACTAAATTTACTTAGTGCAGTTCCAAGTAATGCTTGTTTAGGGAAATCAGAGCAGCTTGGATAAACATCCTCCTGCTGTACCTGCTGCATGCATGTAGCAGCCTGCAATTTAAGATTTATGTGCGATCTGTGTCCCATACAAGAGAGGTGATATCAGTTCAACACAATCACAGCTATTTTTCCCTGCACAAGATGGGCATGCGACAATTTTGCATTATTTATATCTGTACTTAGCCATCCATCCACTCATAATCCCCTCTTCCCATTTTTTAGCATAGGGTCAGTGTGTCACCTCAACAGTGACAATCATCTAGAGTCAAGGTTCACATATCTGGCTGGCTAGCTGTGCTGTAGTTGTTTTTCCATAACACACACATAAACATATACACACACACACACACACACACACACACACACACACACACACACACACACACACACACACACACACACACACACGCACGCACACACACACATGCACACACACGCACACACACACACACACACACACTCACACTTACATCCAGTTTAGAGAATCCAGTCCACCACCTACTGCAAGTCTTTGGATTTTTGGGAGGAAACTGGATCACCCAGAGGAAACTCACATGAGCACAGAAGGGACATGAATACTCCACACAGATGACACCCCAGCCAAGAATTGAGTTAGGAGCCTCTTACTCTGAGTGGCAGCACTATCCGCTAGGCCTCTATAGCACTCATTATAACTCCCTGCAATTTACAAACCACTGCAAATGCAACTTAGCTTGTCAGTAGTAGTTCTGACGTGACAAACCAAACTCTGTTAAACAGATCCATTTTTATGCCCTTGAAGCCCAGTTGTTTGCCATATCTGCAGTCAGCTGCTCATATTTTCTTTATTGTAATAATAGCGGCAAGTAATATGTAGCACATCAGATTAAGGCTTGGAATGTTAAGAAACACCCTCCTTCTAGTCATGTTTTCTCAGCCTTACTTTGCAAATGATGTGACTTTGATAAAAGTTACATGATCAAACTGTTTCTGAGTCACATTTGAAAAGAAGCACTTGTGTCTAGTGGACATAACCCAAGAAAGATGTGAGTAAAATATGCTTTATTCAACTTTTAGCATTTCCTTATGGCAAACTTAACTGCTGAGATTTGAGCACCTGGCATTTTAAGTCTCTGCTCCTTTATTAGCAAAAAAATTTTCTGCCATACTTCCTCAACCACAGAAACTGACATAGCTGTTTCTGCTTTATAAAGATAGTGATCTGATCTACTGGGCATGCCAAGTTTCTTCTGGTTACAGAATCCTCACAGCATACCAGCTTAGGTAAGATATCTCTGTTCTGTACAGGTATACCCATTGACTGTATGGTGTGCCCCATTTGCTGTAAGATATTACTGCTCTGTACAGATATATACATTGACTGTGTGGTGAGCCTCATTTGTTGTAAGATATTATTGCTCTGTACAGGTATACACATTGATTGGCTGGTGTGCTCTATTTGCATATAACCCTCCCTTATCTTCTTTATCACCTATAATTTCTACAGGGATAGCTTGCTTCTTTCATGTCTGTTTCATGTAGGATTACATCATTAACAATAACGGAGTATTTTACTGAGTGTTTCTCAACAATAAACAAACTCTATAATAAAAGGAAAAAATTGCTGTTTCCAGGACCATGAAGGAGCAGGTGCCAAGTTGGAAGCAATCTATCCATTGTCTGAACAAGCAAATAAGGTCACTGGTGAAATCCTCTAAGGCTAACTTTGAGTCCAAATTGGCCACATCCACTAAGGACAATCACAAGGTCTTCTTCACATACATCCACAATCTCAAAGGTAAGACCCAAATCTGCTCTGAATTGATGGTCAAGAACACCACATATACAAATTCTGTAGATGTAGCCAACCTGCTGGCAGGCAGGTTCAGTAAAAACTATACCCCTCTGTCCTCCCTTCAGTAAACCAGGACATCCCCAACACCTGCCCACCTTTCTTTACTGCTTGTAGTGGTAGCAAGTCAGTCACATTGAATTTACCCCCTCATCACCAGGGCGCAGATCTTTAATGCTCTCTCAAAGGCAAAAAATACAGTCTCCATGGGACCTGACAACATCCCTGGCTGCATCCTACATGAACTCAGGCATGTGCTCTCAGATCCATTAGGCACCCTATGCAACCAAAGTCTGAGGAACGGCTTCATGCCAGCTGAATGGAGGACAATTGTCATCTCTCTACACAAAGGTGGAGCATCCACTGACCCATGCAATTATAGGCCCATCAGCCTAACTGGCCTGATCTTCAAGGCCATGGAATACATTATCATGTGACTTAGAAACAAGGACATTGGCAACCTTCATACGATTGACCCCACACAGTTTGGTTTTGTCAAAGGGAGATCATGCCTGTTAAACTTGGCTGACTTCTTCGAAACAGTCACTAAAGCCATGGACTAGGGGAAGATGGTGCACACCACCTACCTTGACCAATCCAAAGCCTCCAACACTATTACCCACTTGGGCATAACAGATAAATTCTCCCAGCTAAGCATCAACTTGTATGTTACCAGATGGGTAGCTAACTGACTCACTGATAGAACCTACTCAGTTAAAATAGGGGAAGCCACCTCTAGTAGTAGAACCATAATGAGTGGTGTACCCCCAAGGTTCGGTCTTTGGGCCTCTACTGTTTAGGATATAATTTTCTGAGGTTCAAGCTATAACCAGTGGTCTGTGGCTGACCAAGTTTGCACATGACTGCAAGCTGGGCACTGTCTTAAATTTCTCTAGTGATGTGAACATCCTCCAAGAGGGCCTTACCCAAACTAATGACTGGTGCCAGAAGTAAGGCCACAAACTGAATGTCAAGAAATGCATCATTATCCCTTTTTGTTAGCCAGAGTCCCTTAGTGTTAGCCTGTACTTCAGAGAAGTAGATGCCAAACAAGAGCGGTCCCAGGACTGAACCCTGAGGTACTCCACTTGTCACTTGTCTGGAGCTGGATTTGGAGTCGGCTACCATTACAGTGTGGGTTCTGTCAGTAATCCAGTTGGCAACCCATTGAGTGACGTAGGGATTAATGACCAACTCAGTAATTTTATCTATGATTCCAGAGTGGAGGATGGTGTCGAAGGCTTTGGCGAGGTCCAGATAGGCTGTGTGGACCACCTTACCCTTTTCCATGGCTCTGGAGACTGATTCAAAGAAGTCAATTAGGTTCAGGAGACAAGATCAGCCCTTCACGAACCCAAACTGAGTGGGGTCCAATGTTTGAAGGCTGCCAATGACTTTGTTTATAAGTTCCATGATAGTATGTTTTATGGCCTTGCAGATCAGGCTTGTCAGACTTATGGGGTGGTAGTTTCTGGGATCCAAGGTGGATCCGTCCTTGTGGAGTGGGATAATAGTAGCTATACACCACTCAGTGGGCATGAAGCCTGAGGTGAGGCTATGATTAAACATGACACTTAGATGAGGTGCCAGTTAATTTTGTAGTTCATGTAGTACACAGCCCGTGATATCGTCTGGTCCCATGGATGCTGTATTCTTAGCTTTGGAGAAGGGTTTTTTTACCTGTGTGGCCATTATTACCAGAATTTGACAATCTTTATGTATTGAGATGGGCCCTTTAGGGGGTTAGAGGAGGATGAAGTTTGCACTGAATCGATCTGCCAGTATATTGGCAATATACTTAGGATCAGTATATTTAATGCAATTCTGTTGTAGCTCAGAGCAAATCTGAGCATTGCCATTTAGATTCTTGACATAGCTATAGAATGCCTTGTGGTTGACTTTGGAATCTTTGGCAATTTTATTTTCGTAACTAGCTTTGGGGGATTTTATGAGGGATCTCAGCTTCTTACTGAGGCTGGTAAGGGAGTTTTTTGCATCCTGGGATTTTCCTCTTTTCTGCAACAGTTTTTTTCCTTTTGTTATAAAGTTTGTTTATGGCAAGGGACCACCAGATTGGATTCCTTTTTTGGAGGAGAGCGTCTTGGTTCTATTGGGGATGGCACAATTCATGCATGAGTGGATGTGCTCTTATAGTGCCTTAGTGTAGGATTCAGCAGTCGGACTTTCAGTTCCCGTCTGCATGGGTGTCATGAAGTTTGTCACTTCTGACTTGAGTAGCATGAAGTTGGCTTTGGAGAAGTTTTTATGGAGATTTCCTTACTTGGGGTTGGGGGTGGGATATGGATGTCAAAGGTGATTAACTTATGGTCAGACCTGACCAATAAGGGGGTGACCATAGGTATGGAGCATCGATTTCCTATGTTGGTAATGACCAAGTCTAGTATATTGGAGCCCCTGGTGGGGCAAAGGATTAGTTGATCCAGAGTGTTGGAATTTATGAATTCCAAGAACCATTGGGCAAAGGTGTTGGTACACGAGTAGTTTTCCCAGTTAATGGCAGGGTAGTTGAAATCACCCTGTATTAGGGTGTTTGGTTGCATCTTAATATTTTCCAGTATGTTTACAAAGGTGTAGTGAGGATCTTGGGGCATGGTGAGGGATCTATAGCAAGCTACAATTTGAATTGCAGTCTTACCTAGTGTTAGTTCACCTGGAGAATTTCAGACACATTGTGTTGGGCAACTAGTCTGGTGTTGTGAATATCCTTGGTGAATATGGACGCTCCTCCACCTTTAGTGTTTCGGTCCTGGTTTGGTGGCTGAAAAGTGTGGTAAGAGTTGTAGTCTGGTATTGCAGGGGTGCTCTTTGGAGCCTTGAACCAGGCCTCAGTTACTGCACAGATATTGATGTTCTCCATTTTTAGGAGTGCCTTGAGGGAGTGCATCTTGAGGTTTAGGCTTCTAGCATTGAGTAGCATTAACTTCAGATTTTGCTTTCTTGTACCTGTTATGGTGGTGGTTTTGTCCTTTGAACTTTGCCTAAAAAAAGATACTATAGGGGTGGCAAGAGCCTTAGCCAGTAACCTGAATCCCAGGGGTGACATGTGCAGACCATCTCTGGCAAAGCATCTTGGTCTGTCGATCATGTCGTCCCTGGCAGACAGATACTGGATCCTGTTTGAATGACACCAGAAGCTTAGCCAATTGTTGAAGTCAATCATTTTGTCCTTATACTGTGGTATCATTCTAGGTGAATGGAGGATGCCACTCAGGACTGGGGTGATACCTGCCTGGGCCACATGATCTGAGAGCTCTTCCAAGTCTATTTTCATGTAGTCCAGGGAGGTATGTCTCAAGTCATTCATTCCAACATGGACAATGTCAGAGTCATATTTGTACTTGTTATGGAGTGACTTGAGTGCATTCATTATGTGGTGGGAACTGGCACCCGACAGGCAGCTGACAGTAATTTTCTCCTTGCTCAGCCTGGTGAGTGGGACATCAGTGTGCCTGACTATAGAGTCACCTATGACTAAAGTGTTGGAATGGAAAATAGAACTGTGCACCTGAGTGGGAGGTAGTGCTGACCATCTGGATTGGAGGTAGTACTGGGAGTTTGGAGTAGGAGGTAGTACTCTGTAATTGCAGTGTTAGGTATTACTGTGCACCTTGAGTGTTAGGTAATACTGTGCCCCTGGAGTGGAAGGTAGTACTGTGCATTTGCAGTGGGAGGTAGTACTCTACACCTGGAGTGGGAGGTAGTACAGTGTACCTGTAATATGACATAGTACAGTGCAGCTGGGGTGAGAGCTAGCACTGTGTATTTCGAGTGAAAGGTAGTACTGTGTGCTTGGAGTGGGAGGTAGCACTGTGCACCTGGAGTGGGAGGTACTACTATGTACTAGGAGAGATAGGTAGTGCTGTGTACTTGAAATGGTAGGCAGTACTGTGTACTTGGAGTTGGAGTTAGCACTGTACACTTGGAATGGGAGGTAGTAATGTGCACCTGGAGTGAGAGGTAGCACTGTGCACCTATAGTGGGAGGTAGTACTGTTCCCCTGGAGTGGGAGGTATCACTGTGCACCTGGTGTGAGAGGTAGCACTGTGCACCTGTAGTGGGAGGCAATACTGTGTACTTGGATTGGGAGGTAGTACTGTGCACCTTGAGTGGGGGGTAGTACTGTGCACCTGTAGTGGGTGGTAGTACTTTGCCCCTGGAGTAGGAGGTATCACTGTGCACCTGGAGTGAGAGGTGGCACTGTGCACCTGTAGTGGGAGGCAATATTGTGTACTTGGATTGGGAAGTAGTACTGTGCACCTGGAGTGGGAGGTAGTACTATGCACTTGGAGAGGTAGATAGTACTGTGTACCTGAACTGGTAGGTAGTACTGTGTTCTTGGAGTGGGAGGTAGCACTGTGCACCTATCGTGGGAGGTAGTACTTTGTACTTGGTTTGGGAGGTAGTACAGGGCACCTCGTGTAGGAGGTAGTACTCTGCACTTGGAGTGGTAGGTAGCACTGTGTACTTGGAGTGAGAGGCAGTACTGTGAACCTGGAGTGGGGCAAAGTACTGTGCACTTGGAGTTGGATGAAGTACTGTGCACCTGGATTATGAGATAGTACTGTGCACCTCTAGTGGGAAGTAATACTATATACTTGGAGTGGGAGGTAGTGCTGTGCACCTAGAGTGGAAGGTAGTACTGTGTACATGGAGTGGGAGGTAGTACTGTGCACCTGGAGTGAGAGGTAGTACTGTGCACATGGAGGGGGAGGTAGTACAGTGCACCTGGAGTGGGATGCAGTACTGTGTAGTTCTAGTGAGAGTACTGTGTACTTGAACTGGTAGGTAGTACTGTACACTTGGAGTGGTAGTACTGTGCACCTGGAGTGGGAGGTAGTATTGTATGCTTGGAGTGGGAGGTAGTACTGTGCACCTGGAGTGGGAGGTAGTACTATGCACTTGTAGAGATGGGTAGCACTGTGTACTTGGAGTGGGAGTTAGTAATGTGCACCTGGAGTGGGATGTAGTACTGTGCTCCAGGAGGAGTGAGAGGAATCACTGTGCACCTGTAGTAGGAGGTATTACTGTGCACCTGGAGTGGGAGGTAGCACTGTGCACCTGTAGGGGAGTTAGTACTGTGAACTTGGAGTGGGAGGTAGTACTGTGTACCTGTAGTGGGAGGTAGTACTATGTACTTGGAGTGAGAGGTAGTACTGTGCACTTGAACTAGTAGGTAATACTGTGTCCTTGGAGTGGGAGGTAGTACTGTGCTCTTGGAGTGGTAATTAGTACTGTGCACCTGGAGTGGGAGGTAGTGCTATGTACTTGGAGTGGTAGGTAGTACTGTGTACTTGGAGTGAGAGGTAGTACTGTGCACCTGGAGTGGGAGGAAATACCTTGCACTTGGAGTGGGAGGTTGTACTGTGCACCCGTAGTGGGATGTAGTACTGGGCACTTGGAGGGGATGTAGTACAGTGCCACTGGAATAGTAAGTAGTACTGTGTAGTTGGAGTGGTAGGTAGTACTGTTTAATTGGAGTGACAGGTAGTACTGTGGACTTGAAATGACAGGAAGTACTGTGCACTTGGAGTGGGAGGTAGTAATGTGCACCTGGAGTGAGAGGTAGTACTTTGTCCTTCAAGTGGAAGGTAGTACTATACAACAGGAAAGGGAAGTAGTACATGGCACCTGGACTGGGAGGGAGTCCTTTGCACCTGGGGGGTAGTAGTACTATGTACTTGGAGTATTGTGCACTTGGATTGGTAGGTAATACTGCTTACTTGGAGTGAGAGGTAGTACTGTGCACCTGGAGTGGGACGTATTACTGTGTACTTCAAGTGGGAGGTAGTATGGTGTACCTGGTGTGAGAGGTAGTACTCTGCACTTGGAGTGGTATGTAGTACTGTGCAAATGGAATGAGCTGTAGTACTGTGCACCTGGACTGGGAGAAAGTACTATGCACTTACAGTAGGATGAAGTACTGTGCACCTAGAGTGGAAGGTACTACTGTGCACTGAGGGTGGGAGCTAGTCCTGTTTACTTGCAGTGAGAGGTAGCACTGTGTACTTGAACTTGTAGGTAATACTGTGTACTTGGAGTGGGAGATAGGGCTGTGCACTTAGAGTGGGAGGGAGTGCTGTGCACATGGAGTGGGAGGTAGTAATGTACACCTGGAGTGGGAGGTAGTACAGTGTACCTGGAGTGGGAGATAGTAGAGTGCACCTATGGTGGGAGGTAGTACTGTGTATTTGGAGGGAGAGATATTACTGTGTATTTGAAGTAGTAAGTAGTACTGTACACCTGGAGTAAAAGGTAGTACAGTGCACTTGGACTGGTAAGTAGTACTGTGTGGTTGGAGTAGTAGGTAGTGCTGTTCAATTGGAGTGACAGGTAGTACTGTGCACTTGGAGTAGGAGATAGTACTGTGTACTTGGAATGGGAAGTAGCATTGTTCTCCTGGAGAGGAAGATAGTACTGTGCATTTGCAGTGGTAGGTTGTACTGTGTACTTGGAGTGAGAGGTAGTACTGTGCACCTGTACTTTGAGTTAATACTGTGCACATGGAGTTGGAGGTAGAACTATGCACCTGGGGTGGGAGGTAGTACTGTGTGTTTGGAATGAGAGGGAGTACTGTGTAGTTGAACTGGAAGGTAGTACTGTACACTTGGAGTAGGGTGTAGTACTGTGCAGCTGGAGAGGGAGGTACTACTGTGCACATGGGATAGGAGGTAGTACTTGGAGTGATGGTAGTACTGTGTACTTGAACTGGTATGTAGTACTATGTACTTCGATTGGGAGGTAGTACTGTGCACCTGGAGTGGAAGGTAGTACCGTCCACTTGGAGTGGGAGGTGGTACTCTGTACTTGTAGTGTTAGGTAGTACTATGCACCTGGAGTGGGAAGTATTGCTGTGTGCTTGGAGTGGGAGGGCGTGCTGTGCACTTGGAGTGGGAGATTGTACTGTGCACCTGGAGAGGCAAGTAGTACAGTGTACCTGGAATGGGAGATAGTACAGTGCACCTACGGTGGGAGGTAGTACTCTGTATTTGGATTGAGAGGTGGCACTGTTATTTGAAGTAGTAGGTAGTGCTGTACACCTGGAGAGGTAGGTAGTACTGTGCACCTGGAGTGGGATGTAGTACAGTGTACCTGGAGTGGAAGATAGTACAGTGTACGTATGGCGGATGGTAGTACCGTGGATTTGGGGTGAGACGTAGTACTGCCTTACACTTGCAGTGGGAAGTAATACTGTATGCCTGGAGTTGAGGTAGCACTGTGCACTTGGAATGGGAGATAGAACTGTGCACCGGGAGTGGTAGGTAGTACTGGACACCTGGAGTGGGATGTCATACTGTGAGCTTGGAGTGGGAGGTAGTACTCTGTAATTGCAGTGTTAAGTATTACTGTGCACCTGGAGTGTTACGTAATACTGTGCACCTAGTGTGAGAGGTATACTCTGCACTTGAAGTAGGGGTTAGTACTGTAAGCCTGGAGTTGGAGGTAGTGCAGTGCACCTGGAGGATGAGATAGTACAGTGCAGCTGGGGTGGGAGCTACTACTGTGTATTTTGAGTGAGAGTTGGTACTGTGTACTTAAACTGGTAGGTAGTACTGCGTACCTGCAAAGTAGGTGGTAATGTGCACTTCGACTGGTAGGTCATACTATGTAGTTGTAGTGGTAGATAGTACTGTGTAATTGGAATGACAGGCAATACAATATACTTGGAGTGAGAGGTAGTACAGTGCACCTGGTGTGGGAAGAAGTACTATGCACCTGGAGTGGGAGATAGTACTGTACACTTGGAGTGGGAGTTAGTACTCTGTACTTGGATTACTAGGTGGTACTGTGCACCTGGAGTAGGAGGTAGTAGTTTGCACTTGTAGTGGTAGCTAGTAGTGTACACCTGAAATGGGAGGTAGTACTTTGCACCTGGAATGGGAGATAGCACAGTGCACCTGGGTGGGAGGTAGTACTGTGTATTTGGAATGAGAGCTAGTACTCTGTACTTGAACTGGAAGGTGGTACTGTCTACTTTGAGTGGGAGATAGTACTGTGCACTTGGAGTGGTAGTTATTGCTGTGCACCTGGAGTGGGAAGTAGTACTATGAACCTGGATTGTTAGGTAGTACTGTGCACCTGAAGTAGGAGGTAGTATTGTGCACTTGGAGTGGGAGGTAGTACTGTACACCTGAAATTAGAGGTAGTACATTGCACCTGGAGTGGGAGATAGTACAGTGCACCTGGGGTGGGAGGTAGTACTGTGTGTTTGGAATGAGAGGGAGTACTGTGTAGTTGAACTGGAAGGTAGTACTGTGCACTTGGAGTGGGAGTTAGTACTGTGCACTTGAAGTGGTAGTTAGTACTATGCACTTGGAGTGGGATGCAGTACTGTGTATTTGGAGTGGTAAGTAGTACTGTGTACCTGGAGTGAGAGGTAGTACTGTGCACCTTAATTGGGAGGTAGTACTGTGCACCTGGAGTGGGAGGTAGTACTGTGCACCTGCAGCAGGAAGTAGTACTCTGCACTTGCAGTGTTAGATAGTACTGTACACCTGGAGTGGGAGGTAGTACAGTGCAGTGCAACTGGGATGGGACGTAGTACTGTGTATATGGAGTGGTAAGCAGTACTGTGTACCTGGAGTGAGAGGTAGTACTGTGCACCTTGATTGGGAGGTAGTACTGTGCACCTGGAGTGGGAGGTAGTACTGTGCACCTGGAGTGGGAGGTAGTACTCTGTACTTGCAGTGTTAGATAGTACTGTACACCTGGAGTGGGAGGTAGTACAGTGCAGCGCAACTGGGATGGGAGGTAGTACTGTGTATATGGAGTGAGAGGTACTATGTACTTGAACTAGTAGGTAGGGCTTTACACCTGAAGTGGGAGGTAGTACGGTGCACTATGAGAGGGAGGAAGTACTGTGCACCTGGAGTGGGAGGTAGTACTGTGCAGTTGGAGTGGTAAGTACTACTGCATACTTGGAGTGGAAAGTTGTACAATGAACATGGAGTGAGAGGTACTACTCTGCACTTGGAGTAGTAGGTAGTGCTGTTTACTTGGAGTGAGAGGTAGTACTGTGCACCTGGAGTGGGAAAAAGTTCTGTGCGCATGGAGTAGTATGAAGTACTGTGCACCTGCATTGGGAGGTAGTACTGTACACCTGGAGTGAGAGGTAGCACTGTGCACCTGAAATGGGAGGTAGTAATCTGTACTTGAACTGGTAGGTAGCAATGTGCACCTGGAGTGGGTGTTAGTACTGTGCACTTGGAGTGGGAGGTTGTACTGTATACTTGGAGTGTTAGTTATTACTGTGCAACTGGAGTGGGAGGTAATACTGTGCACTGAGAGTGGGAGGTAGTGCTGTGCACCTGGAGTGGAAGATTGTACTATGTATTTGGAGTGAGGGGTAGTACTGTGTACTTGAACTAGTAGTTAGTGCTGGCTCCTGGAGTGGAAGGTAGTACTGTCTACTTGAAGTGGGTGGAAGTACTGTGCACCTAGAGTGGGAGGTAGTAATGTGCACTTGGAGTGGTAGGTAGTACTGCATACTTGGAGTGAGAAGTGATATAGTGCACCTGGAGTGGGGTAGTACTGTGTACATGGAGTGGGAGGTAGTATGGTGCACCTGGACTGGGAGGAAGTACTCTGCACTTGTAGTGAGAGGTAGTACTGTGTACTTGAATTGAGAGGTAGTACTGTGCACCTGGAGTGGGAGGCAGTAATGTTCACCTGGAGTGGAAGGTAGCACTGTTCACCTGAAATGGGAGATAGTACTCTGTACTTGAAATGGTAGGTAGTAATGTGCACCTCGAGTGGGAGGTAGTACTGTGGACTTGGAGTAGTAAGTAGTACTGTGTACTTGGAGTGGTAGGTAGCACTGTGTAGTTGGAGTGAGAGGTACTACTGTGCACATTGAGTGGAGATAGTACTGTGCACTTAGAGTGGGAGGTAGTACTGTGCACCTGGAGTGGCAGGTAGTACTTTGCACTTGGTGTGAGAGGTAGTACTCTGTACTTGGAGTGTTAGTTATTACTGTGCAACTGAAGTGGGAGGTAGTATTGTCCACTGGGAGTGGGAGGTAGTACTTTGTATTTGGATTGGGAGGTATTACTGGGCACTTGGAGTGGGAGGTTGTACTGTGCACTTAGATTGGTAGGTAATACTGCTTTCTTGGAGTGAGAGGTAGTACTGTGTGCCTGGAGTGGGTGGTAGTACTGTGTAATAGGAATGAGAGGTAGTACTATGCCCCAGGAGTGGGAGAAAGTACTGTACACTTGGAGTAGGATGAAGTACTGTGCAGCTGGAGAGGGAGGTACTACTGTGCACGTGGGGTAGGAGGTAATACTATATCCTTGGAGTGGTAAGTAGTACTGTATACTTGGAGTGAGAGGTAATACTGTGCACCTTGAGTGGGAGGTAGTACTGCACACTTGAAGTGGGAGAAAGTGCTGTGCACCTGGAGTGGGAGGTAGTGCTGTGCAGCTGGATTGGGAGGCAGTACTCTGTACTTGCAGTGTTAGGTAGTACTGTGCACTTGGAGTTGGAGGTAGTATGGTGCACCTGGAGTGAGAGGTAGTACAGTGCACCTGGAGTGGAAAATAGTACAGTGCACCTCGGATGGCAGGAAGTACTGTGTATTTGGAGTAAGAGGTAGTACTGTGTACTTGAACTAGTAGGAAGTGCTGTGCTGCTGGAGTGGAAGGTAGTACTGTGTAGTTGGAGTGGGAGGTTGTACTGTGCAACTGGAATGGGAGATAGTACTGTGCACTTGGAGTGGTAGGTAATACTGCATACTTGGAGTGAGAGGTAGTACTGTGCGCCTGGAGTGGGAGGTAGTACTGTGTAATTGGAATGAGAGGTAGTACTATGCACCTGGAGTGGGAGAAAGTACTGTCCGCTTGGAGTAGGATGACGTACTGTGTAGCTGGAGAGGGAGGTACTACTGTGCACATGGAGTAGGAGGTAATACTGTGTACTTGAACTAGTCGGTAATACTGTGTACTTCGATTGGGAGGTAGTACTGTGCACCTGGAGTGGGAGGTAGTGCCATCCACTTGGAGTTGGAGGTGGTACTCTGTACTTGGAGTATTAGGTAGTACTATGCACCTAGAGTGGGAGGTATCACTGTGTGCTTGGAGTGGGAGTGTGTGCTGTGCACTTGGAGTGGGAGGTAGTACTGTGCACCTCGAGAGGCAGGTAGTACAGTGTACCTGGAATTATGAGATAGTACAGTGCACCTATGGTGGGAGTTGTACTGTGTATTTGGATTGAGAGGTAGTACTTTTATTTGAAGTAGTAGGTAGTGCTGTACACATGGATAGGTAGGTAGTACTGTGCACCTGGAGTGGGAGGAGTACAGTGCACCTGGAGTGGGAGATAGTGCAATGTACATACGGTGGGAGGTAGTACTGTGGATTTGGGTTGAGACATACTACTATATATTTGAAGTAGTAGGAAGTGCTGTTCACCTGCAGTGGGAGGTAATACTGTGCACTTGGATTCGGAGGTAGCATTGTGCACTTGGAATGGGAGATAGAACTCTACACCTGGAGTTGGAGGTAGTACTGGCCACCTGGAGTGGGAGGTCATACTGTGAGCTTGGATTGGAAGGTAGTACTCTGTAATTGCAGTGTTAGGTATTACTGTGCAACTGGAGTGTTATGTAATACTGTGCTCCTAGTGTGAGAGGTAGTACTTTGCACTTGAAGTAGGAGGTAGTACTGTAAACCTGGAGTTGGAGGTAGTACAGTGCACCTGGAGGATGAGATAGTACAGTGCAGCTGGGGTGGGAGCTAGTACTGTGTATTTTGAGTGAGAGGAGATACTGTGCACTTGAACTGGTAAGTAGTACTGAGTACTTGCAGAGGTAGGTGGTAATGTGCACTTCGGCAGGTAGGTAGTACTATGTAGTTGGAGTGGTAGGTAGTACTGTGTAATTGGAGTGACAGGTAGTATTATGTACTTGGAGTGAGAGGTAGTATTGTGCACTGAGAGTGGGAGGTAGCATCTTGTTACTGGAGTGGGAGGTAGTACTGTGCACTTGGAGTGGAAATAGTACTATGCACCTGGAGTGGGAGGTAGTACTGTGCACTTGGAGTGGGAGGTAGTACTCTGTACTTGGATTATTAGGTAGTACTGTGCACCTGGAGTAGGAGGTAGTACTGTGCACTTGGAGTGGTAGCTAGTAGTGTACACCTGAAATGGGAGGTAGTACATTGCACCTGGAGTGGGAGATAGTACAGTGCACCTGGGTGGGAGGTAGTACTGTGTATTTGGAATGAGAGGTTGTACCTTGTAGTTGAACTGGAAGGTAGTACTGTGTACTTGGAGTGGTAAGTAGTACTGTGTAGTTGGAGTGAGAGGTAGTACTGTGCACCTTGAGGGGGAGGTAGTACTGTGTACCTGGAGTTGGAGGTAGTACTGTGCACCTGGAGTGGGAGGTAGTACTGTGCACTTGCAGTGTTAGCTAGTACTGTACACCTGTAGTGGGAGGTAGTACAGTGCAGTGCAACTGGGATGGGAGATAGTATTGTGTATATGGAGTGAGAGGTACTATGTTCTTGAACTAGTAGTTAGGGCTTTGTACCTGGAGTGGGAGGTAGTACGGTGCACTTTGAGAAAGAGGAAGTACTGTGCACCTGGATTGGGAGGTAGTACTGCGCAGTTGGAGTGGCAGGTACTGCTGCATACTTGGAGTGGGAAGTCGTACAGTAAACCTGAATAGAGAGGTAGTACTATGCATTTGGAATAGTAGTTAGTGCTGTGTACTTGGTGTGAGAGATATTACTGTGCACCTGGAGTGGGAGAAAGTTCAGTGCATGTGGAGTAGTATGAAGTACTGTGCACCTGCATTGGGAGGTAGTACTGTACACTTGGAGTGGGAGGTAGTACAGTGCACCTGGAGTGGGAGGTAGTACTGTGCACCTGGGGTGGGATGTAGTACTGTGTACTTGGAGTGAGAGGTAGCACTGTGTGCTTGAAATGGTAGGTAGTAAAGTGTACTTGGAATGGGAGGTAGCACTGTGCACCTGGCATGGGAGGTAATACTGTGCACTTGGAATGGGATTTAGTACTGTGCACCTGGAGTGTGAGATAGTACTGTGCACCTGGACTGGGAGGTAGTACTCTGTACTTATAGTGTTAGGTAGTACTGTGCACCTGGAGTGGGAGATAATACTGTCCACTTGGAGTGGGAGGTAGTACTATACACCTGGAGTTGGAGGTAGAACAGTCCATCTCTAGTGAGAGATAGTACAGTGCACTTAGAGTAGCAGGTAGTACTGTATGCCTCAAGTAGGAGGTAGTACAAGTGCACCTGGAGGGGGAGATAGTACAGTGCACCTGGGGTGGGAGGTAGTACTGTGTATTTGCAGTGAGAGGTAGTACTGTGTACTTGAACTAGTAGGTATTGCTGTGCACCTGGACTGAGAGGTTGTGCTGTGTACTTGGAATTGGATGTAGTACAGTGCACTTGGTGTGAGAGGTATCATCATACTTCTGGAGTGGGATATAGTACTGTGCACTTGGAGTGGTAGGTAGTACTGTGTACTTGGAGTGAGAGGTAGTACTTTGAACTATCGTCGGAGGTAATTATGTGTAGATGGAGTGGGAGGTAGTACAGTGCACCTGGAGTGGAAGATAGTACTCTGCACTTGGAGTTGTAGGAAGTACTATGTACTTGGAGTGAGAGATAGTACTGTGCAGCTCGAGTGGGACAAAGTACTATGTATTTGGAGTTGGATGAAGTACTGTGCACCTGGTGTGGGAGATAGTACTGTGCACTTGGAGTGGTAGTTAGTACTGTGCACTTGGAGTGGGAGGTAGTACTGTGTACTTGGAGTGGTAAGCAGTACTGTGTTTTTTGGAGTGAGAGGTAGTACTTTGCACCTCAAATGGGAGGTAGTACTGTGCATCTGGAGTGGGAGGAAGTACTGTGCATCTGGAGTAGGAGGTAGTACCCTGTACTTGCAGTGTTAGGTAGTACTGTGCACCTGGAGTGGGAGGTATTACTGTGCATGGTATTGGGAGGTAGTACTGTGCAAATGGAGTGAGTGGTAGTACAGTGCACCTGGAGTGGGAGATAGTTAGCGCACCTTGGATGGCAGGAAGTACTGTGTATTAGGAGTAATAGGTAGTACTGTGTATTTGAACTAGTTGGTAGTGCTGTTCACCTGGAGTGGGAGTTAGTAATGTGTACTAGGAGAGGGAGGTATTACTGTGCACCTGGAGTGGGCAGTAGTAGTGTGCACTTCGAGTGGTAGGTAATGCTGCATACTTGGAGTGAGCGGTAGTACTGTGCACCTGGAGTGGGAGGTAGTACTGTGTACTTTGAGTTGGGGGTAGAATGGTGCACCTGGAGTTGGAGGTAGTACTCTGCACTTGGAGTTTTATGTAGTACTGTGTAATTGGAATGAGAGGTAGTACTGTGCACCGGGAGTGTGAGAAAGTACTGTGTACTTGGAGTAGGATGAAATATTGTGCACCTGGATTGGGAGGTACTACTGTGCACCTGGGTTGGGAGGTAGTACTGTGTACTTGGCGTGAGAGGTAGTACTGTCTGCTTGAATGGGTAGGTAATACAGTATACATGGAGTTTGAAGTAGTACTTTGCACGTGGAGTAGAAGGTAGTACTGTGCACTTGGAGTGGGAGGTAATACTCTGTACTTGAAGTGTTAGGTAGTACTCTGCACCTGGAGTGGGATGTAGTGCTGTGCTCTTGGAGTGGGAGGGATTGCTGTGCACTTGGAGTGGGAGCTAGTACGGTGCACCTGGAGTAGGAGGTAGTAGGTGCCCTGGAATGAGAGGTAGTACTGTGCACCTGCAGTGGGAGGTAGCAGTGAGAGGTAGTACTGTGCACCTGCAGTGGGAGGTAGTGCTGTGCTCTTGGAATGGAAGACAAAACTGTGCACCTGGAGTTTGAGGTAGTACTGGCCACCTGGGTGGGATGTAGTACTGTGAGCTTGGAGTGGGAGGTAATCCTCTGCAATTCCAGTGATAGGCATTACTCTGCACCTGGAATGTTAGGTAATACTGAGCACCTGGAGTGGGAGGTAGTACTGTGCACTTGAAGAGGAAGGTAGTACTGTACACCAGGACTGGGAGGTAGTACAGTGCACCTGGAGTATGAGATAGTACAGTGCAGCTGGCGTGGGAGCAAGTACTCTATATTTCGAGTGAGAGTTAGTACTGTGCACATGAACTGGTAGTACTGCATACTTGGAATGGGAGGAAGTACTGTGCACTTGGACTGGTAGGTAGTACTTTGTAGTTGGACTGGTAGTTAGTACTGTGTAATTGGAGTGACAGGTACTACTATGTACTTGGAGTGAGAGGTAGTACTGTCCACTTGGAGTGGGAGGTAGTACTATGTACTTGGAGTCAGAGATAACATTGTGCTCCTGGAGAGGTAGGTAGTACTGTGAACTTGGAGTTGTAGGTATTACTGTGTACTTGGAGTGGTAGGTAGTACTGTGTACCTGGAGTGAGAGGTAGTACTGTGCACCTGGAGTGGGAGATAGTACTGTGCACTTGGAGTGAGAGGTAACACTGTAAACCTGGAGTGGGAGGTAGTACAGTACACCTGGAGTGGGAGATAGTACAGTGCACCTAGGTTGGGAGGTAGTACTGTGTATTTGGAATGAGAAGTAGTACTGTGTACTTGAACTTGTAGGTAGTACTGTGTACTTATTGTGGGAGGTAGTACTGTGTACTTGGAGTGGTAGTTAGTACTGTGCACCTGGAGTGGGAGGTAGTACTTTGTCCTTGAAGTGGTAAGTACTACTGTGTAATTGGAGTGAAAGGTAGTACTGTGCACCTCAAGTGGGAGGTAGTACTCTGCACCTGGAGTGGGAGGTAGTACTCTGTAATTGCAATGTTAGGTAGCACTGTGCAATGGAGTGGCAGGATTTATTGTGCACTGGGGTTGGGAGGTAGTACTGTACACCTGCAGTGGGAGATAGTACTGTGCACCTAGATTGCGAGGTAGTAAAGTTCAGTACACCTAGGATGGGAGGTAGTACTGTGTATTTGGAGTGAGAGGTATTTCTGTATACTTGAACTATTAGGTAATGCTTTGCACCTAAAGTGGGAGGTAGTACTGTGTTCTTAGAGAGGGAGGTAGTACTGTGTACCTGGAGTGTGAGGTAGTACTGTGCAGTTGGAGTGGTAGGTAGTACTGCCGACTTGGAGTGAGAGGTAGTACTGTGTACTTGGTGTGAGAGCTAGTACTGTGCACCTGGAGTGGGCCAAAGTACTAAAAAAGGCACTATAGGGGTGGCAAGAGCTTTAGCCAGTAATCTGAATCCCAGGGCTGACAGGTGCAGACCATCTCTGGCAAAGCATCGTGATTTGTCGATCATGTCTTCCCAGGTAGACAAATACTGGATTCCCTTTGAATGACATCAGAAGCTTAGCCAATTGTTGAAGTCAATCATTTTGTCCTTATACTGTGGTATCATTCTTGGCAAATGCAGGATTCTACTCAGGGCTGGGGTCATACCTGCCTGGGTCACATGATCCAAGAGCTCTTCCATGTCTCTTTTCATGTAGTCCAGGGAGGTACGTCTCAAGTCATTCACTCCAGCATGGACAATGACAGAGTCGTATTTGTACTTGTTGTGGAGTGACTTGAATGCATGCGTTATGTGGTGGATCCTGGAACCCGACAGGCAGCTGACTGTAATTTTCTCCTTGTTCAGCCTGGTGAGTGGGACATCAGTGTGCCTGACTATAGAGTCACCTATGACTAAAGTGTTGAGTACATTGTCTTGCCTTAGGGGCTGTTATTGGGTGGCACACTGGTGTTGTGAGCTATGTGTCACTTTGGTTGTGACTGGTGTTTGTTTGCATTTCAGCTTCGGAGGTCCTTGTTGCTTGGACTGGTTAATGTTAAGGGCCTCCGCATATGTGGGTTTAGTGTTGCTATGTGTGGGTGAAGATGGTGTGGGTTTTGAAGGGCTATGAGTTGCTTGAGGTGTAATGCAGGTGTTAACCTTCTCCTCTTGACTGTCTAGCACAATCTTGGCTGGAGAGAGCTTTGCTTCCAGTTTGGCTATATAGGTGCATCTCTTGCAGGTTGTAGTATTGGGCAGTAGAAGGAGAGGATTGTCTGTGTACATGAGGCAGTTGCCACACTGCCCCAGTATGCCCAAATTCACCAGATGGACAGGAGAAATCCCCGGAAGCTGACCCCTGGACATGCCTGTTTAGGTGCTTTTTTGTAAAGTTTAAGAGCTGTTTTCATTACCTTTGCAAGGTATTTTGCAATTATAGACTGTTTAGTGCCTATGATTAATGTCTCCTTATTGACAAGGAGAGCTGAGTGCTTTAATCAGTTTCAGGCTTCCAAGTGCTTTCTTGTAAAGTTTAAGAGCTGTTTTCCCTTACCTTTGCAAAGTACTTTGCAATTATAGGCTGTTTAGTGCCTATGATTAATTTCTCCTTATTGACAAGGAATGCTGAGTTTCAGGCTTCCTAGAGCTTTCCAGCAGATTCTAGAGCAAGTGCTAGTCCACTTGGAGTGGGAGGTAGTACTGTGCACCTGGAGTGGGAGGTAGTACTCTGCACTTGGAGTGGTAGGTAGTATTGTGTACTTGGTGTGAGAGCTAGTACTGTGCACTTGGAGTGGGAGAAAGTACTGTGCACTTGGAGTGGGATGAAGTACTGTGCACCTGCACTTGGAAGTAGTACTGTACACCTGGAATGGGAGGTAGTACAATGCATCTGGAGTCGGAGGTAGTACTGATTACCTGAGGTGGGAGCTAGTACTGTATACTAGGAGTGAGAGGTAGTACTCTGTACTTGAACTGGTAGATAATACAGTGTACTTGGTGTGGGAGGTTGTACTGTGCAGCTGGAGTGGGGGGTAGTACTGTGCACTTGGGGAGGTAGGTAGTACTGTGTACTTGGAGTGAGAGGTAATACTGTGGACCTGGAGTGGGAAATAGTACTGTGCACTTGGAGTGGGAGGTAGTACTATGCACATGGAGTGGGAGGTAGTACTGTGAATTTGTTGTGGGTTGTAGTACTCTGAACTTGGAGTATTAAGTAGTACTGTCCACCTTAAGTGGGAGATAGTACTATGCACTTGAAGTGGGAGGTAGTACTGTACACCTGGATTGGGAGACAGTACAGTGCACCTGGGGTGGAAGGTAATACTGTGTATTTGGAATGAGAAGCAGTACTGTGTACTTGAACTTGTAGGTAGTACTGTGTACTTAGAGTGGGAGGTAGTACTCTGCACTTGGAGTGGTAGTTAGTACTGTGCTCCTGGAGTGGGAGGTAGTACTTTGTTCTTGGAGTGGTAAGTACTACTGTGTACTTGGAGTGAAAGGTAGTACTGTGAACCTCAGGTGGGAGGTAGTACTGTGCACCTGGAGTGGGAGGTAGTACTCTGTAATTGCAATGTTAGGTAGTACTGTGCAATGGAGATGGTGGTTTTACTGTGCACTGGGATTGGGAGGTAGTACTCTACACCTGCAGTGGGAGATAGTACTGTGCCCCTGGATTGTGAGGTAGTAAAGTGCAGTGCACCTAGGATGGGAGTTAGCACTGTGTATTTGGAGTGAGAGGTAGTACTGTGTACTTGAACTAATAGTTAGGGCTTTGCACCTGGAGTGGGAGGTAGTACTGTGTACTTAGAGAGAGAGGTAGTACTGTTCACATGAAGTGTGAGGTAGTACTGTAGACATGGAGTGAGATGTAGTACTGTGCACCTGGAGTGGGAGGTAGTACTCTGCACTTGGAGTGGTAGGTAGTACTGTGTACTTGTTGTGAGAGCTACTACTGTGCACCTGGAGTAGGAGAAATTACTGTGCACTTGGATTGGGATGTAGTACAATGCACCTGCACTTGGAAGTAGTACTCTACACCTGGAGTGAGAGGTAGTACTGTGCACCTGGAGTCAGAGGTAGTACTGAGCACCTGGGGTGGGAGGTAGTATTGTGTACTAGGAGTGAGAGGTAGTACTCTGTACTTGAACTGGTAGGTAGTACAGTGTACTTGGTGTGGGAGGTTGTACTGTGCAGCTGGAGTGGGAGGTAGTACTGTGTACTTGGAGTGGTAGGTAGTACTGTGTACTTGGAGTGATAGGTAGTACTGTGCATCTGGAGTGTGATGTAGTACCGTGCGCTTGCAGTAGGAAGTAGTACTGTGCACCTGGAGTGGGAGGTAGTACTCTGTACTTGGAGTGTTAGGTAGTACTATGCACCTTGAGTGGGACGTATTACTGCTCACCTGGAGTGGGAGGTAGTACTATACACATGGAGTGGGAGGTAGTACAGTCCTACTTAAGTGGGAGATAGGATAGTGCACCCGGGGTGGGATTTAGTACTGTGTATTTGGAGTGGGAGGTAGTACTGCGTAGTTGAAGTAGTAGGTAGTGCTGTGTCCCTGGATTGGGAGGTACTAGTGTGTATTTGGAGTAGGAGGTAGTACTGTGCACCTGGAGTTGGAGATAGTACTGTGCAATTGGAGTGGTACATAGCACTACATACTTGAAGTGAGAGATAGTACTGTGCCTTTAAAGTGTGAGGTAGTGCTGTACACCTCAAGTGGGAGGTAGCACAAGTGCACCTGGAGTGGAAGACAGTACAGTGCACCTGGTGTGGGAGGTAGTACTGTGTATTTGGAGTGACAGTTAGTACTGTGTACCTGAACCAGTGGGTAGTGCTGTGCTCCTGGAGTGGGAGGTAGTACTGTGTACTTGGAGTGGGAGGTAGTACTGTGCAACTGGAATGGGAGATAGTACTGTGCACTTGGAGTGGTACGTAGTACTGCATACTTGAAGTGAGAGATAGTACTGTGCACCTAGAGTGGAAGGTAATACTGTGTATATGGACTGGGATGTAATACAGTGCACCTGGAGTTGGCGGTAGTACATTGCAACTGGAGTATGAGATAGTACAGTGCAGCTGGGGTAGGAGTTATTACTGTGTATGTGGAGTGAGGGGTAGTACATTATACTTGAACTGGTAGATATCACTGAGTACTTGGAGTAGGGGGTAGTACTGTGCACTTGTACTGATAGGTAGTACTGTGTAGTTGTACTGTGTACTTGGAGTGGTAGGTAGTTATGTGTACTTGGAGTCGGAGGTAGTACTTTGCACTTGGAGTGGTAAGTAGTACCGTGTACTTGGAGTGAGAGGTAGTACTGTGCTCCTCGAGTGGGAGGTAGTACTGTGCACTTGGAGAGGGAGGTAGTACTGTGCACCTGGAGTGGGAGGCAGTATTCTGTACTTGCAGCGTTAGGTAGTTCTGTGCACCTGGAGGGGGAGGTATTACTGTACACCGGGATTGTGAGGTAGTACTGTACACCTCGAGTGGGATGGTACTGTGCACCTGGATTGGGATGTAGTACAGTACAGTGAACCTAGAATTGTAGGTAGTACTGTGTATTTGGAGTGACAGGTAGTACTGTGCAGTTGACTGGTAGGAAGTACTGAATACTTGAAGTGAGAGGTAGTACTGTGCACCTAGAGTGGGATGCAGTTCTGTGTACTTGGAGTGGGAAGTATAACCATACACCTGGAGTGGGAGGAAGTACTCTGCACTTGGAGTGGTAGGTAGTACTGTGCACTTGAAGTAGGAAGTAGTACTGTGCACCTGGCGTGGGAGGGAGTACTCTGTACTTGGAGTGTTAGGTAGTACTATTCCTCTGGAGTGGGAGTTAGTACTCTGTACTTGGAGTGTTAGATAGTACTATGCATCTGGACTGGAATGTATTACTGTTCACCTGGAGTCAGAGGTAGGACTATATACCTGGAGTGGCAGGTACTACAGTGCAACTGGAGTGGGAGATAGTACAGTGCACTTGGGGTCGGACATAGTACTGTGTATTTGGAGTAGGAGGTAGTACTATGTAACTGAAGTAGTAGGTAGTGCTGTGCACCTGGAGTTTGAGGTAGTAGTGTACACCTGGAGTGGGAGGTAGTACAGTGCACCTGGAGTATGAGATAGTACAGTGCACCTGGGCTGGAACTAGTACTGTGTATTTGGAGTGAGAGGTAGTACTGTGTACTTGAACTGGTAGGTAGTACTGCATACTTGGAGTAGGAGGTAGTACTGTGCACTTGGACTCATAGGTAGTACTGTGTAGTTGGATTGGTAGGTAGTACAGTGTAATTGGAGTGAAAATTAGTACTATGTACTTTGAGTGAGAGGTAGTACTGTCCACTTGGAGTGGGAGGTAGCATCATGCTCCTCGAGTGGTATATAGTACTGTGCACTTGGAGTGCTGGGTAGTACTGTGTACTTGGAGAGGTAGGTAGTACTGTGTATGTGGAGTGAGAGGTAGTGCTGTGCACCTGGAGTGGGTGTTAGTACTGTACACCTGGAGAGGGAGGTAGCACAGTGTACCTGGAGTGGGATATAGTACAGTGCACCTGGGTTGGGAGGTAGTGCTGTGTATTTGGAATGAGAGGTAGTACTGTGTACTTGGGGTGGGTGGTAATACTTTGCACTTGGAGTGGTGGTTATTACTGTGCACCTGGGGTGAGAGGTAGTACTGTGCACTTGGAATGGTAGGTAGTACTGTGTCTTTGGAGTGAGAGGTAGTACTGTGCACCTGGAATGGGAGGTAGTACTGCACACTTGGAGTAAGAGGTAGTACTGTGTACTGGGAGTGGTAGATAGTACTATGTACTTGTAGTGGGAGGTAATACTCTGTACTTGGAGTGTTAGGTAGTACTGTGCACTTGGATTGGGAGGTAGTACTGTACACTTGTAGTGGGATGTAGTACTGTACACTTGGAGTGGGAGGTAGTACAATGCACCTGGAGTAGGTGATAGTACAGTGCACCTGGGGTGGAAGGTAGTATTGTGTTTTTGTAATGAGAGGTAGTACTGTGTACTTGAACTGGTAGGTTGTACTGTGAACATGGAGTGGGATGTAGTACTATGCACTTTGAGTTGTAGGCAATACTGTGTACTTGGAGTGATAGGTATTATTGTTTACTTGGAGTGAAAGGTAGTACTGTACACCTGGAGTGGGAGGTACTACTGTGTACTTGGAGTGGGAGGTAGTACTGTGCACCTGCAGTGGGAGGTTGTACTGTGCACTTGGACAGGTAGGTAGGAC
The DNA here is from genome assembly GCF_019279795.1 of Protopterus annectens. Taxonomy (NCBI): domain Eukaryota; kingdom Metazoa; phylum Chordata; order Ceratodontiformes; family Protopteridae; genus Protopterus; species Protopterus annectens. Next base: position 466,875,499 of record NC_056732.1, read on the forward strand.
TGTGTACTTGGAGTGGTAGGTAGTACTGTGCACCTGGAATGGGAGGTAGTACTGTTAACATGGACTGGAAGGTAGAACACTGCATGAAGTGGGAGATAGTACAGTGCACCTGGGGTGGGAGGTAGCACTGTGTATTTGAAGTGGAAGGTAGTATTGTGCATCTGGAGTGGGAGGTAGTACTGTGCACTTGGACAGGGAGGTAGGACTGTGTACTTGGAGTGGTAGGTAGTACTATGTACTTGGAGTGTAAGGTAGTACTGTGCACCTGGAGTGGGAGTAGTACTGTGCTTTTGGAGTGGGAGATAGTACTGTGCACCTGGAGTGGGAGGTAGTAGTGTGGACCTAGACTGGGAGGTAGTACTTTATACTTGGAGTGTTAGGTAGTGCTGGAGTGGAAGGTAGTATAGTGTAACTGGAGTGTGAGATAGTACAGTGCCCCTGGGGTATGAGGTAGTACTTGGTGTGAGAGGTAGTACTGTGTACTTGAAGTAGTAGGTAGTGTTGTGCACCTGGAGTGGGAGGTAGTAATGTGCACCTGGAGTGAGAGGTAGTACTGTGCACCTCGAGTGGGAGGTAGTACTGTACACCTGGAGTGTGAGGTAGTACAGTGCACCTGGAGTGGGAGGTAGTACTGTGTACTTGGATTGGGAGGTAGTACTGTCCACCTGGAGTGGGAGGTTGTACTGTGCACTTGTATACTTAGGTAGGACTGTGTATTTGGAGTGGTAGGTAGTACTGTGTACTTGGAGTGAGAGGTAGTCCTGTGCACCTGTAGTGGAAGGTAGTTCTGTGCACCTGGAGTGGGAGGTAGTACTTTTAACTTGGAGTGCTAGGTTTTACTGTGCACCTACTGTGGGAGGCAGTACTGTAAACATGGACTGAGAGGTAGAACAGTGCATGGAGTGGGAGATAGTACAGTGCACCTGGGGTGTGAGGTAGTACTGTGTATCTGGAGTCGAAGGTAGTACTTTGCACCTGGAGTGGGAGGTAGTACTGTGCACTTGGACAGGTAGTTAAGACTGTGTACTTGTTGTGGTAGGTAGTACTATGTACTTGGAGTGTGAGGTAGTACTGTGCACCTGGAGTGGGGGTAATACTGTGCTCTTGGAATGGGATGTAGTCCTGTGCACCTGGAGTGGGAGGTAGTACTGTGCACCTGGACAGGGAGGTAGTACTTTGTAGAATAAAGAAGTTGCAGAGTTCCACAACAGATTTACCTTTTATTAAACAAAAAGAAGTAGGTGCTTTCGCGATCTACCCAGATCGCTTCTTCAGACTGTATTACAATATCAAACTATCTAAGCACGCATTTTAAAGCTTTACCTATTAACACATTGCAGTTAATTAGTTGCAATTACCTACTTAAAGCTGTGAGTAATTTACATAAAGATTCCTTTCAGTAAGAACTTTTTTTTAAAAACCAACACTTTTTATCAGCCATTGGCATTACATTGTATCAGGTTCTATCTTAAAAAGCAACGCATATTATATAATATTATACATAATAAAATAAAATATATATACAAATATATATGTATAAAAAATATAAAGATAAATACATGCTTATAAAATTAATAAAGCATGCCTATAAAGTGCATGTATATTCATGTTGTTATAATAAAACATCCTAGCAAAGTCTTTACCATCTTGACAGACAAAAATTAAATTATTTAATATACGCTTGAACTCAAATGGGAGGAATATAGACCTATGGCAAGGGCAACATACTGCATAATAAAGCATGGACATATTTAAATAATTTTATGCAAGGGCATCAGCATCTGTTTAATGTTTCAGATGTCGAGCCTTTAGGAAAGGTTTAAGTGATACTGCATCATTTATACCCGGGTGCTTATCAGCATTCAATTTTATTATCCACTTTTGTTCAGATTCTTCCGTTCTGTTTTTTATGTCACCTCCTCTTAAGCCTTCATTAACTACCTCAAGCACAAAAAAAATAAAATTATGGTCTTTCCCTTCTTTTAGAATATGTTTGGCTAGAGCATTAGTTTCTTTACCTGTCACAATGTCTCTAGTATGTTCTAAAATTTGTTCTTTTAACATCCTATTTGTTTTATCTATATAATATGCTTTACATACCTAACAAAAACTGAAGTATACTATGTTATTAGTTCTATAATCTGCATACATATTTGCTTCTATTCTGAATTTATTGACTGGATGAAAAAGGCAGTGCAAGAAAAAATGTATCTGCATGCTGTACATTTTCTACAGGGGTAGGTACCTTTCCTCTGTGATGTAACCTCATGTATGATATTGTGTGATTTATAACATAACTGCCTTTGTAAATACTTTTTGTTAATGAAGGAAAAGTGTGGCACTGAGTCTATCATTGTTTCCAAATCCTTGGATGCAGTTAAAATATTCCAGTTCTTTTTAAAAACATCACAGAACACATTTATATCACTGGTAAAGGTAATAGGAAAACGCAGTCTCATGTCATTTTGTTGTATGTCCTTTGTCTCTTGGTTTCCTATTCCCTCTGAGAAATAAGGATGACATTTGCTCCCTATTTCAGCAAGTGCATCATGACACATAAATCTATTTCAGATTTAGAATAGCCTCTGCTGTTAAACTCGTCCTTCAGTGTTTCAGTTGCTTGCATAAGCTCACTGTCACTGTTATGTATTCTCATGTTCCTAATCATCTGTCCTTTTAGGACATTTCTGCTAACATGTCTGGGATGCATACTACCTTATGCAGTAAACAATTTTTCCTTGTCGGTTTCCTGTATAGACTAGTTTTCATATCCTTTAACCCAGATTTTTGAAACATAACATCCAGGAATTCGATTTTATCATAAGAATATTTATAAGTAAATTTCAAAAAAGTTGTTGTAGTATGCAAATAATCTATAAAGTCTTTTAATTCAGTTTCTGACTTCCCCCATAAAATGAAGAGGTCGTCCACGAACCGTACATGTCATAACACGTTTGCTATACTCATGTCCTTGCAATAAACATGTGTTTTCCCACTGCACCAAAGCTAGATTGGCGTAGCTATTGGCACAGGCAGTGCCCATAGCTACACCTATCTTTTGTAAATAATAATGTTCACCAAAATTAAAAACATTATTCTCCAAGACTATTTGTCATTGGAGAATGATTGCTTATCAATAAGTCATTCTCGAATCCTTTCAATACCCCATTGGTTAGGAATGACTGTAAAAAGAGAATTAATATCAAGTGTAACTAACAAAAAGTCTTGATGTAATTCCTTTGTCTCTGTATATAATTCCTGAAAAAAGGTCTTGGTATCTTTTAAAATTGAGTTACATGTATCTAAAACAGGGTGCAAATTCTTTTCTATAAAAATTGACAGTGGTTCTGTGGCCCAGCCTTTACTAGAGACTATGGGTCTCATAGGGGGGCACATTAAATTCTTATGAATTTTTGGTAATCCATATATAATAGGAATAGTAGGATGTTCTATTCTAAAGTATTTAAAAAGTTCTTCTGAGAACATATTCATCATCAACATGTCAAAAAGATAAAATTCAATCCTCTCTAATATTCATTTTAAGATAGTATTATTAATCTGTACATATGTTTCATCATCAGATAGTAAATTCATCATTTGCTCCATATAAAAACTTTTATCTATGACAATAATGCCTCCACTCTTATCTGCTGGTCTAATTACAATAGATTTCAAGTTACGTAGTTCATTTAATGCAGCCATTTCGTCTCTGCTTAAGTTATAAAAATGTTTTGGTCTATCATGCTCAAAAACTTCACGTATCTCTTTTTCACAAACAGATATAAATGACTCTACCATAGGATGTGGGTTAGGTATAAAGCTACTAGGTAGTACTGTGTACTTGGAGTGGGAGGTAGTCCTGTGCACCTGTAGTGGGAGGTAGTTCTGTGCACCTGGAGTGGGAGGTAATACTTTTTACTTGGAGTGCTAGGTAGTATTGTGCACCTGGTGTGGGAGGTAGTACTGTAAACATGGACTGAGAGGTAGACCAGTGCATGGAGTGGGAGATAGTACAGTGCACCTGGGGTGGGAGGTAGTACTGTGTATTTGGAGTGGAAGGTAGTACTGTGCACCTGGAGTGGGAGGTAGTACTGTGCACTTGGACAGGTAGGTAGGACTGTGTACTTGGAGTGGTAGGTAGTACTATGTACTTGGATTGTGAGGTAGTACTGTGCACCTGGAGTGGGGGTAGTACTGTGCTCTTGGAGTGGGACATAGTCCTGTGCACCTGGAGTGGGAGGTAGTACTGTGCACCTGGACTGGGAGGTAGTACTCTGTACTTGGAGTGTTAGGTAGTACTGTGCACCTGGTGTGGGAGGCACTACTGTGTATTTGGACTGAGAGGTTGTACTGTGTACTTGAAGTAGTAGGTAGTGTGGGAGGTAGTAGTGTGCACAAGGGGTGGGAGGTAGTACTGTACACCTGGAGTGGGAGGTAGTACAGTGCACCTGGAGTGGGAGATAGTATAGTGCACCTAGGGTGGGAGGTAGTACTGTGTATTTGAAGTGAGAGGTAGTACTGTGTACTTGAACTAGTAGGTAGTTCTGTGCACCTGGAGTGGGAGGTAGTACTGTGTAGTTGGAGTGGGAGGTAATACTTTGCACCTGGAGTGGGAGGTAGTACTGTGCACTTTGAGTGGTAGGTAGTACTGCATACCAGGTGTGAGAGGTAGTACTGTGCACCTGAAGTGGGAAGTAGTACTATGTACATGGAGTGGGAGGTAGTACTCTGCACTTGGAGTGATCAGTAGTACTGTGTACTTGGAGTGAGAGGTATTACTGTGCACCTGGAGAGGGAGAAAGTACTTTGCATTTGGAGTGGGATTATGTGCTGTGCCCCTGGAGTGGGAGGTAGTACTGTGCACCTGGAGTGGGAGGTAGTACTTTGTACTTTGAGTGGTAGGTAGTACTGCATACCAGGTGTGAGAGGTAGTATTGTGCACCTGAAGTGGGAGGTAGTACTATGTACATGGAGTAGGAGGTAGTACAGTGCACCTGGAGTGAGAGGTAGTACTCTGCACTTGGAGTGATCAGTAGTACTGTGTACTTGGAGTGAGAGGTATTACTGTGCACCTGGAGGGGGAGAAAGTACTGTGCAGTTGGAGTGGGATTATGTACTTGTTAGAAAAATATGTAATAATAATATGCATGTTTAGTGCATTTAGTGCATTTGAGATTTAAAAAGGGTTAATACATTTATTCTGTTCATACTGCATGAATCTGCACAGCTATTAGAAACTTAACAAGAAGCATTCTATTTTCTGCTAATGTCAGCAAATAACAAGAAGTAAATCATTTCTGCTAATGTCATGAAAATTAACAAAGGGATATTGATTTCTGCTTATGCCATGAGAAAACATACAGCTGCAAGAAGCTATTGATAAAGAAAACAATAGATGCTTGAAAGTTTAAACCCTAGTCAGCATTACTTGTACTGAAGCTAGAAATGTACCCTGAATCTAGACACAGCTTTCTGTATGTTCTATTGAATCTAGGTAAAATGTAACACATGTATTAGAACAGTACAATAGAAGAATTGAAATGCTGAAATGGACTGACATAAACCCAAGGCCAGGTTGTTTTCCTCAAAATGTTTTTGCAGAATGACAGATATTTTAACTTGGTCAGCAATAAGTCTAACTATATTTTCTGTAGAATATACAGAAAGCTGTGTCTAACTACATCAGCAATAGAATGTAACATTTTCTATGTGACAGGAAGAGAACTGCATAAGTATAACCTACTAGTCATTAATTATTTAGACAAACCCTATGCAATACATGCTTTGTCTCCTTGCTGCAAGTAATAAAGGGTGCCTTGCTTGAACCTAACGTGAATTGGTCTTTGAAGTTTTTTCCTTTGACAGATTGGTCCTTCAAGCCGGAACCCTCTCTTCACCTCGGATCAGACGGGCCATGTGGTTGAAACCGTACGGGGAAGAAACCAAATCGGTTCTTCTTATCTGAAAAGCCCTCCGACTGAATTGTCGTTCAAAAGAGGCCAGCCACTTTCTGATCTGTGACTGAAGGACGGGTCTCCGCGAACTGGTGATCAATCATGTGGGCTCAGGTAAGGTGAATCTACTTTTTTCTGTTTTCTGTTTTAGATCAGGGACTAGATGTGTATTGTTTTTGTCAGACTGTATTTTTCTTACAAGTCAGAGACAAAAAAGATTACTGTCTTGTCATAGATCAGGAGAAACAGAATAAGTAGGCAGACATTCTGAAGAGACTATAACAAAATCCGTGGTACCACGTTAAAAAATAAGAAAAGTTACATAACGATAAAAGGTTAGAACAAAATGGGTAATAATTGCACAAAAAGACCCCAAAATCCGCCGTTAACAGAAGACGCAAAATACATGCAGTTGCAGTGCGCCGACAATATTAAATATTATCCAAAATGGGTTAATAAGTACAAATTTGATGGAAAATTAGAAAAATCCTTGCTTATCAAACTTGTCAAACAACTCAAAACCGATTCCAAAGGTCGGGTAAAAAAGCAACGTAAATTAGGAATCCCTCAGGCACACAGGTGGATTGAGGAAGTAAACCGTAGGGAACAAAAGAACAAAAATTCAAAAGCAATGTTTTTAGACAAGGAGGACAATAACTTAGTAATAGCATCAGCACCTCTGCCTCCCTATGAATATGAAGCAAGTGAAAAGGTTAGTCCACCCCCATGATATCCTGTGGTCACTGAAGATAGAGGCATTATGAAAATAAAACCATATATTAGAGATCCCATTGAGACCAGGTCTCAAACAAAGGCAGGTAACTCAGATGAAGGCATCGAGTTATGGCAAATGGTTAAAAATTCATGATCTATAAGTGAAGGAGAAGAAATATGTCCACTTATAGAAGTACCCAACCCTCAGGCAGGTCAGGAGAATCAGTACCCAACTATTGTACTGTATAGACCTTGGACTCTGGAAGACATCCGGAAAACCACTGAGGGAATTCCCCATCCAAAGGTTAATTTTAGAAAATTCTCAGAAGATTTACAAGGAATGAGGCTGAGTTATAACTTAAATGGAGAAGAGGTAGAAAAAGTAGTTAGACAAATTGTAGGGCCAGATTGGCACATGATTAGTGGGAACTGGAATCCCTGTGATACTGCACAAAGACCCCTCCCACATAGCAGCGCAGAATTAGACACCAGAGTAAAAGGTCTTACAGACCACATCTCTGAAAAATGGAACCCTAGGGCAGACTGGACTTGCATTAATCAATGCATCCAACAAGAAGGTGAAACTATTGACCGGTATTATGCCAGACTATTAGAGTGTTTTAATAACTACTGTAGAATGCAGGTTCCTGAAGATCAAACACAAGATTCCCCATATGAACAGCAGTTAAAGAATGCATTTTTAAATGGCAGTATTGCACCTATAAGCAGTTTTATTACAAAACACATGTTAGATCATCGTACAAGCAGGTTACAGTCATTACTTGAATATGCTAGGCATGCCGAAAGGCATTTTAATAGCAAAAAGAAAAAGAAAGCTCACATATTTTCTGTAGAAGATGGAGCAGAAGTTTATGTAGTACAGTCCAGGAAAAAGGGCAAGAAAAATGCACAGGGAAACAAACAATCTGATCAACGATCATAGGTTCATAGGTTCATAGGTTCATACTAGGCTATCTGCCCGAGGGCATTTACAAGCCTAGCCCATAGTTTTGTGGCTTACGCCACCCCTTTAGTATGGGGAACTATACCCATTATTTTGCTGTAGACTTTGAAGGGTGAAAGAGAAGGGGTGAATGTTTTAAATGCAGTAAAAAGGGACACTTGGCAAAGGATTGCAGGAAAAATAAGATGGAAACAACGGAAGACAAGGAGGGTGAGGACTGACTATATGATAGTCAGGAATCACTAGAAGGGGCTAGCAAAGAAAAGACAAATGAGAATGTGATAGAGGGAGTAGAGGAAGTGCAGGAAGTTAGTGACAATGAAGAAAATGAAATATTAGACCTAGCTTTATTGAGCTTGGAACTCTATTTAGCAGACACAAAACCAGAAGTTACACTCTTGGTAGAAGGGAGGGAAGTCAAATTCTTGTGTGACTCAGGGGCATCACGAACCCTGATACATCCCTCCAAACTACCAGAAAACACAGAGACACCTGATTACATATTGGTCAAAGCAGCTAATGGACAGCTGTATCAGGAGCCACTCTCCCGTAAAATTGCAATAACTGATCCAGTTTCAGGATTGACACAAAAAAACAAAATTGTTGTTTCTGCAAAATGCCCAGTAAACCTCTTGGGCAGAGACCTCATGCAGCTATTTGGTATAGCAGTAGTCCCAACCATGCAGGGTATGGAAGCACAGCAACAAACTGATACCTTTGCAGTGCAAACTGATACCTTTGCAGTGCAATCGGAGGGCGAAATGTTTTATTGGTACAGCCAGGACTTGGTTACAACTGATCCAGGGACTGTAACCGAAGAGTTAATGAATGTAGCCATCAGCAAATTCCCCTCCCTTGACATTGATAAGCAACACCTGTTGCACTGTACCCTGTATTATTGTAGCACACCAGGACCTGATAAGGAATATGAGCAAGAATTATTTAAGAATCATGCAAACAGATATATTGCATAACCTGTACTGGGACACAGAAGGGAACAGTGTAGCCAGCTGTTCATTGCCCCAGGAGTTCTTTGCACGTTATAAATCTAATCGATTACCACATGTTAGCCTAAGCAAAAACAGAAATATAGAATGGGCAGACCTAGGAGAAAAAGTCACGAGATGGGAGAAATAGACAGAACTAGAACTGTCAGAACAGGGAATACAAATACAGAAGTTAAATTGGATAACTCAGACCAACCCAGCTGTGCAATTACAGTCTGGTGAGGACAGCTGATTGACACTCCTGTTAAAGGAGGAAGAAAATGCCTTACAAAATATACCAGAGACTCTCTGGTCAACAGGAAAGTCAGATGTAGGACTTATTCGTACAGCGGGACCAGTTACTATCATGCCAAAGTCAGCATTTGGACCACAAAAGAGACAGTATCCCTTAAGAAAAGATGCAGAGACAGGGATAAAGCCTATTATAGCAGCCTTACTTAAAGGAGGGATACTAATAGAATCTCCCGATTCAGCATGTAACACACCCTTATTTCCAGTCAAAAAGGCAAATGGAGAATGGCGTATGGTCCAAGATTTACAAGCTGTGAATGATGCAGTAATACCAAGGGCACCCACGGTGCCAGACCCACACACCCTGTTGAATGATTTAAAACCTCAACAGAAGTATTTTTCTGTGGTAGACATTAGCAATGCATTCTTTTCGATACCAATACACCCTGATAGCCAGTATTGGTTTGCATTTACATTTCAGGGGAAAAGGTATACAAATACACTACTACCACAGGGATATTGTGAAAGTCCAACAATATTCTAACAAGAAATGGCAAGCAACTTGGCGGGATTCACCCCACCAAGAGGCAGTCAGATTTTACTTTATGTTGATGACATCTTGCTGGCAGCCCCCACCCAGCAGGATTGTAGAGAAGATACCATAGCACTTCTACAATTCTTAGCCGCTGAAGGACATAAGGTAAATAAAAGTAAACTGCAGCTTTGGAAAAAACAAGTTAGATACCTGGGATATGTAATATCCAAGGAAGGCAGAACATTAGATGAGGACAGAAAGGTAGCAATTTTGCAAGCACCAAAACCCACTACCAAGAAGAAAATTATGTCCTTCCTGTGTACAACTAATTTTTGCCGGAGCTGGACTCCAAACTATGCTTTGGAATCTGCACCTCTGACTGACCTTATATATAAGAAGCCTATGGCAGCACAAGATTTATTACAATGGACACCAGAAGCAGAATCTGCTTTCTGCAAACTGAAGCAGTTAATAGCATCCTCATTAGTTCTGGGATTACCAAACTACCATAAATGTTTTTTCTAAACTGTAGATTGTAAGCAGGGTTACATGACATCAGTGCATGGGGATAAGCAATGCCCCATTGCTTGCTATTCATCACAACTAGACCCAGTGGCACAATCCTTACCCCACTGTGTACAAGCAGTAGTTGCAGCTGCAATGGCAGTACAGGCTTCGGCCTCAGTAGTCTTATTCCACCCTCTCACTTTGAGAGTGCCTCATGCAATCGCAATTATTTTACTACAAGAAAAGGTGGCATATCTTTCCCCTGCTAGGCATCTTTCCTGTATGACTATATTTTTGAGCCAACCTCACATGACAATTGAGCAATGCATGACTTTAAACCCTTCCACTCTGCTCCCGACCCCTGCAGATGGCACACTGCACCGCTGCCTGCAGGTGATTGAGCAAAAGACACTACCTAGAAAAGATCTCACGGATGTCCCCTTGGATGATGCCGAGGTGACATACTATGTGGATGGCTCGTGCAAAAGGGGTCCTGAAGGACAGAACCTAGTAGGATATGCAGTAGTTTCTGATACTGAAATTATAGAAACAAAAGCTTTACCACACAACTTATCTACACAGGCAGCAGAATTGATTGCTTTGACACGGGCATGTACCTTAGCAAAGGGTAAATGTGTAAACATTTTTACTGATAGCCAGTACGCTTTTTCTACTGTACATGTTTTTGCTCAACAGTGGAAAAACCGATGAATGATAACATCTACTGGCAAACCTATCAATCATGCACAGTTTGTCTTAGATCTTTTAGAATCTATTCAGTTACCTCAGAAAGTAGCCATTTGTAAATGCACAGCTCACACCAAGCAACAAGATAGGATTTCAAAAGGTAATGCGAGAGCTGATACAGCTGCAAAACAAGCAGCTACAGAAGTATTTCTTTTAAATGAGGAATTACAACCCTCTGAGATTTTAGACTTAGAAATGTTAAAAACAATGCAGACACTCACTACGCAAGCTGAAAAACAACGATGGGTAAAACGAGGAGCAATTCTTGAAAAGGGGCTGTACATCTCTAGAGAAGGGAAACCGATACTACCATCTAATTTGTTTAGATATGCAGCTTTGTTGAGCCATGGGCAGTGCCATGTCTCAACAGGGGGGATGGTACAGTTGGTGAACCAGGTGTTCACAATGTACGGATTTACAAACTACTCTAAAAAAATTTGTTTGACGTATCAGATTTGTAATAAACATCATTCACAAGGGGCATTAAAGCCCAAGAAAGGGAGTTTTCCTACACCACCATATCCGTTTCACACTATCTGTATGGATTTCATAGAATTGAACAAATGTGAAAATAAGTAGTATTGTCTTGTCATTGCAGATATGTTTTCCAGATGGGTGGAAGCCTTTCCAACCAAAAATCCAGATGCAGCCACGGTGGCAAAAGTACTTGTCAAAGAAATCATCCCTAGATTCGGTATTCCGGAAAGGATCTACAGTGACAATGGTACACTCTTTGTAAACCAAACCATGCAGCAGTTAAGTAAGCATTTTGGTATTTCTTTTAAAAAATCATTGTGCATACCATCCATAATCTGCAGGGCTAGTTGAAAGGCATAATGGTATATTAAAAAACAAATTGAGAAAGTTGATAGCTGAGACAGGAAAAAATTGGATATACTGTTTACCCCTGGCACTGTTGAGCATGAGAACTGTCCCTACAGCAAAAGGATTGACTCCTTTTGAAAAATTATTTGGAAGGGCTTACTATACACCCCAGTGGAAACGTCTCATGTCATCAGACCAGGAAGCTGATTTTACACTAATTGAATATATGAAGAAAGTCATGAATTCTAAACATCTGTTGCAGTCAAATTCTGTTTCAGATAGAAAGAAAACCGAGACATCAAAAGTGGCAGTAGTGACACCCGGGGACTGGGTGTGGAAAAAAGTTGTCAAGAAGAAGAATTGATCATCACCAAGGTGGGAAGGTCCCTACCAGGTGCTTCTTTCGACATCCACTGCAGTCAAGATAGCAGAGTGAGCTTCATGGGTCCACCTGATGCACTACAAACTAGTTAAGAACTTTGAACTGGACAAAAATCTTACCTCTCCATCGGGGCCCTCAGCACAAAGTCTGGCTACAAAGGGGGGGTCAGATCTATAGGACTGATCCATCTCAACCCCAGTGAAGAAACCATTGGTGCTGAAGGTCCTATTAGGGCAGAGAGTAAGAACATATGTCTGAAATAAAGATGACAGGATCCAGTAAGATCCAGATGTACCTATTTGAAAGAGTCGGAGAAAACAGGAATGCAGAACAACCGTTTCCTCGGAAGTATTGCATAACCATCCTGTTGACTGTACTAGTGACAATAATCGTTTTGTCGTGGCCATTCCTTTTTTCAGCCACACAAACTGGACTGAACAAGTGTGCAGAGTTGTACGCAGAGTGGCACCCAAACTTCAACACTTACCAGGCAATCAAATATGTGTATGCTGAGACCTCCAATGTTTCGAATTACTGGATTTGCACAGCTTTGCCAACAGCATACTGGGGGTTATTGTTAACTTCAGTCCCCCTAGGAGCCAACAAGACATGGGAAAACTTAGTCTATGATACATCAGATGTCACATCACAAGATAAAGTAGTATTGCACTTGTCTGTTCGACAGAAGGGGACTGTGTTTTTACAAAAATGATACAGTTCAAGTGGGTTGGAGCAATTGCAATGTGACTGTTCCTTATAGATGCTACAATAAGACTGATAACACAGGGTCCTATAGCAATGCGAGCTATGATTCATTTGTTGAACTGATGCATAGGGCAACTGATGAAGTATAACATAATGCTCACCTTTATAGACAACTGTCTATGATAGACAAAAAAAGTTTCATCCAGAGCCAGGACATAGTAAAGTTACTACCAAAGTAGAAGACTGTTATTTTGTATGTAGTAGGAAAGCATACAAGTGGTTACCTGAGAATTGGTCTGGCAGTTGTTATTTGAGGTACCTGGTTCCAGCCATACGACACACAGCAGTTTTACCTCAAGGGAAAATTTGAAATGTTCGACAAGAAATCAAGAAGCCTATCAATCCAGTGGGGCAAATCAATGTGGGTTGGAAAAACCATCATGCTGTGAGCTTAGGGAAAAATGGACTGTCACATATGGACTTGGGTGATTACATCATCTCGTGGACAGGTGTATTGCCAGCATATGGAGCAACAAAATCAATCTGGGACCTGAGAAAATTGTCTAAACTTCTCAAAATAATGAGTAATGCAACCTTTTCTGGCCTAGAATTGGTGACTGATGAACTAACTGCCATGAGAACTGTAGTGCTTCAAAACTGCATGGCTCTCGACTTCACCCTAGCAGTGAGAGGCAGTATGTGCGCTTTAATCCAGGAGGAGTGCTGTTCATATATTTCTGACCATAAACACGAGATAGACAATCATCTTGAGGTAATTCAGCAAGAGTCAGCTTTGACCAAACCAGGACCAAATCCATTGATGGACATTTTTCCAGAGATTGTTTGGGGGGTGGGAAAGTATCTTGATGAACATCCTGATTGTCATCTATGTAGGAATTATCCTACTGGTGGTATGTGTGTGCTGCTGCATCCCTTGCATGAAAAGATTGATTAAAGACTTTATAGACATGTCAGTTTCAGAAACCTTATACCAAGGTGATGAACTTGAAGAATTGTTAAAAATCTGAAAATGCTTTCATAAGTTTAAACTGAATGACTCTCTTAACTGCAAATCCTGAGTAGGAAGAGGTTAGGTTCATAGGTTCATAGGTTCATAGGTAGGTACTAGGCTATCGGCCCTAGGGCCCATACAAGCCTAGCCAAAAACTGTACCCTGGCTTTTGCCACCCAAGAAAATTATTTTCCTATGCCCCTGTCGAGCAGAGCCACAGAAGTGATCCCCAGGGTGAATTTCCTATTTCCCATCCAATCATCAAGATTTTTCTTGAAGAGTGCTAATGAGGAGCTCTGTTTGACATAGATAGGTCGTCTGTTCCAGAGTATGGGAAGTCTCTGGGACAGGAATCTATCCCTCCAGCATGTTCTGTTTATTGTGGTAACAAGGTTAAGGTCCCTAGAGCATGTAGCTCGGACGGATTGGGATTTCTTTAAGTGGAGCATGTCCAACAGCTCTGGGTTTTACATAGCTTTGTATGTTAGGCAGAGATCGCCCCTGAGTAGGCGATATGCGATGGAGTAAAGCTGTATTTTTTTGAGATGGTCTGCATAGGGCATCTGTTTGAGGCCAGTAATCCTCTTTGTGAGATATTTCTGTGGTCTTTCCAGTTGTTGTAGATGTCTTGTGAGGTACATACCAAAAGGGGCATTGTACTCTATAATGGGTCTAATGAGTGATGAGTAGAGGGGAACAATGACCCCTTTTTTTCTGGATGAGAATCCTTTTGTGATGAGATGAGCCACATAGAAGGATTTCCTGACTACTGTGGTGATGTGATTATCAAAGGAGAGACTACTGTCCACCTGTGTCCCAAGGTCTCTTATCACATTTTCAGCATTAAGTAGACTACCAGCTATGTGGTAGTTCATGGGTACAGAGTTTTTACCAAAGGGGATGACAATACACTTTTTGGCATTGAGCTTCAGGCCATGGCTTTGACACCAGGAATCTGTCTCAGTGAGGCCCTTTTGTAGTTTGTCCACATCATTAGGAGTTTCGATTATGGCTCCTAGTTTGAAGTCATCTGCAAACTTTGTTAGCCAAAGGCCTTCTGTGTTGGCCTGCACTTCAGAGAAGTAGATACCAAACAGGAGAGGACCCAGGACTGAACCCTGTGGTACTCCACTTGTCACCGGTCTGATGTCAGATTTGGAATCCGCTACTTTCCCAGTGTGGGTTCTGTCCATGAGCCAGTTGGCAACCCATCTTATGACATAGTGATTTATACCTAGTTTAGTGAGCTTATCTATAACTCCAGAGTGGGGGATGGCGTTGAAAGCCTTGGTGAGATCTAGATAAGCTGTGTGAACCATTTTACCATCATCTATGGCTTTGGTGACTGCTTCAAAGAAGTCAATCAGGTTTAGGAGACATGATCTGCCTTTTACAAATCCAAACTGAGTAAGGTCCAGAGTTTGGAGATTACCAATATCTTTGTTTATGAGTTCCATGATGATACATTCCATGGCCTTGCAGACCAGGCTCGTCAGGCTAATGGGGCGGTAGTTCCCGGGGTCCATCGTGGCTCCCTGTTTGTGGAGTGGGATAACTGTCGCAGTGCACCATTCAGTGGGTACAAAGCCTGAGGTGAGGCTATGATTGAACATGGTACTTAGGTAGGGTGCCAGTTCATTCTGTAGTTCATGTAGAATGCAGCCTGGGATATTGTCACGTCCCATGGATGCTGTGTTCTTGGCTTTGGAGAGTGTGTTTTTTACCTGTGCAGCCGTGATTATAGGAACTTTGCATTCTTCTGGTATAGAGATGGGCCCTCTAGGGGGTGAGAGGGGAGTAAAGTTAGCACTGAAGCTATCTGCTAGGATGTTGGCAATATCAGTTGGTTCTGTATATTTAGTGCCATTATGCTGTAACTCAGAGCAGATATGAGTGTTCCCATTTAGATTCTTGACATAGCTATAGAATGCTTTGTGGTTGTCTTTAGAGTCAGTGGCAATTTTGTTTTCGTAACTAGCTTTGGAGGATTTTATGAGGGATCTCAACTTCTTACTGAGGTTGACCAGGGAGTTCCTCCAGTCATGGGATTTTACTCTTTTTTGCAACAGTTTCTTTCTTCTGTTGTAGAGTTTGTTTATGGCAGAGGACCACCAGATTGACTTCCTTTTTTTGGAGGATAACATCTTGGTTAGGGGAAGAAAAACTGTTTATACTTATCTTGAAAGTAGAATAAAAGTATTAAAAGGGGGGGTAATGTTAGAAAAATATGTAATAGTAATATGCATGTTTAGTGCATTTAGTGCATTTGAGATTTAAAAAGGGTTAATACATTTATTCTGTTCACACTGCATGAATCTGCACAGCTATTAGAAACTTAACAAGAAGCATTCTATTTTCTGCTAATTTCAGCAAATAACAAGAAGTAAAACATTTCTGCTAATGTCATGAAAATGAACAAAGGGATATTGATTTCTGCTTATGCCATGAGAAAACATACAGCTGCAAGAAGCTATTGATAAAGAAAACAATAGATGCTTGAAAGTTTAAACCATAGTCAGCATTACTTTTACTGAAGCTAGAAATGTACCTTGAATCTAGGTAAAATGTAACACATGTATTAGAACAGTACAATAGAAGAATTTAAATGCTGAAATGGACTGACATAAACTCAAGGCCAGGTTGTTTTTCTCAAAATGTTTTTGCAGAATGACAGATATTTTAACTTGGTCAGCAATAAGTCTAACTATATTTTCTGTAGAACATACAGAAAGCTGTGTCTAACTACATCAGCAATAGAATGTAACATTTTCTATGTGACAGGAAGAGAACTGTATAAGTATAACCTACTAGTCATTCATTATTTAGACAGACCCTGTGCAACACATGCTTTGTCTCCTTACTGCAAGTAATAAAGGGTGCCTTGCTTGAACCTAACGTGAATTGGTCTTTGAAGTTTTTTCCTTTGACAGTACTGTGCCCCTGGATTGGGAGGTAGTACTGTACACCTGTAGTGGGAGATAGTACCGTGCACCTGGACTGGGATGTAGTACTATGCACCTGGAGTGGAAGATAGTACCGTGCTCTTCGAGTGGTAGGTTGTACTGTGTACTTGGAGTGGTAGGTAGTACTGTACACCTGGAGTGAGAGGTAGTACTGTGCACATGGAGTGGGAGGTAGTACTGTGCACTTGGTGTGGGAGGTAGTACTGTGCCCCTGGAGTGGGAGGTAGTACTGTGCACCTGTAGTGTGACTTAGTAGTTTGCAATTGGAGTGGGAGGTAGTACTCTGTACTTGAAGTGTTAGCTAATACTGTGCATCTTGAGTTGGAGGTAGTACTGTGCATTTGGAGTTAAAGGTAGTACTGTGCATTTGTAGTGGGAGGTAGTACTGTACACCTGTACTCGGAGGGAGGTAGTATTGTGCTATATGGAGGAATGGCAGTAGTGTGAACTCTCAAGTGGTAGAAAATGCCTGACCTCAAACTCCTTGGAGTGAGCAGTAGTACTGTGCACCTGGAGTGGGAGGTAGTACTGGTACTTTGAGATGGACTCTGCAGTTCACTGGGTGGCAAATATTACTCTGCACTTGGAGTTTTATGTAGTACTGTGTAATTGAATGAGAGGCAGTACTGTACAACGGGAGTGTGAGAAAGTACTGTGAACTTGGAGTAGGATGAAGTACTGTGCACCTGGATTGGGAGGTACTACTCTGCACCTGGGGTGGGAGGTAGTACTGTGTACTTGGAGTGGGAGGTACTACTCTGTACTTGGAGTGTTAGGTTGTACTCTGCACCTGGAGTGGGATGTAGTGTTGTGCTCTTGGAGTGGGAGGGAGTGCTATGCACTTGGAGTGGGAGGTAGTACTTTGCACCTGGAGTAGGAGCTAGTACAGTGTCCCTGGAGTGGGAGATAATACAGTGCACCTACGGTGGAAGGTAGTACTGTTTATTTGGAGTGAGAGGTAGTACTGTGCACCTGCAGTGGGAGGTAGCAGTGAGAGGTAGTACTGTGCACTTGCAGTGGGGGGTAGCACTGTGCTCTTGGAATGGAAGATAAGACATTGCACCTGGAGTTTGAGGTAGTACTGGCCACCTGGAGTGGGATGTAGTACTGTGATCTTGGAGTGGAAGGTAGTCCTCTGCAATTCCAGTAATAGGTATTATTCTGCACCTGTAGTGTTAGGTAATACTGTGCACCTGGAGTGGGATATAGTACTGTGCACTTGAACTGGTAGTTAGTACTGCATACTTGGAGTGAGAGGAAGTGCTGTGCACTTGGACTGGTAGATAGTACTTTGTAGTTGGACTGGTTGGTAGTGCTGTGTAATTGGAGTGACAGGAAGTACTATGTACTTGGAGTGATAGGTAGTACTGTGTACTTGGAGTCGGAGGTAACATAGTGCTCCTAGAGTGGTAGGTAGTACTGTGAATTTGGAGTTGCAGGTATTACTGTGTACTTGGATTGGTAGGTAGTACTGTGTACTTGGAGGGAGAGGTAGTACTGTGCACCTGGAGTGGTAGATAGTACTGTGCACTTGGAGTGGGAGGCAGTACTATGCTCCTGGAGTGGGAGGTAGTACTGTGAATTTGGTGTGGGTGGTAGTACTCTGTACATGGCATATTAAGTAGTAATGTCCACCTTGAGTGGGAGATAGAATTGTGCACTTGGAGTGAGAGGTAGCACTGTACACCTGGAGTGGGAGGTAGTACAATATACCTGGAGTGGAAGATAGTACAGTGCACCTGGGGTGGGAGGTAGTACTGTGTATTTGGAATGGGAAGTAGTACTGTACACTTGGAGTGGGAGGTAGCACTGCACACCTGGAGTGGGAGGTAGAACTGTGCACTTGGTGTGGTAGTTAGTACTGTGCAGCTGGAGTGGGAGGTAGTACTTTGTCCTTGGAGTGGTAAGTACTACTGTGTACTTGGAGTGAAAGATAGTACTGTGCACCTCAAGTGGAAGGTAGTACTTTGCACCTGGAGTGGGAGGTAGTACTCTGTAATTGCAATGTTAGGTAGTACTGTGCTATGGAGTGGCAGGTTTTACTGTGCACTGGGATTGGGAGGTAGTACTGTACACCTGCAGTGGGAGATAGTACTGTGCACCTGGATTGGGAGGTAGTAAAGTGTAGTGCACCTAGGATGGGAGGTAGTACTGTGTATTTGGAGTGAGAGGTAGTACTGTGTACTTGAACTACTAGGTAGGGCTTTGCACCTGGAGTGGGAGGTAGTACTGTGTACTTAGACAGGGAGGTAGTACTGTGCACTTGCCGTGCGAGGTAGTACTGTGCAGTTGGAGTGGTAGGTAGTACTGCAGTCTTGGAGTGGGAGGTAGTACTGTGCACCTGGAGTGTGAGGTAGTACGCTGCACTTGGAGTGGTAGGTAGTACTGTGTACATGGTGTGAGAGCTAGTACTGTGCACCTGGAGTGGGAGAAAGTACTGTGCACTTGGAGTGTGATGAAGTACTGTGCACCTGCTCTTGGAAGTAGTACTGTACACCTGGAGTGGGAGGTAGTACAGTGTGTCTGGAGTCAGAGGTAGGACTGATCACCTGGTGTGAGAGGTAGTACTGTGTACTAGGAGTGAGAGGCAGTACTCTGTACTTGAACTGGTAGGTAATATAGTGTACCTGGTGTGGGAGGTTGTACTGTGCAGCTCGAGTGGGAGGTAGTACTGTGCACTTGGACTGGTAGCAGTACTGTGTACTTGGAGTGAGAGGTAATACGGTGGACCTGATGTGGGTGATAGTACTGTGCACTTGGAGTGGGAGGTAGTACTATGTACCTGGAGTGGGAGGTAGTACTGTGAATTTGGTGTGGGTGGTAGTACTCTGTACTTGGAGTATTAAGTAGTACTGTCCACCTTGAGTGGGAGATAGTACTGTGCACTTGGAGTTGAAGGTAGTACTGTACACCTGGAGTGGGAGATAGTACAGTGCATCAGGGTTTGGAGGTAGTACTGTGTATTTGGAATGAGTAGTACTATGTACTTGAACTTGTAGGTAATACTGTGTACTTGGAATGAGATGTAGTACTGTGCACCTAGATTGGGAGGTAATACTGTGTACATGGAGAGGGAGGTAGTACAGTGCACCTGGAGTGGAAGGTAGTAATCTGCACTTGGAGTGGTAGGGAGTACTGTGTACTTGGAGTGAGAGATAGTACTGTGCACCTTGAGTGGGACAAAGTACTGTGCACTTGGAGTTGAATGAAGTACTGTGCACCTGGATTGGGAAGTTGTACTGTGCACCTGGAGTGGGAAGTAGTAATATGTACTTGGAGTGGGGGGTAATACTTTACACCTGGAGAGAGGGGTAGTACTGTACACCTGGAGTGGGAAATAGTACAGTGCACCTGGAGTGGGAGGTAGTACTGTGCAACTGGGGTGAGATGTAGTAGCATATACTTGGAGTGAGAGGTACTACTGTGTACTTGAACTGGTAGGTAGTACTGTGTACTTGGATTGGGAGGTAGTACTGTGCACCTGGAGTGGGAGGTAATACTGCGCACCTGGTGTGGGAGGTAGTACTGTGCACTTGGAGTGGTAGTACTGCACACTTGGAGTTGGAGGTAGTACTATGTACTTGGAGTGGTAAGTAGTACTGTGTACTTGGAGTGAGAGGTAGTACTTTGCACTTTGTATGGGAGGTAGTACTGTGCACCTGGAGTGTGAGGAAGTACTGTGCACCTGGAGTGGGAGGTAGTACTGTGCACTTGGAGTGGTAGTAAGAACTGTGCACTTGGAGTGGGAGGTAGTACTATGTACTTGGAGTGGTAAGTAGTACTGTGTACTTGGAGTGAAAGGTAGTACTTTGCACTTTGTATGGGAGGTAGTACTGTGCAAATGGAGTGGGAGGAATTACTGTGCACCTGGAGTGGGAGGTAGTACTCTGTACTTACAGTGATAGGTAGTGCTGTGCACCTGGAGTGGGATGTATTACTGTTCATGTGTATTGGGAGGTAGTACTGTGCAGCTGGAGTGAGTGGTAGTAGAGTGCACCTGGAGTAGGAGAAAGTACAGTGCACCTCGAGTGGCAGGAGGTACTGTGTAATAGGCGTGAGAGGTAGTACTGTGTACTTGAACTAATAGGTAGTGCTGTTCACCTGGAGTAAGAGCTAGTACTGTGTACTAGTATAGGGAGATAGTACTGTGCACATGAAGTCGGTTGTAGTAGTGTGCATTTCGAGTGATAGGTAATACTGCATACTTGGAGTGAGCAGTAGGACTGTGCACACGGAGTGGGAGGTAGTACTGTGTACTTTGAGATAGAGGTAGTACGGTACACCTGGAGTGGGAGGTATTACTCTGCACTTGGAATTTTATGTAGTATTGTGTAATTGGAATGTGAGGTAGTACTGTGCACTGGGAGTGTGAGAAAGTACTGTGAACTTAGAGTAGAATGAAGTACTGTGCACCTGGATTGGGAAGTACTACTCTGCACCTAGGGTGGGAGGTAGTACTTTGTACTTGGAGTGAGAGGTAGTACTGTCTGCTTGAACGGGTAGGTAGTACTGTGTACTTGGAGTTGGAAGTAGTAGTTTGCACTTGGAATGGAAGGTAGTACTGCACACATGGAGTGGTAGGTACTACACTGTACTTGGAGTGTTAGGTAGTACACTGCACCTGGAGATGGATGTAGTGCTCTGCTCTTGCAGTGGGAGGGAGTGCTGTGCACTTGGAGTGGGAGGTCGTACTTTGCACCTGGAGTAGGAGGTAGTACAGTGTACCTGGAGTGGGAGATAGTACAGTGCACCTACGGTGGAAGGTAGTACTCTTTATTTGGAGTGAGAGGTAGTACTGTGCACTTGGAGTGGGAGGTAGTACTGTTTACTTGGAGTCAGAAGTAAAAAATTCATGCTCCGGTTGTGGTAGGTAGTACTGTGAATTTGGAGTTGTAGGTATTTTTGTGTACTTGGTCTGGTAGGTAGTACTGTGTACTTGGAGTGAGAGGTAGTACTGTGCACCTGGAGTGGGAGATAGTACTGTGCACTTGAAGTGGGAGGCACTACTGTGCACTTGGAGTGGTCGTAAGTACTGTGCACTTGGAGTGGGAGGTAGTACTATGTACTTGGAGTGGTAAGTAGTACTGTGTACTTGGAGTGAGAGGTAGTACTTTGCACTTCTTATGGGAGATACTAGTGTGCACCTGGAGTGGGAGGACATACTGTGCAACTGGAGTGAGTGGTAGTACAGTGCACTTGGAGTGGGATAAAGTACAGTGCACCTCGGGTGGCAGGAAGTACTGTGTAATAGGAGTGAGAGGTAGTACTGTGTACTCGAACTAATTGGTAGTGCTGTTCACCTGGCATGGGAGCTAGTACAGTGTACTAGGAGAGAGAGGTAGTACTGTGCACATGGAGTGCGTGTTAGCAGTGTGCATTTCAAGTGGTAGGTAATACTGCATACTTGGAGTGAGCAGTACTGTGCACCTGGAGTGGGAGGTAGTACTGTGCACTTTGAGATGGAGGTAGTATGGTACACCTGGAGTGAGAGGTATTACACTGCACTTGGAGTTTTATGTAGTACTGTGTAATTGGAATGAGAGGTAGTACTGTGCACTGGGAGTGTGAGAAAGTACTGTGAACTTGGAGTAAGATGAAGTACTGTGCACCTGGATTGGGAGGTACTACTCCGCACCTTGGGTGGGAGGTAGTACTTTGTACTTGGAGTGAGTGGTAGTACTGTCTGCATGAACTGGTAGGTAGCACTGTGTACTTGGAGATGGAAGTAGTAGTTTGCCCTTGGAATGGAACGTTGTACTGCACACTTGGAGTGGGAGGTACTACTCTGTACTTGGAGTGTTAGGTAGTACTCTGCACCTGGAGTGGGATGTAGTGCTGTGCTCTTGCAGTGGGAGGGAGTGTTGTGCACTTGGAGTGGGAGGTAGTACTTTGCACCTGGAGTTTGTGGTAGTACAGTGTCCCTGGAGTGGGAGATAGAACAGTGCACCTACTGTGGAAGGTAGTACTGTTTATTTGGAGTGAGAGGTAGTATTGTGCACCTGCAGTGGGAAGTAGCAGTGAGAGGTAGTACTGTGCACCTGCAGTGGGGGGTAGCACTGTGCTCTTGGAATGGAAGATAAAACTTTGCACCTGGAGTTTGAGGTAGTACTGGCCACCTGGAGTGGGATGTAGTACTGTGAGCTTAGAGTGGAAGATAGTCCTCTGCAATTCCAGTAATAGGTATTATTCTGCACTTGTAGTGTTAGGTAATACTGCGCACCTGGAGTGGGATGTAGTAATGTGCACTTAAACTGGTAGTTAGTACTGCATTCTTGGAGTGGAAGGAAGTACTGTGCACTTGGACTGGTAGGTAGTACTTTGTAGTTGGACTGGTAGGCAGTACTGTGTAATTGGAATGACAGGCACTACTATGTACTTAGAGTGAGAGGTAGTACTGTGTACTTGGATTCGGAGGTAGTACTGTGTACTTGGAGTAGGAGGTAACATCATGCTACTGGAGTGGTAGGTAGTACTGTGAATTTGGAGTTGTTGGAATTACTGTGTACTTGGTGTGGTAGGCAGTACTGTGTACTTGGAGTGAGAGGTAGTACTTTGCACCTGGAGTGGGAGATAGTACTGTGCACTTGGAGTGGGAGGCAGTACTATGCTCCTGGAGTTGGAGGTAGTACTGTCAGTTTGGTGTGGGTGGTAGTACTCTGTACTTGGCTTATTAAGTAATTCTGTCCACCTTGAGTGGGCGATAGTATTGTGCACTTGGAGTGGGAGGTAGTATAGTACACCTGCAGTGGAAGATAGTACAGTACACCTGCGGTGGGAGGTAGTACTCTGTATTTGGAATGAGAAGTAGTACTGTGTACTTGAACTTCTAAGTAGTACTGTGTACTTGGATTGGGAGATAGTACTGTGGACCTGGAGTGGGAGGTAGTACTGCGAACCTGGTGTGGGAGGTAGTACTGTGCACTTGGAGTGGTAGTAAGTACTGTGCACTTGGAGTGGGAGATAGTGCTATGTACTTGGAGTGCTAAGTAGTACTGTGTACTTGGAGTGAGAGGTAGTACTTTGCACTTCGTATGGGGGGTAGTACTGTGCACCTGGAGTGGGAGGAAGTACTGTGCACCTGGAGTGGGAGGTAGTACTGTGCACTTGGAGTGGTAGTAAGTACTGTGCACTTGGAGTGGGAGGTAGTACTATGTACTTGGAGTGGTAAGTAGTACTGTGTACTTGGAGTGAGAGGTAGTACTTTGCACTTCGTATGAGAGGTAGTACTGTGCACCTGGAGAGGGAGGAAGTACTGTGCACCTGGAGTGAGAGGTAGTGCTCTGTACTTGCAGAGTTAGGTAGTGCTCTGCACCTGGAGTGGGAGGTATTACTGTGCATGTGTTTTCGGAGGTAGTACTGTGCAACTGGATTGAGTGGTAGTACAGTGCACCTGGAGTGGGAGAAAGTACAGTGCACCTCGGGTGGCAGGAAGTACTGTGTAATAGGAGTGAGAGGTAGTACTGTGTACTTGAACTAATTGGTAGTGATGTTCACCTGAAGTGGGAGCTAGCACTGTGTACTAGTAGAGGGAGGTAGTACTGTGCACATGGAGTGGGTGGTAGTAGTGTGCATTTCAAGTGGTAGATAATACTGCATACTTGGAGTGAGCAGTAGGACTGTGCACCCGGACCGGGAGGTAGTACTGTGTATTTTGAGATAGAGGTAGTACGGTACACCTGGAGTGGGAGGTATTACTCTGCACTTGGAGTTTTATGTAGTACTGTGCAATTGGAATGAGAGATAGTACTGTGCACTGGGAGTGTGAGAAAGTACTGTAAACTTGGAGTAGAATGAAGTACTGTGCACCTGGATTGGGAGGTACTACTCTGCACCTGTGGTGGGAGGTAGTACTTTGTACTTGGAGTGAGAGGTAGTACTGTCTGCTTGAACTGGTAGGTAGTACTGTGTACTTCGAGTTGGAAGTAGTAGTTTGCACTTGGAATGGAAGGTAGTACTGTGCACTTGGAGTGGGAGGTACTACTCTGTACCTGGAGTGTTGGGTAGTACTCTGCACCTGGAGTTGGATGTAGTGCTGTGCTCTTGCAGTGGGAGGGAGTGCTGTGTGCTTGGAGTGAGAGGTAGTACTTTGCACCTGGAGTAGGGGATAGTACAGTGTCCCTGGAGTGGGATATAGTACAGTGCACCTACTGTGGAAGGTAGTAATGTTTATTTGGAGTGAGAGGTAGTACTGTGCACCTGCAGTGGGAGGTAGCAGTGAGAGGTAGTACTGTGCACCTGCAGTGGGGGTAGCACTCTGCTCTTGGAATGGAAGATAAGACATTGCTCCTGGAGTTTGAGGTAGTACTGGCCACCTGGAGTGGGAAGTAGTACTGACAGCTTGGAGTGGAAGGTAGTCCTCTGCAATTCCAGTAATAGGTATTATTCTGCACCTGTAATGTTAGGTAATACTGCACACCTGGAGTGGGATGTAGTACTGTGCACTTGAACTGGTAGTTAGTACTGCATACTTGGAGTGGAAGGAAGTACTGTGCACTTGGACTGGTAGGTATTACTTTGTAGTTGGACTGGTAGGTAGTACCGTGTAATTGGAGTGACAGGTACTACTATATACTTGGAGTGAGAGGTAGTACTCTGCACTTGGAGTGGGAGATAGTACTCTGTACTTGGAGTTGGAGGTAACATCATGCTCCTGGAATGGTAGTGAGTACTGTGAATTTGGAGTTGTAGGAATTACTGTGTACTTGGTGTGGTAGGTAGTACTGTGTACTTGGAGTGAGAGGTAGTACTGTGCACCTGGAGTTGGAGATAGTACTGTGCACTTGGAGTGGGAGGCAGTACTATGCTCCTGGAGTGGGAGGTAGTACTCTGAATTTGTTATGGGTGGTAGTACTCTGTACTTGGAGTATTAAGTAGTACTGTCCACCTTGAGTGGGAGATAGTATTGTGCACTTGTAGCGGGATGTAGCACTGTACAACAGGAGTGGGAGGTATTACAGTACACCTGTAGTGGAAGATAGTACAGTGCACTTGCAGTGGGAGGTAGCACTGTGTATTTGGAATGAGAAGTAGTATTGTGTACTTGAACTTGTAGGTAGTACTGTGTACTTAGTGTTGGAGGTAGTACTGTGCACTTGGTGTGGTAGTTAGTACTGTGCACCTGGAGTGGGAGGTAGGGCTTTGTCCTTGGAGTGGTAAGTACTATTGTGTACTTGGATTGAAACGTAGTACTGTGCTCTTCAAGTGGGAGGTAGTACTGTGCTCCTGGAGTGGAAGGTAATACTCTGTAATTGCAATGTTAGGTAGTACTGTGCAATGGAGTGGCAGGTTTTACTGTGAACTGGGATTGGGAGGTAGTAAACTGTAGTGCGCCTAGGTTGGGAGGTAGTACTGTGCACCTGTAGTGTGGGGTAGTACTGTGCAGTTGGAGTGGTAGGTAGTACTGCAGACTTGGAGTGGGAGGTAGTACTGTGCACCTGGAGTGGGAGGTAGTACTCTGCACTTGGTGTGGTAGGTAGTACTGTGTACTTGGTGTGAGAGCTAGTACTGTGCACATGGAGTGGGAGAAAGTACTGTGCACTTGGAGTGTGATGAAGTACTGTGCACCTGCTCTTGGAAGTAGTACTGTACACCTGAAGTGGGAGGTAGTACAGTTCATCTGGAGTCAGAGGTAGGACTGAGCACCTGGTGTGGGAGGTAGTACTGTGTACCAGGAGTGAGAGGCAGTACTCTGTACTTAAATTGGTAGGTAATACAGTGTACTTGGTGTGGGAGGTTGTGCTGTGCAGCTGGAGTGGGAGGTAGTACTGTGCACTTGGACTGGTAGGTAGTACTGTATACGTGGAGTCAGAGGTAGTACTGTGGACCTGATGTGGGAGATAGTACTGTGCACTTGGAGTGAGAAGTAGTAATATGTACCTGGAGTGGGAGGTAGTACTGTGAATTTGGTGTGGGTGGTAGTACTCTGTACTTGGAGTATTAAGTAGTACTGTCCACCTTGAGTGGGAGATAGTATTGTGCACTTGGTGTGGGAGGTAACACTGTACACCTGGAGTGGGAGGTAGTACAGTACACCTGGAGTGGGAGGTAGTACTGTGCACCTGGAGTGGAAGATAGTAATGTGTACCTGGGGTGGGAGGTAGTACTGTGTATTTGGAATGAGAAGTACTACTGTGTACTTGAACTTGTAGGTAGTACTGTGTACTTGGATTGGGAGGTAGTACTGTGCACCTGGAGTGGGAGGTAGTACTGTGCACCTGGTGTGGGAGGTAGTACTGTGCACTTGGAGTGGTAGTAAGTACTGTGCACTTAGAGTGGGAGGTAGTACTATGCACTTGGCGTGGTAAGTAGTACTGTGTACTTGGAGTGAGAGGTAGTACTTTGCACTTCATATGGGAAGTAGTACTGTGCACCTGCAGTGGGAGGAAGTACTGTGCACCTTGAGTGGGAGGTAATACTCTGTACTTGCAGTGTTAGGTAGTGCTGTGCACCTGGAGTGGGAGGTATTACTGTGCATGTGTTTTTGGAGGTAGTGCT
Organism: Protopterus annectens; assembly: GCF_019279795.1. NCBI lineage: Eukaryota > Metazoa > Chordata > Ceratodontiformes > Protopteridae > Protopterus > Protopterus annectens. The sequence continues at coordinate 466,902,539 of NC_056732.1, forward strand.
GTGCAAATGGAGTGAGTGGTAGTACAGTGCACTTGGATTGGGAGAAAGTACAGTGCACCTCGGGTGGCAGGATGTACTGTGTAATAGGAGTGAGAGGTAGTACTGTGTACTTGAACTAATTGGTAGTGTTGTTCACCTGGTGTGGGAGCTAGTACTGTGCACATGGAGTGCGTGGTAGTAGTGTGCATTTCGAGTGGTATGTAATACTGCATACATGGAGTGAGCAGTAGTACTGTGCACCTGGAGTGGGAGGTAGTACTATGTTCTTTGAGATGGAGGTAGTACGGTTTACCTGGAGTGGGAGGTATTACTCTGCACTTGGAGTTTTATTTAGTACTAAGTAATTGGAATGAGAGGTAATACTGTGGAATGGGAGTGTGAGAAAGTACTGTTAACTTGCAATAGGATGAAGTACTGTTCACCTGAATTGGGAGGTACTACTTAGCACCTGGGTTGGGAGGTAGTACTTTGTACTTGGAGTGAGAGGTAGTACTGTCTGCTTGACCTGGTAGGTAGTACTGTGTACTTGGTGTTGGAAGTAGTAGTTTGCCCTTTGAATGGAAGGTAGTACTGCACACTTGGAGTGGGAGGTACTACTATTTTCTTGGAGTTTTAGGTAGTACTCTGCACCTGGAGTGGGATGTAGTGCTGTGTTCTTGCAGTGGGAGGAAGTGCTGTGCACTTGGAGTGGGAGGTAGTACTTTGCACCTGGAGTAGGAGGTAGTACAGTGTCCCTGGAATGGGAGATAGTACAGTGCACCTACTGTGGAATATAGTACTGTTTATTTGGAGTGAGAGGTAGTACTGTGCATCTGCAGTGGGAGGTAGCAGTGAGAGGTAGTACTGTGCACCTGAAGTGGGGGTAGCACTGTGCTCTTGGAGTGGAAGATAAAACTTTGCACCTGGAGTTTGAGGTAGTACTGGCCACCTGGAATGGGATGTAGTACTGTGAGCTTGGAGTGGAAGGTAGTCCTCTGCAGTTCCAGTAATATGTATTATTCTGCACCTGTAGTGTTAGGTAATACTGCGCACCTGTAGTGGGATGTAGTACTGTGCACTTGAACTGGTAGTTAGTACTGCATACTTGGAGTGTAAGGAAGTACTGTGCAGTTGGACTGGTAAGTAGTACTTTGTAGTTGGACTGGTATGTAGTACTGTGTAATTCGAGTGACAGGTACTACTATGTACTTGGAGTGGGAGGTAGTAATGTGCACTTTGAGTGGGAGGTAGTACTGTGTCCTTGGAGTCAGAGGTAACATCATGCTCCTGGAGTGGTAGGTAGTACTGTGAATTTGGGGTTGTAGGAATTACTATGTACTTGGTGTGGTAGGTAGTACTGTGTACTTGGAGTGAGAGGTAGTACTGTGCACCTGGAGTGGGAGATAGTACTGTGCACTTGGAGTGGGGGTAATAGTGCCAGCACCCACGTGTGAAGATAGTATTGTGCACTTGGAGTGGGAGGTAGCACTGTACACCTGGAGTGGGAGGTAGTACAATACACCTGGAGTGGAAGATAGTACAGTGCTCCTGGGGTGGGTGGTAGTACTGTGTATTTGGAATGAGAAGTAGTACTGTGTACTTGAACTTGTAGGTAGTACTGTGTACTTGGATTGGGAGGTAGTACTGTGCACCTGGAGTGGGAGTTAGTACTGTGCACCTGGAGTGGGAGGTATTACTGTGTATGTTTTTTGGGAGGAAGTACTGTGCACCTTGAGTGGAAGGTAGTACTCTGTACTTGCAGTGTTAGGTAGTGCTGTGCACCTGGAGTGGGAGGTATTACTGTACATGTGTTTTGGGAGGTAGTACTATGCAACTGGAGTGAGTGGTAGTACAGTGCACTTGGAGTGGGAGAACGTACAGTGCACCTCTGGTGGCAGGAAGTACTGTGTAATAGGAGTGAGAGGTAGTATTGTCTACTTGAACTAATTGGTAGTGCTGTTCACCTAGAGTGGGAGCTAGTACTGTGTACCAGGAGAGGGAGGTAGTACTGTGCACATGGAGTGCGTGGTAGTAGTGTGCATTTTGAGTGGTAGGTAATACTGCATACTTGGAGTGAGCAGTAGTACTGTGCACCTGGAGTGGGAGGTAGTACTGTGTACTTGAGATGGAGGTAGTATGGTACACCTGGAGTGGAAGGTATTACTCTGCACTTGGAGTTTTATGTAGTACTGTGTAACTGGAATGAGAGGTAGTACTGTGCACTGGGAGTGTGATAAAGTACTGTGAACTTGGAGTAGGATGAAATACTGTGCACCTTGATTGAGAAGTACTACTCTGCACCTGGGGTAGGAGGTAATACTTTGTACTTGGAGTGAGAGGTAGTACTGTCTGCTTGAACTGGTAGGTAGTACTGTGTACTTGGAGTTGGAAGTAGTAGTTTGCCCTTGTAATGGAAGGTAGTACTGCGCACTTGGAGTGGGAGGTACTACTCTGTACTTGAAGTGTTAGGTAGTACTCTGCACATTGAGTTGGATGTAATGCTTTGCTCTTGCAGTGGGAGGGAGTGCTGTGCACTTGGAGTGGGAGGTAGTACTTTGCACCTGGAGGTGGAGGTAGTACAGTTCCCCTGGAATGGGACATATACAGTGCACCTACTGTGGAAGGTAGTACTGTTTATTTGGAGTGAGAGGTAGTACGGTGTATCTGCAGAGGGAGGTAGCAGTGAGAGGTAGTACTGTGCACCTGCAGTGGGGGTAGCACTGTGCTCTTGGAATGGAAGATAAAACTTTGCACCTGGAGTTTGAGGTAGTACTGGCCACCTGGAGTGGGATGTAGTACTGTGAGCTTGGAGTGGAAGGTAGTCCTCTGCAATTCTAGTAATAGGTATTATTCTGCACCTGTAATGTTAGGCAATACTGCACACCTGGAGTGAGATGTAGTACTGTGCACCTGAACTGGTAGTTGGTACTGCATACTTGGAGTGGAAGGAAGTACTGTGCACTTGGTCTGGTAGGCAGTACTTTGTCATTGGACTGGTAGGTAGTACTGTGTAATTGGAGTGACAGGTACTACTATATACTTGGAGTGAGAGGTAGTACTGTGCCCTTGGAGTGGGAGGTAGTACTGTGTACTTGGAGTCGGAGGTAACATCATGCTCCTGGAGTGGTAGTGTGTACTGTGAATTTGGAGCTGTAGGAATTACTGTGTACCTGGTGTGGTAGGTAGTACTGTGTTCTTGAAGTGACAGGTAGTACTGTGCACCTGGAGTGGGAGATAGTACTGTGCACTTGGAGTGGGAGGCAGTACTATGCTCCTGGAGTGGGAGGTAGTACTGTGAATTTGGTGTGGGTGGTAGTACTCTGTACTTGGAGTATTAAGTAGTACTGTCCACCTTGAGTGGGAGATAGTATTGTGCACTTGTAGCGGGAGATAGCACTGTACAACAGGAGTGGGAGGTAGTACAGTACACCTGTAGTGGAAGATAGTACAGTGCACCTGGGGTGGGAGGTAGTACTGTGTATTTGGAATGAGAAGTAGTACTGTGTACTTGAACTTGTAGGTAGCACTGTGTACTTAGAGTGGGATGTAGTACTGTGTACTTGGTGTGGTAATTTGTACTGTGCACCTGGAGTATGAGGTAGTACTTTGTCCTTGGAGTGGTAAGTACTACTGTGTACTTGGAGTGAAACGTAGTACTGTGCACCTCAAGTGGGAGGTAGTACTGTGCACCTGAAGTGGAAGGTAGTACTCTGTAATTGCTATGTTAGGTAGTACTGTGCAATGGAGTGGCAGGTTTTACTGTGCACTGGGATTGGGAGGTTGTACTGTACACCTGCAGTGGGAGATAGTACTGTGCACCTGGATTGGGAGGTAGTAAAGTGTAGTGCACCTAGGTTGGGTGTTAGTACTGTGTATTTGGAGTGAGAGGTAGTACTGTGTACTTGAACTACTAGGTAGGGCTTTGCACCTGGAGTGGGAGGTAGTACTGTGTACTTAGAGAGGGAGGTAGTACTGTGCACCTGTAGTGTGAGGTAGTGCTTTGCAGTTGGAGTGGTAGGTAGTACTGCAGACTTGGAGTGGGAGGTAGTACTGTGCACCTGGGGTGGGAGGTAGTACTCTGCACTTGGCGTGGTGGGAAGTACTGTGTACGTGGTGTGAGAGCTAGTACTGTGCACATGGAGTGGGAGAACGTACTGTGCACTTGGAGTGTGATGAAGTGCTGTGCACCTGCTCTTGGAAGTAGTACTGTACACCTGAAGTGGGAGGCAGTACAGTGCATCTGGAGTCAGAGGTTGGACTGAGCACCTGGTGTGGGAGGTAGTTCTCTGTACTAGGAGTGAGAGGCAGTACTCTGTACTTGAACTGGTAGGTAATACAGTGTACTTGGTTTTGGAGGTTGTTCTGTGCAGCTGGAGTGGGAGGTAGTACTGTACACTTGGACTGGTAGGTAGTACTGTGTACTTGGAGTGAGAGGTAATACTGTGGACCTGATGTGGGAAATAGTACTGTGCACTTGGAGTGGGAGGTAGTACTATGTACCTGGAGTGGGAGATAGTACTGTGAATTTGTTGTGGGTGGCAGTTCTCTGTACTTGGAGTATTAAGTCGTACTGTTCACTTTGAGTGGGAGATAGTATTGTGCACTTGGAGTGGGAGGTAGCACTGTACACCTGGAGTGGGAGGTAGTACAGTACACCTGGAGTGGAAGATAGTACAGTGCACATGGGGTGGAAGGTAGTACTGTGTATTTGTAATGAGAAGTTATGTGTACTTGAACTTGTAGGTAGTACCGTGTACTTGGATTGGGAGGTAATACTGTGCACCTGGAGTGGGAGGTAGTACTGTGCACCTGGTGTGGGAGGTAGTACTGTGTACTTGGAGTGGTAGTAAGTACTGTGCACTTGGAGTGGGAGGTAGTACTATGTACTTGGAGTGGTAAGTAGTACTGTGTACTTGGAGTGAGAGGTAGTACTTTGCACTTCATATGAGAAGTAGTACTGTGCACCTGGAGTGGGAGGAAGTACTGTGCACCTGGAGTGGGAGGTATTACTGTGCATGTGTTTTGCGAGGTAGTACTGTGCCACTGGAGTGAGTGGTAGTACAATGCACTTGGAGTGGGAGAAAGTACAGTGCACCTCGGGTGGCAGGATGTACTGTGTAATAGGAGTGACAGGTAGTACTGTGTACTTGAACTAATTGGTAGTGCTGTTCACCTGGAGTGGGAGCTAGTACTGTGTACTAGGAGAGGGAGGTAGTATTGTGCACATGGAGGGGTGGCAGTAGTGTGCCTTTCAAGTGGTAGGTAATACTGCATACTTGGAGTGAGCAGTAGTACTGTGCACCTGGAGTGGGAGGTAGAACGATGTACTTTGAGATGGAGGTAGTACGGTTCATCTGGAGTGGGAGGTATTACTCTGCACTTGGAGTTTTCTTTAGTACTGTGTAATTGGAATGAGAGGTAGTACTGTGCACTGGGACTGTGAGAAAGTACTGTTAACTTGGAGTAGGATGAAGTACTGTGCACCTGGATTGGAAGGTACTACTTAGCACCTGGGGTGGGAGGTAGTACTTTGTACTTGGAGTGAGAGGTAGTACTGTCTGTTTAAACTGGTAGGTAGTATTGTGTACTTGGAGTTGGAAGTAGTAGTTTGCCCTTGGAATCGAAGGTAGTACTGCGCACTTGGAGTGGGAGGTACTACTCTTTACTTGGAGTGTTAGGTAGTACTCTGCACCAGGAGTGGGATGTAGTGCTGTGCTCTTGCAGTGGGAGGGAGTGCTGTGCATTTGGAGTGGGAGGCAGTACTTTGCACCTGGAGTAGGAGGTAGTACAATGTCCCAGGATTGGGAGATAGTACAGTGCACCTACTGTGGAAGGTAGTACTGTTTATTTGCAGTGAGAGGTAGTACTGAGCACCTGCAGAGGGAGGTAGCAGTGAGAGGTAGTACTGTGCACCTGCAGTGGGGGTAGCACTGTGCTCTTGGAATGGAAGATAAAACTTTGCACCTGGAGATTGAGGTAGTACTGGCCACTTGGAGTGGGATGTAGTACTATGAGCTTGGAGTGGACGGTAGTCCTCTGTAATTCCAGTAATATGTATTATTCTGCACCTGTAATGTTAGGTAATACTGCGCACCTGTAGTGGGATGTAGTACTGTGCACTTGAACTGGTAGTTAATGCTGCATACTTGGAGTGGAAGGAAGTACTGTGCACTTGGACTGGTAAGTAGTGCTTTGTAGTTGGGCTGGTAGGTAGTAATGTGTAATTTGAGTGACAGGTACTACTATGTACTTGGAGTGAGAGGTAGTAATGTGCACTTGGAGTGGGAGGTAGTACTGTGTACTTGGAGTTGGAGGTAACATCATGCTCCTGGAGTGGTAGGTAGTACTGTGAATTTGGAGTTGTAGGAATTACTGTGTACATGGTGTGGAAGCTAGTACTGTGTACTTGGAGTGAGAGGTATTTCTGTGCACCTGGATTGGGAGATAGTACTATGCACTTGGAGTGGGAGGCAGTGCTATTCTCCTGGAGTGGGAGGTAGTACTGTGAATTTGGTGTGGGTGGCAGTACTCTGTACTTGGAGTATTAAGTGGTACTGTCCACCTTGAGTGGGGGATAGTATTGTGCATTTGGAGTGGGAGGTAGCACTGTACACCTGGAGTGGGAGGTAGTACAATACACCTGGATTGGAAGATAATACAGTGCTCCTGGGGTGGGAAGTAGTACTGTGTATTTTTAATGAGAAGTAGTACTGTGTACTTGAACTTGTAGGTAGTCCTGTGTACTTGAATTGGGATGTAATACTGTGCACCTGGAGTGGGAGGTAGTACCGTGCACCTGGAGTGGGAGGTATTACTGTGCATGTGTTTTGGGAGGAAGTACTGTGCACCTTGAGTGGAAGGTAGTACTCTGTACTTGCAGTGTTAGGTAGTGCTGTGCACCTGGTGTGGGAGGTATTACTGTACATGTGTTTTGGGAGGTAGTGCTATGCAACTGGAGTGAGTGGTAGTACAGTGCACTTGGAGTGGGAAAAAGTACAGTGCACCTCTGGTGGCAGGAAGTACTGTGTAATAGCAGTGAAAGGTAATATTGTCTACTTGAACTAATTGGTAGTGCTGTTCACCTGGAGTGGGATCTAGTACTGTGTACTAGGAGAGGGAGGTAGTACTGTGCACCTGGAGTAGGATGTAGTACAGTGGCCCTGGAGTGGGAGATAGTACAGTGCACCTACTGTGGAAAGTAGTACTGTTTATTTGGAGTGAGAGGTAGTACTGTGCACCTGCAGTGGGAGGTAGCAGTGAGAGGTATTACTGTGCACCTGCAGTGGGGGGGGGGTAGCACTGTGCTCTTGAAATGGAAGATAGGACATTGCACCTGGAGTTTGAGGTAGTACTGACCACCTGGAGTGGGATGTAGTACTGGGAGCTTGGAGTGGAAGATAGTCCTTTGCAATTCCAGTAATAGGTATTATTCTGCACCTGTAATGTTAGGTAATACTGCGCACCTGGAGTGGGATGTAGTACTGTGCACTTGAAATGGTAGTTAGTACTGCATACTTGGAGTGGAAGGAAGTACAGCGCACTTGGACTGGTAGGTAGTACTTTGTCATTGGACTGGTAGGTAGTACTGTGTAATTGGAGTGACAGGTACTACTATATACTTGGAGTGAGAGGTAGTACTGTGTACTTGGAGTCGGAGGTAACATCGTGCTCCTGGAGTTGTAGTAAGTACTGTGAATTTGAAGCTGTAGGATTTACTGTGTACCTGGTGTGGTAGGTAGTACTGTGTACTTGGATTGAGAGGTAGTACTGTGCACCTGGAGTGGGAGATAGTACTGTGCACTTGGAGTAGGAGGCAGTAATATGCTCCTGGAGTGGGAGGTAGTACTGTGAATTTGGTATGGGTAGTAGTACTCTGTACTTGGAGTATTAAGTAGTACTGTCAACCTTGAATGGGAGATAGTATTGTGCACTGGTAGCGAGAGATAACACTGTACAACAGGAGTGGGAGGTAGTACAGTACACCTGTAGTGGAAGATAGTACAGTGCACCTGGGGTGGGAGGTAGTACTGTGTATTTGGAATGAGAAGTAGTACTGTGTACTTGAACTTGTAGGTAGTACTGTGTACTTAGAGTGGGAGGTAGTACTGCGCACTTGGTGTGTTAGTTAGTACTGTGCACCTGGAGTGGGAGGTAGTACTTTGTCCTTGGAGTGGTAAGTACAACTGTGTACTTGGAGTGAAACATAGTACTGTGCACCTCAAGTGGGAGGTAGTACTGTGCACCTGGAGTGGAATGTAGTACTCTGTAATTGCAATGTTAGGTAGTACTGTGCAATGGAGTGGCAGGTTTTACTGTGCACTGGGATTGGGAGGTAGTACTGTACACCTGCAGTGGGAAATAGTACTGTGTACCTGGATTGGGAGGTTATAAAGTGTAGTGCACCTAGGTTGGGAGGTAGTACTGTGTATTTGGAGTGAGAGGTAGTACTGTGTACTTGAACTACTAGGTAGGGCTTTGCACCTGGAGTCGGAGGTAGTTCTGTGTACTTAGAGAGGGAGGTAGTACTGTGCACCTGGAGTGTGAGGTAGTGCTGTGCAGTTGGTGTGATAGGTAGTACTGCAGACTTGGAGTGGGAGGTAGTTCTGTGCACCTGGAGTGGGAGGTAGTACTCTGCACTTGGCGTGGTGGGTAGTACTGTGTATGTGGTGTGAGAGCTAGTACTGTGCACTTTGAGTGGGAGAAAGTACTGTGCACGTGGAGTGTGATTAAGTACTGTGTACCTGCTCTTGGAAGTAGTACTGTACACCTGATGTGGGAGGTAGTACAGTGCATCTGGAGTCAGAGGTAGGACTGAGCACATGGTGTGAGAGGTAGTACTGTGTACTAGGAGTGAGAGGCAGTACTCTGTACTTGAACTGGTAGGTAATATAGTGTACTTGGTTTAGGAGGTTGTACTGTGCAGCTGGTGTGTGAGGTAGTACTGTGCACTTGGACTGGTAGTTAGTACTGTGTTCTTGGAGTGAGAGGTAATACTGTGGACCTGATGTGGGAGATAGTACTGTGCACTTAGAGTGGGAGGTAGTACTATGTACCTGGAGTGGTAGGTAGTACTGTGAATTTGGTGTGGGTGGTTGTACTCTGTACTTGGAGTATTAAGTAGTACTGCTCACTTAGAGTGGGAGATAGTATTGTGCACTTGGAGTGTGAGGTAGTACAGTACACCTGGAGTGGAAGTTAGTACAGTGCACCTGGGGTAGAAGGTAGTACTGTGTATTTGGAATGAGAAGTAGTAATGTGTACTTTAACTTGTAGGTAGTACTGTGTACTTGGATTGGGAGGTAGTACTGTGCACCTGGAGTGGGAGGTAGTACTGTGCACTTGGTCTGGGAGGTAGTACTGTGCACTTGGAGTGGTAGTAAGTACTGTGCACTTGAAGTGGGAGGTAGTACTATGTACTTGGAGTGGTAAGTAGTACTGTGTACTTGGAGTGAGAGGTAGTACTTTGCACTTCATATGGGAAGTAGTAATGTCCAGCTGGAGTGGGAGGAAGTGCTGTTCACCTGGAGTGGGAGGTAATACTCTGTACTTGCAGTGTTAGGTAGTGCTGTGCACCTGGAGTGGGAGGTATTACTGTGCATGTGTTTTGGGACGTAGTACTGTGCAACTGGAGTGAGTGGTAGTACAGTGCACTTGGAGTGGGAGAAAGTACAGTGCACCTCGAGTGGCAGGATGTACTGTGTAATAGGAGTGAGAGGTAGTACTGTGTACTTGAACTAATTGGTAGTGCTGTTCACCTGGAGTGGGAGCTAGTACTGTGTACTTGGAGAGTGAGGTAGTTCTGTGCATATGGAGTGCGTGGTAGTAGTGTGCATTTCGAGTTGCAGGTAATACTGCATACTTGGAGTGAGCAGTAGTACTGTGCACCTGGAGTAGGAGGTAGAACTATGTACTTTGAGATGGAGGTAGTACGGTTCACCTAGAGTGGGAGGTATTACTCTGCACTTGGAGTTTTATTTAGTACTGTGTAATTGGAATGAGAGGTAGAACTGTGCACTGGGACTGTGAGAAAGTACTGTTAACTTGGAGTAGGTTGAAGTACTGCGCACCTGGATTGGGAGGTACTACTTAGCACCTGGGGTGGGAGGTAGTACTTTGTACTTGGAGTGAGAGGTAGTACTGTCTGCTTGAACTGGTAGGTAGTATTGTGTACTTGGAGTTGGAAGTAGTAGTTTGCCCTTGGAATGGAAGGCAGTACTGCACACTTGGAGTGAGAGGTACTTCTCTTTACTTGGAGTGTTAGGTAGTACTCTGCACCTGGAGTGGGATGTAGTGCTGTGCTCTTGCAGTGGGAGGGAGTGCTGTGCATTTGGAGTGAGAGGTAGTACTTTGCACCTGGAGTAGGAGGTAGTACAGTGTCCCTGGATTGGGATATAGTACAGTGCACCTACTGTGGAAGGTAGTACTGTTTATTTGGAGTGAGGGGTAGTACTATTCACCTGCAGTGGGAGGTAGCAGTGAGAGGTAGTACTGTGCACCTGCAGTAGGGGTAGCACTGTGCTCTTGGAATGGAAGATAAAACTTTGCACCTGGAGTTTGAGGTAGTACTGGCCACCTCGAGTGGGATGTAGTACTGTGAGCTTGGAGTGGAAGGTAGACCTCTGCAATTCCAGTAATATGTATTATTCTGCACCTGTAGTGATAGGTAATACTGCGCACCTGGAGTGGGATGTAGTACTGTGCACTTGAACTGGTAGTTAGTACTGCATACTTGGAGTGGAAGGAAGTACTGTGCACTAAGTCTGGTAAGTAGTACTTTGTAGTTGGACTGGTAGGTAGTACTGTGTAATTGGAGTGACAGGTACTACTATGTACTTGGAGTGAGAGGTAGTAATGTGCACTTGGAGTGGGAGGTAGTACTGTGTACTTGGAGTCGGAGGTACCAATATGCTCCTGGAGTGGTTGGTAGTACTGTGAATTTGGAGTTGTAGGAATTACTGTGTACTTGGTGTGGTAGGTAGTACTCTGTATTTGGAGTGACAGGTAGTACTGTGCACCTGGAGTGGGAGATAGTACTGTGCACTTGGAGTGGGAGGCAATGCTATGCTCCTGGAGTGGGAGGTATTACTGTGAATTTGGTGTGGGTGGTAGTACTCTGTACTTGGAGTATTAAGTAGTACTGTCCACCTTGAGTGGGAGATAGTATTATGCACTTGGAGTGGGAGGTAGCACTGGACACCTGGAGTGGGATGTAGTACAATACACCAGGAGTGAAAAATAGTACAGTGCACCTGGGGTGGGAGGTAGTACTGTGTATTTGGAATGAGAAGTAGTACTGTGTACTTGAACTTGTAGGTAGTACTGTGTACTTGGATTGGGAGGTAGTAATGTGCACCTGAAGTGGGAGGTAGTACTGCGCACCTGGTGTGGTAGGTAGTACTGTGCACTTGGAGTGGTAGTAACTACTGTGCACTTGGAGTGGGAGGTAGTACTATGTACTTGGAGTGGTAAGTAGTACAGTGTACTTGGAGTGAAAGGTAGTACTTTGCACTTTGTATGGGAGGTAGTACTCTGCACCTGGAATGGAAGGAAGTACTGTGCACCTGGAGGGGGAGGTAGTACTCTGTACTTGCAGTGTTAGGTAGTGCTGTGCACCTGGAGTGGGAGGTATTACTGTACATGTGTTTTGGAAGGTAGTACTATGCAGCTCGAGTGAGTGATAGTACAGTGCACTTGGAGTGGGAGAAAGTACAGTGCACCTCTGGTGGCAGGAAGTACTGTGTAATAGGAGTGAGAGGTAGTACTGTGTAATTGAACTAATTGGTAGTGCTATTCACCTGGAGTGGGAGCTAGTACTGTGTACTAGTAGAGGGAGGTAGTACTGTGCACATGGAGTGCGTGGTAGTAGTGTGCATTTCGAGTGGTAGGTAATACTGCATACTTGGAGTGAGCAGTAGTACTGTGCACCTGGAGTGGGAGGTAGTACTGTGTACTTTGAGATGTAAGTAGTATGGTACACCTGGAGTGGAAGGTATTACTCTGCACTTGGAGTTTTATGTTGTACTGTGTAATTGGAATGAGAGGTAGTACTGTGCACTGGGAGTGTGAAAAAGTACTGTGAACTTGGAGTAGGATGAAGTACTGTGCACCTGGATTGGGAGGTACTACTCTGCACCTGGGGTGGGAGGTAGTACTTTGTACTTGGAGTGAGAGGTAGTACTGTCTGCTTGAACTGGTAGGTAGTACTGTGTACTTGTAGTTGGAAGTAGTAGTTTGCCCTTGGAATGGAAGGTAGTACTACGCACTTGGAGTGGGAGGTACTACTCTGTACTTGGAGTGTTAGGTAGTACTCTGCACCTTGAGTTGGATGTAGTGCTTTACTCTTGAAGTGGGATGGAGTGCTGTGCACTTGGAGTGGGAGGTAGTACTTTGCACCTGGAGTAGGAGGTAGTACAGTGGCCCTGTAGTGGGAGATAGTACAGTGCACCTACTGTGGAAGGTAGTACTGTTTATTTGGAGTGAGAGGTAGTACTGTGCACCTGCAGTGGGAGGTAGCAGTGAGAGATAGTACTGTGCACCTGCAGTGGGGGGTAGCACTGTGCTCTTGGAATGGAAGATAAAACTTTGAAGGTAGTACTATGCAACTGGAGTGAGTGGTAGTACAGTGCACTTGGAGTGGGAGAAAGTACAGTGCACCTCTGGTGGCTGGAAGTACTGTGTAATAGGAGTGAGAGGTAGTACTGTGTAATTGAACTAATTGGTAGTGCTATTCACCTGGAGCGGGAGCTAATACTGTGTACTAGGAGAGGGAGGTAGTACTGTGCACATGGATTGCGTGGTAGTAGTGTGCATTTCGAGTGGTAGGTAATACTGCATACTTGGAGTGAGCAGTAGTACTGTGCACCTGGAGTGGGAGGTAGTACTGTGTACTTTGAGATGTAAGTAGTATGGTGCACCTGGAGTGGAAGGTATTACTCTGCACTTGGAGTTTTATGTTGTACTGTGTAATTGGAATGAGAGGTAGTACTGTGCACTGGGAGTGTGAAAAAGTACTGTGAACTTGGAGTAGGATGAAGTACTGTGCACCTGGATTGGGAGGTACTACTCTGCACCTGGGGTGGGAGGTAGTACTTTGTACTTGGAGTGAGGGGTAGTACTGTCTGCTTGAACTGGTAGGTAGTACTGTGTACTTGTAGTTGGAAGTAGTAGTTTGCCCTTGGAAAGGAAGGTAGTACTACGCACTTAGAGTGGGAGGTACTGCTCTGTACTTGGAGTGTTAGGTAGTACTCTGCACCTTGAGTTGGATGTAGTGCTTTACTCTTGAAGTGGGAGGGAGTGCTGTGCACTTGGAGTGGGAGGTAGTACTTTGCACCTGGAGTAGGAGGTAGTACAGTGGCCCTGTAGTGGGAGATAGTACAGTGCACCTACTGTGGAAGGTAATACTGTTTATTTGGAGTGAGAGGTAGTACTGTGCACCTGCACTGGGAGGTAGCAGTGAAAGGTAGTACTGTGCACCTGCAGTGGGGGGTAGCACTGTGCTCTTGGAATGGAAGATAAAACTTTGCACCTGGAGTTTGAGGTAGTACTGGCCACCTGGCGTGGGATGTAGTACTGTGAGCTTGGAGTGGAATGTAGTCCTCTGCAATTCCAGTAATAGGTATTATTCTGCACTTGTAGTGTTTGGTAATACTGCGCACCTGGAGTGGGATGTACTACTGTGCACTTGAACTGGTAGTTAGTACTGCATACTTGGAGTGGAAGGAAGTACTGTGCACTTGGACTGGTAGGTATTACTTTGTAGTTGGACTGATAGGTAGTACTGTGTAATTGGAGTGACAGGTACTACTATGTACTTGGAGTGAGAGGTCGTACTGTGCACCTGGAGTGGGAGGTAGTACTGTGTTCTTGGAGTCGGAGGTAACATCGTGCTCTTGGAGTGGTAGGTAGTACTGTGAATTTGGAGTTGTAGGAATTACTGTGTACTTGGTGTGGTAGGTAGTACTGTGTCCTTGGAGTGAGAGGTAGTACTGTGCACATGGAGTGGTAGTTAGTACTGTGCATCTGGAGTCGGAGGTAGTACTTTGTCCTTGGAGTGGAAGTACTACTGTGTACTTGGAGTGATACGTAGTACTGTGCACCTCAAGTGGGTGGTAGTACTGTGCACCTGGAGTGGGAGGTAGTACTTTGTATTTGGAATGAGAGGTAGTACTGTGCGGTTGGTGTGGTAGGTAGTACTGCAGACTTGGAGTGGGAGTTAGTACTGTGCACCTGGAGTGGGAGATAGTACTCTGCACTTGGCATGGTAGGTAGTACTGTGTATTTTGTGTGAGAGCTAGTACTGTGCACCTGGAATGGGAGAAAGTACTCTGCACTTCGAGTGTGATGACGTACTGTGCACCTGCTTTTGGAGGTAGTACTGTACACCTGGAGTGGGTGGTAGTACAGTGCTTCTGGAGTCAGAGGTAGGACTGAGCACCTGGTGTGAGAGGTAGTACTGTGTACTAGGAGTGAGAGGCAGTACTCTGTACTTGAACTGGTAGGTAATACAGTGTACTTAGTGTGGGAGGATGTACTGTGCAGCTGGAGTGGGAGGTAGTACTGTGCACTTGGATTGGTAGGTGGTACTGTGTACTTGGAGTTTGAGGTAATACTGTGGACCTGATGTGGGAGATAGTACTGTGCACTTGGAGTGGGAAGTAGTACTATGTACCTGGAGTGGGAGGTAGTACTGTGAATTTGGTGTGGGTGGTAGTACTCTGTACTTGGAGTATTAAGTAGTACTGTCCACCTTGAGTGAGAGATAGTACTGTGCAGTTGGAGTGGAAGGTTGTACTCTACACCTATAGTGGGAGATAGTACAGTGCACCAGGGGTGGGAGGTAGTACTGTGTATTTGGAATGAGAAGTAGTACTATGTACGTGAACTTGTAGGTAGGACTGTGTACTTAGAGAGGGGGGGGTAGTACTGTGCACTTGGAGTGGTAGTTAGTACTGTGCACCTGGTGTGGGAGGTAGTACTCTGTAATTGCAATGTTAGGTAGTACTGTGCAATTGAGTTGGAGGTTTTACTGTGCACAGGGATTGGGAGGTAGTACTGTACACTTGAAGTGGGAGATAGTACTGTGCAACTGGATTGCGTGGTAGTAAAGTGCAGTGCAACTATAATGGGAGGTAGCACTGTGTATTTGGCGTGAGAGGTAGTACTGTGTACTTGAACTAATAGGTAAGGCTTTGCACCTGGAGTGGAGGGTAGTACTGTGTACTTAGAGAGGGAGGTAGGACTGTGCACCTGGAGTGTGAGGTAATACTGTGCACCTGGAGTGGGAGGTAGTACTCGGCACTTGGAGTGGTAGGTAGTACTGTGTACTTGGTGTGAGAGCTAGTACTGTGCACCTGGAGTGGAATGAAGTACTTTGCACCTGCATTTGGAGGTAGTACTCTACACGTTGAGCGGGAGGTAGTACAGTGCACCTGGAGTCAGAGGTAGTACTGAGCACTTGGGGTGGGAGGTAGTACTGTGTACTTGGAGTGAGAGGTAGTACTCTTTACTTGAACTGGAAGGTAGTACAATGTACTTGGTGTGGGAGGTTGGACTGTGCATCTGGAGTGGGAGGTAGTACTGTGCACTTGGAATGGTAGGTAGTACTGTGTACTTAGAGTCAGAGGTAGTACTGTGCATCTGGAGTGTGATGTAGTACTGTGCGTTTGCAGTAGGAAGTAGTACTGTGCACCTGGAGTGGGAGGTAGTACTGTGCACCTGGAGTGGGAAGTAGTACTCTGTACTTGGAGTGTTACGTAATACTATACACCTGGAGTGGGACGTATTACTGCTCACCTGGAGTTGGAGGTAGTACTATACACCTAGAGTTGGAGGTAGTACAGTGCTACTAGAGTGGGAGATAGGACAGTGCACCTGGGGTGGGATGTAGTACTGTGTATTTGGAGTGGGAGGGAGTACTGTGTAGTTGAAGTAGTAGGTAGTGCTGTGCACCTGGAGTAGGAGGTACTACAGAGTACTTGGAGTGGGAGGTAGTACTGTGCACCTGGAGTGGGAGATAGCACTGTGCACTTGGAGTGGTACATAGTACTGCATACTTAGAGTGAGAGATAGTACTGTGCCTTTAAAGTAGGAGGTAGTACTGTACACCTCAAGTGGGAGGTAGCACAAGTCCACCTGGAGTGGAAGACAGCATAGTGCACCTGGGGTGGGAGGTAGTACTGTGTATTTCGAGTGACGGGTAGTACTGTGTACTTGAACCAGTGGGTAGTGCTGTGCTCCTGGAGTGGGAGGTAGTAGTGTGTACTTAGAGTGGGAGGCAGTACTGTGAACCTGGAATGAGAGATAGTACTGTGCACTTGGAGTGGTACATAGTACTGCATACTTGGAGTGAGATATAGTACTGTGCACCTAGAGTGGAAGGTAATACTGTGTATATGGATTGGGATGTAATACAGTGCACTGGGGTTTGGTGGTAGTACATTGTACCTGGAGTATGAGATAGTACAGTGCAGCTGGGGTAGGATCTAGTACTGTGTATGTACAGTGAAGGGTAGTACTGTGCAATTGAACTGGTAGGTAGCACTGCATACTTGGAGTTGGAGGTAGTACTGTGCACTTGGACTGGTAGGTAGTACTGCGTAGTTGGAATTCTAGATAGTACTGTGTACTTGGAGTGGTAGGTAGTACTGTGTACTTGGAGTGAGAGGTAGTAGTGCACACTTGGAGCGGGACATAGTACAGTGCACCTGGGTTGGGAGGTAGTGATATGTATTTGGAATGAGAGGTAGTACTGTGTACTTGAATTGGTAGTAGTTCTGTGTACTTGGAGGGGAGGTAGTAGTTTGCACTTGGAGTGGTAGTTATTACTGTGCATCTGGAGTGGGAGGTAGTACTGTTTACTTGGAGTGGTAAGTAGTACTGTGTACTTGGAGTGAGAGGCAGTACTGTGCATCTCGAGTGGGAGGTAGTACTGTGCACTTGGAGTGGGAGGTAGTACTGTGCACCTGGAGTGGGATGCAGTATTCTGTACTTGCAGTGTTAGGTAGTTCTGTGCACCTGGAGTGAGATAGAACTGTGCACCTGGATTGGGACGTAGTACAGTGCAGTGCACCTAGGATTGGAGGTAGTACTGTGTATATGGAGTGAGAGGTAGTACTGTGTATTTGAACTAGTAAGTAGGGTTTTGCACCTGGAGTGTGAAGTAGTACTCTGTACTTCGAGAGGGAGGTAGTACTGTGCGGCTGGAGTGGGATGTAGTACTGTGCAGTTGGAGTGGTAGGTAGTAATGAGTACTTGGTGGGAGAGGTAGTACTGTGCACCAGGAGTTGGAGGTAGTACTGTGCACTTGGAGTGGTAGGTAGTACTGTGCACTTGGAGGGAGAGATAGTTCTGTGCACTTGTAGTGGGAAGTAGTACTGTGCACTTGAAGTAGGAAGTAGTACTGTGCACCTGGAGTGGAAGGTAGTACTCTGTACTTGGAGCGTTAGGTAGTACTATGCATCTGGAGTGGGAGGTAGTACTCTGTACTTGGAGTGTTAGGTAGTACTATACATCTGGAGTGGGATGTATTACTGTTCACCTGGAGTCGGAGGTAGGACTAAACACCTGGAGTGTGAGGTAGTACAGTGGAACTGGAGTGGGAGATAGTACAGTGCATCTGGGATGGGACATAGTAGTGTGGTTTTGGAGTGGGAGGTAGTACTGTTTAATTGAAGTAGTAGGTAGTGCTGTGCACCTGGAGTTGGAGGTAGTAGTGTACACCTGGAGTGGGAGGTAGTACAGTGCACCTGGAGTATGAGATAGTACAGTGCAGCAGGGCTGGAAGCTAGTACTGTGTATTTGGAGTGAGAGGTATTACTGTGTACTTGAACTGGTAGGTAGTACTGCATACTTGGAGTAGGAGGTAGTACTGTGCACTTGAAGTGGTAGGGAGTACTGTGTAGTTGGAGTAGGAGGCAGTACTGTGCACTTGGAGTGGTAGGGAGTACTGTGTTGTTGGAGTGGTAGATATTACTGTGTAATTGGAGTGACAATTAGTACTATGTACTTCAAGTGAGGTGCAGTACTGTCCACTTGGAGTGGGAGGTACATTGTGCTGCTGGAGTGGTATGTAGGACTGTGCACTTGGAGTGCTAGGTAGTACTGTGTACTTGGAGAGGTAGGTAGTACTGTGTACTTGGAGGGAGATGTAGTACTGTGCACCTGGAGTGGGAGTTAGTACTGTGCACATGTAGAGGGAGGTAGTACAGTGCACCTGGAGTGGGAGATAGTACAGTGCGCCTGGGATGGGAGGTTCTGCTGTGTATTTGGAATGAGAGGTAGTACTGTGCACTTGAACTGGTAGGTAATACTGTGTACTTGGAGTGGGTGGTAATACTTTGCACTTCTAGTGGTAGTTATTACTGTGCACCTGGAGTGGGAGGTAGTAATGTGTACTTGGAGTGGTAAGTAGTACTGTGTACTTGGAGTGAGATGCAGTACTGTGCACCTTGAGTGGGAGGTAGTATTGTGTACTTGGAGTGGGAGGTAGTACTGTGCACGTGGAGTGGGAGTTAGTACTCTGTACTTGTAGTGTTAGGTAGTTCTGTACACCTGGAGTGGGAGGTATTATTGTGTACTGTAATTGTGAGGTAGTACTGTACACCTGGAGTGGGAGATAGTACTGTGCATCTGGATTAGGATGTAGTACAGTGCAGTGCACCTAGGATGTGAGGTAGTACTGCGTATTTGGAGTGAGAAGGAGTACTTGAACTAGTAAGTAGGGTTGCACCTGGAGTGGGAGGTAGTACTGTGTACTTTGAGAGGGAGGTAGTACTGTGCACCTGTAGTGGGAGGTAGTACTGTGCTGTTGGAGTGGTAGGAAGTACTGCATACTTGATGTGAGAGGTAGTACTGTGCACCTGGATTGGAGGTAGTATTGTGCACTTGCAATGGGAGGTAGTACTGTGCACCTGGAGTGGGAGATAGTACTGTGCACTTGGAGTGGTAGGTAGTACTGTATACTTGGAGTTAGAGGTAGTACTGTGCACCTAGAGTCAGAGGTAATGCTAGTTACATGGAGTGGAAGGTTGTACAGTGCATCTGGAGTTGGAGTTAGTACTCTACTCTTGGAGTGACATGTAGTACTGTGCACCTGGAGTGGGACAAAGTACTGTGCACTTGGAGTTTGATGAAGTAGTGTGCACCTGGATTGTGAGGTAGTACTGTGCACCTGGAGTGGATAGTAGTACGATGTACTTGGAGTGGGAAGTAGTACTTCATACCTGAAGTGGGAGGTAGTACAGTGCAATTGGGGTGAGATGTATTACTATGCACTTGGAGTGAAAGGTAGTACTGTGCACTTGAACTATTAGGCAGTACTATGTACTTGGACTAGAAAGTAGTACTGTGCACCTGGAGTGGGAAGTAGTACTATGCACTTGGAGTGGTAGGTAGTACTGTGCTCTTGTACTCTTGTAGTGGGAGATAGTACTGTGCACTTGGAGTGGGAGGTAGTACTGTCCCCATGGAGTGGGAAGTAGTACTGTGCACCTTGAGTATGACATAGTACTGTGTACTAGGATGGGATGTAGTACTCTTTACTTGGAGTGGGAGGTAGTAATGTGCACCTGGATTTGGAGGTAGTACTGTGCACCTGGAATTGGAGGTAATAATGTGCACTTGTATTGGGAAGTAGTATTGTACACCTGAAGTGGGGGGTAGTAAAGTGCCAGTCTATATTAGGAGAATGAAAGCTCAAATTCATGAATGCTCTAAGGAGCGAAAATGCCGTACCTCAAACTCCTTATTGTGGGGGGCTGCACCACCCCCACACCCTGCTAAATATATATTCCAACTCTGAGATCTCACTACAGTGAGGAAAAGGCAAATATTCTGATCTTCACTGTATTGCGATCTCACAAAATTTACCTTGAGGTCTGGCATTTTTGCTCTTTAGAGCATTCACGATTTTGATCTGTCATTCATCTAATATAGACCTGTACAGCACACCTGGAGTTGGAGATAGTACAGTGCACCTCGGGTAAGAGGTAGTACTGTGTATTTCGAGTGAGGGGTAGTACTGTGTCCTTGTACTAGTAGATAGTGCTGTGCACCTGGAGTGGGTGGTAGTACTGTTTACTTGGAATAGGAGGTAGTACTGTGCACCTGGAGTGGGAGGTAGTACTGTGCACTTGGAGTGGTAGGTAGTACTTTATTCTTGCAGTGAGAGGAAATACTGTGCACCTGTTGGGAGAGGCAGTACTGCGTACTTGGAGTAAGAGGTAGTATTGTATTCTTGGAGTGGGAGGTAGTATGGTGACTTGAACTGATAGGTAATACTGTGCACCTGGGGTTAAAGGCAGTCTGTGTGCTTGGAGTGGTAGGTAGTACTGTGTCCTTGGAGTGAGAGGTAGTACTGTGCCCCTGGAGAGGGAGGTAGTACTGAGTACTAGGAGTGAGAGGTAGTACTATGTACTTGGAGTGGTAGGTAGTACTGTGCACTTGTAGTGGGAGGTAGTACTGTACACCTGGAGTGGGAGGTAGTACAGTGCACTTGGAGTGGGTGATAGTACAGTGCACCTGGGGTGGAAGGTAGTACTGTGTTTTTGGAGTGAGAGGTAGTACTGTGTACTTGAACTGGTAGGTAGTACTGTATACATGGAGTGGGATGTAGTACTGTGCACTTGGAGTGGTAGGTAGTACTGTGTACTTGGAGTGGTAGGTATTACTGTGTACTTGGAGTGAGAGGTAGTACTGTGATCTGGAGTGAGAGGTAGTACTGTGCACCTGGAGTGGGAGGTTGTACTGTGCACTTGGATAGGTAGGTAGGACTGTGTACTTGGAGTGGTAGGTAGTACTGTGTACCTGGAATGGGAGGTAGTACTGTAAACATGGACTGGAAGGTAGAACAGTGCATGGAGTGGGAGATAGTACAGTGCACTTGGGATGGGAGGTAGCACTGTGTATTTGGAGTGGAAGGTAGTATTGTGCACCTGGAGTGGGAGGTAGTACTGTGCACTTGGACAGGTAGGTAGGACTGGGTAATTGGAGTGGTAGGTAGTACTATGTACTTGGAGTGTAAGGTAGTACTGTGCACCTGTGGTGGGAGGTACTTCTGTGTATTTGGACTGAGAGGTTGTACCATGTACTTGAAGTAGTAGGTAGTGCTGTGCACCTGGTGCGGGAGGTAGTAGTGTGCACATGGAGTGGGAGGTAGCACTGTGCACTTGGAGTGGGAGGTAGTACTATACAACTGGAGTAGGAGGTAGTGCAGTGCACCTGGAGTGGTAGATATTACAGTACATCTAGGGCGGAAGGAAGTACTGTGTCTTTGAAGTGAGAGGTAGTACTATGTACTTCAACTAGTAGGTCGTTCTGTGCACCTTGAGTGGGAGGTAGTACTGTGCACTTGGAGTGGTAAGTAGTACTGCATACCAGGAGTGAGAGGTAGTACTGTGCACCTGGAGTGGGAGGTAGTACTTTGTACATGGAGTGGGAGGTAGTACAGTGCACCTGTAGTGGGAGGTAGTACTCTGCACTTGGAGTGATCGGTAGTACTGTGTACTTGGAGTGAGAGGTAGTACTTTGCACCTGGAGAGGGAGGTAGTACTGTATACCTGGAGTGGGAAGTAGTACTGTGCACCTGGAGAGGGAGGTAGTACTGTGCACCTGGTGTGGTATGTAGTACTGTCCACCTATAGTGGGAGGTAGTACTGTGCAACTGGAGTGAGAGGTTGTACTGTGCACCTGGAGTTGGAGGTAGTACTGTATACCTGGAGTGGAAGGTAGTATAGTGTAACTGGAGTGGGAGATAGCAGAGTGCCCCTGGGGTATGAGTTATTACTTGGTGTGATAGGTAGTACTGTGTACTTGAAGTAGTGTGTAGTGTTGTGCACCTGGAGTGGGAGGTAGTGTGCATCTGGAGTGAGATGTAGTACTGTGCACCTTGAGTGGGATGTAGTACTGTACACATGGAGTGTGAGGTTGTACAGTGCACCTGGGGTGGGAGGTAGTACTGTGAATTTGCAGTGAAATGTAGTACTGTGTGCGTGAACTAGTAAGTAGTGCTGTTCACCTGGAGTGGGAGGTAGTACTGTGTTCTTAGAGTGGGACGTATTACTGTGTACTTGGAGTGAAAGGTAGTACTGTGCACCTGGAGTGGGAGGTAGTACTGTGTACTTGGATTGGGAGGTAGGACTGTGTACTTTGAGTGGTAGGTAGTACTGTGTACATGGAATGGTAGATTTTCCTGTGCACCTGGAGTGGGAGGTAGTTCTGTGCACATGGAGTGGGTGGTAGTACTTTTTACTTGGCGTGTTAAGTAGTACTGTGCACCTGGGCTGGGGGTACTACTGTGTATTTGGACTGACAGGTTGTACTGTGTACTTGAAGTAGTAGGTAGTGCTGTGCACCTGGTGTGGGAGGTAGTACTGTGCACATGGAGTGGGAGGTAGTACTGTACACCTGGAGTGGAAGGTAGTAAAATGCACCTGGATTGGGAGAAAGTACAGTGTACTGATGGTGGAAGGTAGTACTCTGTATTGGAAGTGAGAGGTAGTACTATGTACTTGAACTAGTAGGTAGTTCTGTGCACTTGGAGTAGGAGGTAGTACTGTGTTCTTGGAGTGGGAGGTAATACTTTGTACCTGGAGAGGGAGCTAGTACGTGCACTTCGAGTGGTAGGTAGTACTGCATATTAGGTGTGAGAGGTAGTACTGTGCACCTGGAGTGGGAGGTAGTACTGTGTACATGGAGTGGGAGGTAGTACAGTGCACCTGGAGTGGGAGGTGGTACTCTGCACTTGGAGTGATCGGTAGTACTGTGTACTTGGAGTGAGAGGTAGTACTGTGCACCTAGAGTGGGAGAAAGTACTGTGCAGTTGGAGTGGGATTTTGTACTGTGCCCGTGGAGTGGGAAATAGTACTGTTTACCCAGAGTTGGAAGTAATACTCTGTACATGTAATGGGATGTAGTACTGTGCACCTGGAGTGGGAGATAGTACTGTGTACTTGGAGTGGGAGGTAGTACTGTGCACCTGGAGTTGGAGGTAGTACTGTGCACTTGGAGTGGTAAGTAGTACTGCATACTTGCTTTGAGGGGTAGTACTGTGCTCCTGGTGTAGGAGGTATTCTGCATACTTGGAGTAAGAGGTAGTATTGTGTACTTGGAATGGGAGGTAATACTACATATTTGGGGTAAGAGGTAGTACTGTGTACTTGAACAAGTAGGTAATGCTTTGCACCTGGAGTGGGAGGTAGTACAGTGTACGTAGAGTTGAAGGTAGTATTGTACACTTGGGCTGGTAGCTATTACTGCATACTTGCTGTGAGAGGTAGTACTGCGCTCCTGGTGTGGGAGGTAGTACTGCATACTTGGAGTAAGAGGTAGTACTGTGTACTTGGAGTGGGAGGTAGTTCTGTGCACTTGGTGTGGTAGGTAGTACTGTGTCCTTGGAGTTAGAGGCAGTACTGTGCTCTTTGAGTTGGAGGTAGTACTGCATACTAGGTGTGAGAGGTAGTACTGTGCATCTGGAATAGGAGGTAGTACTGCATACTTGGAGTAAGAGGTAGTACTGCATACTTGGAGTAAGTTGTAGTACTGTGTACGTCGAGTGGCTGTAGCACTGCATACCTGGAGTGGGAAGTTGTACTGTTCATCTGGAGTGGGAGGTACTACTGTCTACTTGGAGTGGTAGGTAATACTGTGTACATGGAATGAGAGGTAGTACTGCATACTTGAAGTGGAATTTAGTAGTGTGCACTTGGAGTTGGTACTCTTTTTGATGAGTTGTTAAACTTAATAATAGATTATTTAATAGTTAATAGTTTCCTGTGTTGTGGTACGAATCATTTCCTTATTTAAATTAGACACTAGCTTTCATCTCATGAATTTAAAATTAAAATTTCAAGCATTCATTTGTCTTGAAAATTCAGTAACTTAGAAGCTCCTTGGGGCTCCATCCCAGAACCTTTACTCTTCAACAAGTTTTTTTCTGTTATTTAAAAGAGTTTAAGCTTTGTTTTATTCTAAAAGTCTTACAATATGTTTGCATACAGCTGTAGTCATACATTATGCCAAACATGATACTTTGTACCCTTCCTTGCTGTATAACAACTATTAAAATAGTTTGACAGTAATAATGATTTGGGAACAAGTGTTTGTTCAAATATGGATTTATCTTCTAATGCTTTCTACTTAATGAAAGGGCTTATGCTGTTATCTACTTGCTTTTTGATCTGGTTCATAGTCCCAGTTTCTTTGTACATTTCTGTTCTACACTCTATTTTATTTGTTTATATTGAGTGTGATATCAAAATGTTTGGAAAGAATACTTGCATCACTGATGTTAGTAATCTTGATTATCTTAGGAAGTTACAGACTATTTCATTATATTCCACAAACATTGTTTTAAACATGAATGTTTGTGCAAAGACTTTTGTACAGCCTATGATGAGTTTATGAGGGAGGTTTTGCATCTTTGGCTTTATACCTTACTTAGAGAAAAATAGGAGACATTTACCTGCCTTTGTGTCCCCACTCATGATGGTCTTAGACTGTCTCTTTCTTTCCTCATTAAATTTGCAAAAACAGTAGAATGGATTACCTAGTTACATTAGACTTTCTCATACTTTGCTTGTATTAAAAGTATTATCAGATGACTTTATGGACAGTAATAAATTATGTTAGGTACTTATCTCAAAAGGCATTACCTACATGTATGATTACATTCAGAAACTATAAAACTAAAGGAACCATAGCACTCAGCTTTACCTTATTATTTAGAATATTTCTCATGTTGAGGTTTAAAGATCCCATGTTCCATGCTGTTCTAGATTGAAACAGAATATCTTGAATTCCCTTTTAAGACATATCCATGATAAACAATATTGAATCATATTGATTCATCCGAAGATCTTCTTGTGAGTATAAATAAACAGTTATTAACCATGATTCTTTGTTGGAATTATTAGTAAGTGTTTCATACTTTGTCTGTTTGTTCCACGTTAGGAGTCATAGTGGTCCAGATTTTTTAGATACTGAAGGCTGATAATTATAAAGGCACCTTCCTGCCAATTCCGGTATCAAGATGATATTGAAAGAATTCATATTACAGTTAACAGAGGTTGTCATCTCCCCATCACCACTTATAAAATTCCTTTCCCAGTAAAGTCAGACCAGACAATATCAGTCTGTGTGCAAATGTTCATGTCTACTGGCTGCAGCCACACACTTTTGTTATATCACTTCCTTAATTACATCATCCCCTAAGTTACATCACTCCCTTAGTTACATCACTCCTTAAGTTGCATCACTCCCTAAGTTACATCACTCCCTTAGTTACCTCTATCCCAGTCCAAAGATTAATTAAAGCATAAAATCCAAAAATATCACTCTGGTGGATAACAAAAAGTGAAATGCAAGGAGTAAAAAGCTGAAAGCATGGTAAATGATAAAGGCAGAGTGAATAAAACTGTACCTAGCAATGTAGGCTTACTAACAAGGCAGGTGCATGAAGATACGGATGAAAGGTAAAGAAAATTATGCTAATTAGGTGTGATACCATTCAGTGAGAGAAATGAGTTCAGCTAGACCTGCTACTTATGTTAAGGTGACTCCACTAAGGATGTAACCAGAGAAGCACTGTCTCATTGCATGTATGTTAGGGTGTGCTGTATGAAGTGCAATGTTGTGCATTTTGAGGTTTTCTACAATAGCAGTAAGGCATGTGTTATGGCTGTAGAGTGAGTGACCCATATGCTGTGTGTTAGTTTTGATGCACAGCTAAGGAACAGGGGCCTTTCTTCATTATTACTCCTCTGCTGTTATTTAGGCTTTGCACTACTTGCAGGAAATATTGTTTTTTTTTTTAGATGTGTCCTATGCCAAATAGTATATGGAATGTATGAGGGTCATCAAGTTGAACCTAGTCATAAGGACACTGAGAAGAACATCTTGGTTCATACCTAAGCTACATTCCATTGTTTTGTAGTTTAGCCAACTGTTTAAAATGTGTCACTAAACTATTTCACTAAAGTCGCAGTTTCCAGAGACATAGAATCTGGAACAGAAAGAGAAAATATCTTGTGGTGGAAAAAGGCTAGAGCAGGCAATTTGTGGATTCTTGGGGATATGTTTTCATTTTCTATTTATTTTAGTTAGACAGTTACCCAGAATCTGTCCCTAGATGCACTGAATAAAATGGAAGAAGTTTTTTTGATGTGAATGTAAATGTCTGTGCTGTGTGTACTTCCAGAATTGCTGAATCAAAGCTGATAATTATAAGGTGTGGCTGAAGATGGATGTTTTCTGCACCATCAGGTTTTGTGTTAAACAGTATTTTTTGTTATTTTGTTGTTGCAGCAGGTAACCTTATTTTAAAGCATGGTTTGAATTATATATTTAGGTAGTATGCTTCAGTCTGGTAGACCGATTTCATAGGTTAGTGGCAGGCTAGCAGTCCTCATGGACTGTTTTACGCCTGACCAGTTTCCCTCAGTGAGAATCAAACCCTGTATCTCTTGCCTGTGAGGTAAATACCTTAAATATTATGAGATTATCCACTTCTTCTTAAAGTGCTCTTGAGAATGTTATACTTCTGTCAGTTACAAATCTGCTATATGATATTTTTACCAATTCACAACTATATATTTAGCCATTTATATTAATCTATATGTAACCATAATCACACAAATATAGTTTTACCTATCTATCAATATAATTTTCTCTACATATATAACAGGTTAGATCTTAATATTTGTAGTGTATGTGCTGGTGCATGTCTGTGTATATGGGCAGTGCAGTGGTGTAGCAGTAAGCATTATTTCCTCACAGCAAGAGGTTCTCTGTTTTGATTCCCATCTGGGGTGCTTTCTGTGTGGAGTCTGCATGTTCTCCCTGCATTTGTGTGGATTTCCTCCCACATTCCAATACATGCATCTGGAACCCTTCCCCCCAGGCTTCCACTGAAAATGGGGTCTGCCCCAGTTGGATATTCCCGGTAATCAAATGTTAATTAAATAAATGTCTTCTGTAGTGGCAGTCTTATGGGAAGGTTTTTTTAAAGGTACGGTGTGAGGTTAGGGTCGTGGCCGGAGAAGAGTTAGGGTTATGGTTATCACACATTACTGCACACTGTACCTTTAAAAACCCTTTCCATAACACTGTCACTATTCAGAAAAATTGTAGGCTGGTGTTGTAGGGACAGTTTAGTGCAAAGATTGGGAAAGGAACTTGTCTTCCTTTTTCAAAGTTTCACTCATTCAATGTTCAGGTAATTTGAAATTATATACACTCAAACGTATTTTTGTCTATGCATGTTGTTCAACATTAAGTAAGTTCAATTATACATAAAATAATCATATACATGAGTGTTTTGAAGTTAAATGAAATACCTGTATATTGATGTTTTTGAAAAGAAAATGTCATCTTTGCAAAGGTAGTAATGCTAAGCATGTGAGAATTGATAATCTCAGCACACGCAAAACTTAACTTAAAAGAAAAACTTCAATAAAGCATTATTTTTGCAGGGGGTCAAGCCACCCTGCAAAGTACCATGTGGAGGGCTGGATCCTCCACAGCCCCTGCTAGTTATATATACTAACACCAAGAAAGTATAGTCTCAGGGGAAGGGCAAATTTCCCTATCAAGAGAACTGAGTAGTCTTGCACACCTTTTGACTAGCTGTATACTTGACTAAATTTTGTTGTTTAAACAGATGTTGTCCAACAATAGGGTCAATGAATTACTAACGCATATATATCTATATATCTATAGCCATTTATTCATATCTCTTATTTAACTAGCTATCTATATCTCTATATATCTGTTGTGTGTGTATAAATATATATATATATATATATATATATATATATATATATATATATATATATATATATATATATATATATATTAAAATAGATCTAGGACTAATGTTCAACGACACATTCCCACGAATTGGAAATGGCCGAGCACAGTTTTGTGAAAGTGCTTTTTGACTGAAAAAGCACTTTCTCGAAACTCAAGTAAAAAAAACACCTAACAACATTAAAAAAAAAAAAAAAAACAACAGTAATCATATTTACTCAGGGGGGTAAGCCCACCTGCACCCCCACACCCCCCTATATATACATACATACACACACACACACACACACACACACACACACACACACACACACACACACACACACACACACACACACGCACACATGCACACACGCACACACGCATATACACACACACAAAATCACACACATATACATATATATGTGTTTCTTATTTACTTCAACAGGGCTTTAATTAATCATTTATGGATCTGCTGAAAATATTAAGCAGTTTGCACTGGTTTTTATGACTGGAGTTGTGAGAAGTTTTTCAGTTGTTTTGTTTTGTAGTATCAGTTCATTTTGATATATGTATTAATGTAGTGAGAGTTAGGATTTATTAGTTTATAGTTCAGTTATTCTTTTTAGGTAGTTTATATTTAGTTAGTTTAGATAATTAGAATCAGGTCCATTTTGCTGTAACACTGTTTTCCATTTGACTACACGAGTTCATTGTTCTGTTTTACATTATAGGGCAGGATTCACGAAGCCTCCGTGTAAGAGTTACAACTCATACACGGAGGCTGCAGTTAAACGGAGTG
Organism: Protopterus annectens; assembly: GCF_019279795.1. Taxonomy (NCBI): domain Eukaryota; kingdom Metazoa; phylum Chordata; order Ceratodontiformes; family Protopteridae; genus Protopterus; species Protopterus annectens. The sequence continues at coordinate 466,931,100 of NC_056732.1, forward strand.
ATGTCAGCATGCTCTGCATATTCATGAGAGCATGCTGAATGACACCTAAGGCTAACACGGTCCGTGTAAGACAGTAGGGAGCATGTCCATAGGCCGAGCCCTGTAAGCGGACACGCCCCCAGAAGAGTAAAAGTGCCCAGAGTAAACACCCACGACAGAGTCCATGGAAATGTGAATAAACACAACACATGTCCCCACAGACTACGAACATAAAATGTACACATGAACATCACATAATTTTTTTTTAAATTGTAAAGATGTTTAACCGTGAATGCTCTCGTTTGCGCGGGCGTGCCCGTAGCGCAGCTACAGTTAGCAGTCAGTGGGAAAGCATATAAGAACTAAATATGCAAAGTAAGCCAAGAAGCAATAGTGTAGTGGTAGAGATGTTGGCTGAAGAGCAGGCATTCATGGTTCGAACCCCCACAACACCAAATTTTATTTTTAGCAAAATAAGCACGAAACAAGTCCCTGACAAATATGTACACATAAAATCACATTTTATGTAAAATGTAATGAAATAGCCCATTTATATTGAAGAAATGTGAGGTAACAAAACAATAAAAAATGCCAGATGTGCCCATAGCTGAGCTACAGTTTAACAGGGTGAGTGCATCTGCCCGTAGGTGAGCAGTGGTTTAACTGGTGCAAAATGAGTGCCTGTAGCTGAGCAGTGGTTTAACACACTAAATCTATGTGCCCCTAACTGAGCTGAGCGTAATATGCGTGCTGATAGCCAAATGAGGCTTAAACCAGCGTACCCCATTTGCATGGAGCTGCGCACCGTGCAAACAAGCTAACCGACGGGCAACGTTGAGCAAGCCGTATCAAAACTGCCTTTACACAGACACACCCCTCAGCTTATCTAGACAGTCATAAAAAATAAAAAGTAGTGGCCAGGTTCGAACCCAGGATACTATACACCATAGTTAAGGTACTGAACCACTAAGCCATGACAGCAGTACCTATGAATGCAATAATAGCTAATATATAGGAATGAATACAAACTGGAGCATGACAATGCAGGTTTACCGAAGTTGATACAATTCCAAAATGGAACATAGAAGAGGAAAGTAGATACCAAACCAAATAGCGTAACAAAATTTAATCACCGCTTTCGTCAAGAGACTTCTTCAGAATACATTTAAAATTCAAATCACCACTTAAATAGTCCATAAATAATTAGTTAATTACTGACAATAATTCAATAATTCAATAAAAACAATCAGTGCTGTTAATTAAAAAATGCTTTTGAAACAGTCTTGTCAATACCTAATTTTGCATCTCTTAAAAAACATTTAATATTTATGGTGTCATTAAGCCCTGGATGTTTATCAGACTTCAGTCTGATCTGCCATAAAGTTTCCCTTTGTTCAACGTAGTTCTTAAAATCACCACCCCTTAAATCAGTTTTACAAACTTCTATTACTGAAAAAACAAATTTCTTAAAATTGTGACAGACCAATGAATGTTTAAATAAAGCATTTTTTTCATCATGAACTTTAATGCTATAAATATGTTCACGAATTCTTGTTTTTAAATTTCTGGTCGTCATTCCAACGTAAAAGGCGGGGCATGTAGTGCAGGAACTAATGTAAATAACTCCTGCAGTATTACAATCTACATATTCTGGAACTTCAAAAGTTTGATCAAAGGTTTCAATAGTTATAAATGACCCTGTTGAAATGTATCTACACATGTTGCAATTAAAACATTGAAACATGCCTTTTTTACACTTACTGTCAAGTTTTCTAGTGACTAAATTACTGTGTTTACACTCTAAAGATTTCTTAATATTAAAACTGTTTCTAAAGGTGAAAAAAGGTTTTTCACCTATGGCCTTACTCACGTCAAAATTCCCCTGAATAATCCGCCAATTCTTTTCAATTAAATGTCTTATTCTTAGACTGTCACTGGTCATGTCTAAAGAACAAACTGGAGTACTACCTGTTTTTGTTTTATTTGAATCCGAGTTTGTAGAAACATTGTCGGGGGGAATGCTGGTATTCAACAATGCCGGGTATAAGACCTGTCTCTTACCTAAAGCGGACTTGTTCAACAAGATCGCTGAAGATGTTGAAAGACATTCTACTGAAGTTACCAACAGGAAACATACGAAATTATTACGTGACATTGAGTCCTATGAGGCTCAAACGGCATATAACCATTTTGTGCAACGTGTTAAAGACAGTAACTTTAAAACCACAGTAGGTCCTGACAGCAACAGACGTGTTTACAGTTCTGTTGTCACGGGCACCGTTTCGGCAGCCTCAAACAACAGCGGACTAGTACGTGAATGGTTTAAAGAACCATCTAAGGGTAATGTTATCAACACCACAAATTCTGAATTGGTTAATGGTGACGACAACACTATTGTGGATTCAGTTAACATCGATCCGGACAATGACGATTCCGTATCTAAAGACGTTGGTGTCAAAAACAATGTGGTTAACAACCCTGCGGTCAGCAATTTGACATCTTCCTCTTCTAATTTTTTTGCAAAGAAGACTCCTTTTCAAAAGAAAACTATACTAATGAGAAGCCGGACCTTTTTAGGGTCAAGCTCCTCAGGAGAAGAGACATAAAACTAAATGACAATTGTTTTGACATCATTAATCTCACTATTGTTGAATTTGATTTCAATGAACTAAAAGTTTTGAAATTTGGATTTAACTTTGTTCCAAGCACTAGAGCAGACTATGGTAAAACCGTAGTTGATATAAAAAAATATGTTAGGAGATTAAATTTACAGTATTTACTACATGACATTTCCCTAACAACTAAAGTTTTAATAAAACCTTCAACTTACAATCCCCAGTTAAACCATACTTTAGGTATTTTTGAAGAAGTTTGTATTCAGGAAGTAGAAAAGATTATTAAGAGTGCTAATAATGTCAACAATTTAACAAGTGATGAAAGGAAAGCCTTCCATAAATTACGTAAGAAAAATCAGACATTAAGATTCATGAGAAGTGACAAAGGAGGGAATATAGTAATAATGACACAAGATGCTTATAAACACAAAATGTTGGGTTTATTAAACAATGAACACGAATATGAAGTCATTTCCTTATTTGATATCAACAACAAGTTTAGATTAATTCATTCTTTTTTATATGATGCCCTGATGGCAGGGGAAATTGACTTGGACGTGTTAATAAACCCAGAATAGGTATTCTTTTTGGAATACCTAAAATCCACAAATGCACCAATGATCCCCCCTTTAGGCCGATTGCGTCTTCCCCACACTCGGTTACCGAAGGCATTTCTTTAGTGATAGATGCTACTTTGGGGCCAATAGTTTCCCAACAGGAATCTTTTATCAAAGATTCCTGGCAGTTTTTAACCAAGTTAAAAGACTTTACAGACAAGGAAGTTTTTGATCCTAATAAGGACGTCATTTTTACTTTAGACATCACCTCTCTATACACATGTATACCTCATGACGAAGGGGTTGATGCTATACGTAATTTACTAACAAGAAAAACTAACTTCAACACAAGTCAGGTCTCCACTATATGTAGATTTTTGGAGATATTATTAAATCACAATTATTTTCTATTTGATGGTACTTACTATCGACAGATTAGGGGGGTGGCTATGGGCTCTCCAGCCGCACCCTCATACGCTAACCTAGTGATGTCTTGGTGGGAAATTGACTGTCTTAGTTTATTGAAAAACAAATATCAAATTTTGTTTTACCATCGATTTGTCGATGATTTGATTTTCATCATAAGAGGTGATGGAAATACAGTTGAACAATTTTTATTTGATGTAAATCATACATGGAATTTTCTGAAATTTACAATAGGTAGTACAGGTTCAGTCATTAATTGCTTGGATGTACTTTTTTGGTGGGACAATATGGAATCAAGATTTCATAGTAAAATTTTTAGAAAAAATACATTTACAAACAGTTACCTACATTTTCACAGTGGGCACCCTACCTACATCCTTAGGAACATACCTAAGGGTCAATTTATAAGAGCCTGTCGAATGACATCAAATGAAAATGATTTATATGATGAAATAACTTTTATCTTCAACATGTTCATCGACAGGGGATACGACAAACTTCTTTTGGAAGACATCATTAGTTAAGTTTTAGGTAAGAGACAGGTCTTATACCTGGCATTGTTGAATACCAGCATTCCCCCCGACAATGTTTCTACAAACTCGGATTCAAATAAAACAAAAACAGGTAGTACTCCAGTTTGTTCTTTAGACATGACCAGTGACAGTCTAAGAATAAGACATTTAATTGAAAAGAATTGGCGGATTATTCAGGGGAATTTTGACGTGAGTAAGGCCATAGGTGAAAAACCTTTTTTCACCTTTAGAAACAGTTTTAATATTAAGAAATCTTTAGAGTGTAAACACAGTAATTTAGTCACTAGAAAACTTGACAGTAAGTGTAAAAAAGGCATGTTTCAATGTTTTAATTGCAACATGTGTAGATACATTTCAACAGGGTCATTTATAACTATTGAAACCTTTGATCAAACTTTTGAAGTTCCAGAATATGTAGATTGTAATACTGCAGGAGTTATTTACATTAGTTCCTGCACTACATGCCCGCCTTTTACATTGGAATGACGACCAGAAATTTAAAACAAGAATTCGCGAACATATTTATAGCATTAAAGTTCATGATGAAAAAAATGCTTTATTTAAACATTCATTGGTCTGTCACAATTTTAAGAAATTTGTTTTTTCAGTAATAGAAGTTTGTAAAACTGATTTAACCGGTGGTGATTTTAAGAACTACGTTGAACAAAGGGAAACTTTATGGCAGATCAGACTGAAGTCTGATAAACATCCAGGGCTTAATGACACCATAAATATTAAATGTTTTTTAAGAGATGCAAAATTAGGTATTGACAAGACTGTTTCAAAAGCATTTTTTAATTAACAGCACTGATTGTTTTTATTGAATTATTGAATTATTGTCAGTAATTAACTAATTATTTATGGACTATTTAAGTGGTGATTTGAATTTTAAATGTATTCTGAAGAAGTCTCTTGACGAAAGCGGTGATTAAATTTTGTTACGCTATTTGGTTTGGTATCTACGTTCCTCTTCTACGTTCTTCTTCCTTATATTACAGTTGTTCCTTTATTGAGATTTTTTACTTGTTTGCTTGTTTACAATTCCAAAATGGCCAATCACAGATATGTGTGGGAAAAACAGACTATATAAGCCCCATACGCAGGAATACACAGCATAAATGATTGTAGAACTGAACTGCAGCCAGAATGACAGGAGTAGGAGAGGGTAGTTGCTTTTGAGCACAGAGGTGGGGCATTGAGGAGTCCAGGTACATGGTCTGGCTCCTAGTCCACAATCATGAGGCCCAATTCATGCAGGGCCAGGTCCTGTGGGGAGCATATAGGGCTGAGGCGTGGGATCAGTTGGCTCATGATCTCACCAGTGCCACAGGGATTCCAAGGACTGGTGAGCAGGTCCATCACCACCATGCAGACCTGAAGAGACGCAAGCAGGACCAATTGAACCTTTGGATCCAGGAGGCCTGGCAAATGCCCAACACCCCACTACTGAGTAAGTTACATTTAATTATGTATGTAAGAAATTAAACTAGCTGATATTATGGAGATGTGTATTCCAATAAACTGCAGCAGAAGAAAACCAAGTAACCAATTGCCGGAAGCCCAAAACCTCTTCGTCTGCTGACAAGAAATGTTTAAGTTGCAAAATCTAGTAAAATACTTTTGCATACACTTCCAAAGTTAAATAAAGCCACAATGGAAAACGATAAACCAGTGAGTACAAATCCTTTAATCCACAACTCAAAAAATCGACCACAAACTTCAGCACAAGCGCTACTGGCTCAGAACGGCTTTTTCAAGTGTACTTGCTTTTCAAACAACAGTGCTTTTATATGCTTCAAACATACCGTATCATTGGATAATTTGAATGAATTAATTGAATAATGATTGTTAAAAACAGATAATGATGTTAAAGAACCCTGTAAAACATCTAGTGTTGTTGCAAACCACGTTGTCATTGTATAAATACAAGTCAATATAAAACATCCTTTTAAAAAATGCCCTCAAGACTAATAAATAACGAAAGAATGCAAATACTTCATAGGCATTAAAATTGTCTTACAGTAGCTGTGTTGGTATGACTTGTTTTAAAACACTAACAACATTAACATGGAAACAGTAAAGATATACTAAGAATTACAAATGGGATTTTAAAAATGCTTTAGTGCGCACGCTCTGTCTTCTGTTAACCCCTTTTATGTAAATAACCTTTCCGTTAGTGTAATCGTGCGCTAAGCCAAATCCCTTACATAAAACATTTATAATCTAATACCTTGTGTTATTGAGATAACCTTAAATGTGTAGTTAAATGTATGATAATATAAAAACACATAATATAAAAATAAAAATGCGTAAATCTGTGCGCATTAAATTCCTACATAAATTGTCTGTCTTAAAACCTCACATTGATTTAACTTAGATGTATCCCATTACGTATTTAAAATTCAACCTATATATTTAATAATGTAATTACTTTTGTTTAAAAATCTACTTTAACTTATTCCTTTTAGCTTTAAGGATGTCAATAACACTAATTCCTTCATTCAATCCTGGGCTTTTTGTTGCATTTAGTCTCAGCTGCCACATTAATTCTTTTATCCCTAAGGCCGTCTCCCAGTCTCCACCTCTCAAGTCTTGCACTACCCTGTCCACTACAAAAAATTTTATGGAC
>NC_056732.1:466986989-467249489 GCF_019279795.1 Protopterus annectens
GCATCCTACACATAATTCTTTTTTTATTATTTTTTTATTTTTTTACCTACACATAATTCTTGATGAGCAGTATGATTAATGTTACTCATACTAGGAGTTTGCTGCAGTATATAGGCTAAGTTTCAGGTTTATGTTTGGGGAGCTCATGAGACTGAAAAAGTAACACCTTGTACTTGCACAATAGCAATAAAAGTTCTGATATTACTGAACAGACAGAGTACAAAAATATATAGTTAGACAAAACGTAATGGTGCTTATTCCTGTTTGAGACATAAGTGGTGCACAGTATGATACATATTAATGTTTAATATTAATATTTTAATATTGTGAGGAGGGTAAGACAAGTTAATTATATGGTGGAAGTACAGGATAGGAGGTAGAAATACAAATTATACCATTCTGACATGATGAAACCCCACCATGATAGAAACATTAATACACTGTCCATGCAATGAGTTACAGAAAGGATCACAGGAGGAACTTGTAAGTACACCTTCTTAGCGATAGTCTGTCTTACCTTTCAATGGATGCGGTAGTGCTTTCAAAGCAGGTAAGTCCACCCAGGCTCAGGGAACCTGAGCAGTGCTGAATGAATTGTGAAACTGTTCACTGCAAACCTAGGGTATACCCAAGTGATGGAACACAATGTAGATAGAGGGACCTAACAGTCAGTCATTCTGGCTCTTTACACTATGACTAAGTAAGATAAGAAAACCATGTGGCAGGAATTTTAGAAGATGATGGATCTGATGGGAATGCAGAAATCCAGCAGTACTGAGTCTCATCAGTAGAGCAGGATTACAAGAAAAAATAGTGAGAATGCCAACTTCACTAGGAACGTAAATGACAACGCAGAATCAAACTCTTACCTTATGCCCAGAACAAATGGGCAGGCATAATGGTTAGGGTGTTTACCTTACAGACACAAAGTGCAGGGTTTGATTCTTAAATGGGGTAATTGGATAGACATAAAATAGCCCACATGGGAAGTTAAACTAGTACTAACCTACAAAACTATGAAGATAAGGAGCACCTGGCTGGGCTAAGTAGCTACCTTTGACCTGACAAAGAGTTATGCACAGGTAGCCTTGATGGCTGGAACAATGGATAGATTAGCTTATGTCATCTCATCTGGATTGTATGAATTTACAAAAGTTCACTTTGGGATGAAGAACACCTTGGAAAGATTCCTGATGTTATTGACTGCATCTTTGTAGGAGCTGGAGACTATGCACTCACATAATTTGTCAATATTTGTAGATGCAATCAGTCTTGGGGCAGCATGTTTAACATGATAGGGAGGTGTACAATAGACTAAAATGTCTGGGTTAACTATTTTGGAAACAGATACTTCAGTTAAGAATCACAGAATAATCTTTTCTGGATCATTGAATGGCTTGTGATCAAATTCAGCCTGAAACTGCCTAAGGCAGAAGCTGTACAAATGCTGCTTACCTCACATACCAAAAAAATAAGGGTATTCTTGAGAAGTGTGGGAATATTATAAAAAGTGTTGTCTGTCACTGTACTATCATAGTCACTCCTTTATAGATGTTATGAAAAAGTACAGGTGATATAAGATTATCTGAGCACCAGCTTGTAAATAGGCTTTTCAAAAGTACCAGCATGCTTTGAATGGACCTCCTGCACTAGATATTCCTGATTATAACAGGAATTTATCATGCAGATGGGTGCTTTGAATCATGGAATGGTGAATGTAGATGAGTTTCTTTGACTGGAGAAGAACATTCCATAGTACATCTTCCCTGCAGACTGCAACAAAGGGAATAATCATATGCAGCTGTACAAAAAGAATTGGAATGGCTTGGGTTTTGCAAAAGTTTCAACCCTACTTGTACAGCAGTTTTTCTTTGCCTTGCTTCTGAGCAGCCCTTTGAAACTGCAGTGAAAATATTAATTCCACTTATAGAATAACTGTTGATACTAAGTGCAAGGTCATATAGAAAAGTCCTGCAAACACATTAAGACTACCTATATACCACTTATACACACTGCCTCATCATCACATTAACACTGGATTTATTGAATGATGGAATAAATAAACAGCCATCCAGATGTTTTTCTTTATTTATTTCACTAGGGAAGTGGGGTCATATATATATATATATATATATATATATATATATATATATATGTTCATTTTTTTCTGCTCTGTTTGTCCAACTATGGGCATTCAGGCCCCTCATTAACAACACCAACTCATGTTGTCCTGCTTTTTCTAGTGGGTCAGGGCAGTAGCAGTGGTAGTACAATAGTGTTATTGAGCCATTTAGTAGTCATTAATCCTGCAGTGGGTGGATGATATACACCCTTCTTATGTGGGCCAAAGAACTGTTACTTCAGTGATGTGTGATGCCGGATTGGCTAGTCATTTAGTGGGTGTAAGGCTGCAAGAACCTGCTAATAACAGGAGGGTGAAATCAATTCTATGGCTGCCTGAATGAAGATCCTCCAGGTGGCTCTCATCCATGAGCTTTGGATACCAAGTTTGGGGGAACAAATGGGTTTAAGTCCAATTGGGGAAGCTTGATGGCCAGTAGGCACCGGAAAAACACTCTCTTTTTGGGGATGTGGGTGTTACTTTACTCTCCTATGAAGAGGAATGCATTTGCAGCCACTCTAAACAGAAAATCTTCCAGCGGTATCACATCTTAAGGAAAACTGCCATCCTTCAAATACTTTTTATTTTGCATTGTCTCATTTGCGCACATACATTTGCTTAAATAATATTTGTGAACAGCAATAAATAAAGTCTGATTTTTTTTGCCTACAATTAAACAGGCACAAACATTCCCATGTTTCTTTTTAACAAATTCACCTTTATTTTCCAGTAAATAAACATTAACCATATACAACATAAGTAAGAAAGAATACAGACAAATATTTGTGATACATTTAAACTTTAAAGAATGAACATGAACTGGATATTTTTTTTAATGCTCAGTCCTGTAACTTGGTTTTAGATAACAACCTAATTTACAGCAGTGCTGGTAATTGTGTTCCTCACCGTTTTCATAATACATGCCTTATCAACTTTAAACTATAACACTGTAATGTGTCCTAACATGCAACGGTGGAGTAAACATCATGAAATATATCTCCCTTTATATAGCACAACCAATATTGCTGATATAATTGTAATAAAACAGCAAAATGATCTGGAAAGTTTATATGCAGAAATCCTTTAGAAATACGTTTGCAATAAATATATCCTAGCAAATATTAAACTTCCTCCTTTTTCAACTAAACAAATCATTCCAGATCTCATCTTTGCATTCTCGGTTTATTTAGCTTGCACGATCAAAGATAATTTTAGCACCATTATAGAATCGACTAAATGGTCACTTTGATTGAATATCTTTAAAAAAGACAACATAAAACACCTTAACTTGATGTTCAGTCTAATCGTATTAACAATGCTACTGAAGGAACACATCTCCCTCCTTAAAACTGGATTCGGTTACTGTGTAATGGTAATAGAACTGCAACTTTTACATCCTAGACACCAATTTACGGTGCTACGTCCCAAAAGTATTAAATACTCTTTTACCAGCTTTGAGGCAAGGAAATACCTGGCATGTTGCCTTTTGAGAGCTTCTTGCTGGAACTTAACGTTAGCCATGCCATCCCATTACCGTCCACAATTTAAACTACATCGACTCATTGGCCACAATTTACTCTTAAAGTAAGACTGACTTACAGTGAAAATAATTTTAATCTTGGTTTTAACAGAGACACAGAAACAATGATTACTAAATCACCTTTAAATTGTACTTTGTTTGCAAGCTATATCCAGGAAGGGTGCATAAACTTTGTTGCATAACTGTCAACCACACATAATCAATTTAACTACACACAGTATGGATTCTCCCTTCTCGTCAAATAACAGGTTACCACAGCCAGTATATTCCAAAGACATGCATCTGGAGTGTTTCTCCCCAGGTGTCCCCTGAAAATGAGATCTGTCCCAGTCGGACTTTCCTGGTAAGCAAACATTAACTAATGCATAAATAAATACATAAATAAATATTTCATAAGACCATGCTCAGTCTGCTCATTATTTTATTTATCTTATTTATTTATTTTACATTTGTTAACTGGGTTAGTCTGGCTGAGCTTTTGGCTCATTTTCAGCAGAGACCCGGGGAGAAATCTGCTCAGGACTAGAAAACAATTTATTAAATTTTAGTAACACAGTAGTAACAATCAGCTATATGATCTTACTCATTAGCATAACTAGTAGTAGACCTAGCAAACAAAAATAAGATGTATTCCAGTTTAGTATATGCTGGGGGAGAAACTGCATTTTAGCATCATGCGGTCTACTTAAATTCCATTAAAATGAAAAGCTGCCAAAGTTACCCAGCCATAATTGACATACTACTGTCATTCAATAATCTGAACCATAACCTCCATTATACAATAAAAGGTCATTGCTATTCCAAAACTTGCACTTAGATTAGACACCCTAGTCAACGTGCGACTGTAAATTGAGCATACTACCAAACAAAGTAGTCTGCTGACTTAACTATTGTTGAGTGTACAGACTTTCTATTAAGATATCCCACCTTAAGATATTTTAAGAGGAACAGAGCAAAATATGAGAGAAAAAAATCAAGACATTCTGCAAAACTCTAGAACTTGAAAGGTAAAGTTCTAGTAATGAATGATCTCAATCTTTTTAACCTTACATCTCAAGGTCCCCCACTATCCTTATATGTTTGCCCTGCCTCTCAAGCTTCTGGTAATGTTGACATTTAAGAATAATAATGAATAATTAAAAAAAAAGACAAAGAGGCAAACCGATATCTGTATGCTGTCTTTCACAGCTGCTACCTTGCACTATTCTGATGTATTGTGTAAGTATGACTTGTAAAGCATTAAGAAGGCCGAAGAGCACTAAAGTGCTGATATACAGAGACATTATTCAAGAACAATAAGCAATTTGTTTCTTAGTAAGGTAATTATGTAATTGCAATAACCCTCTATTGGATGGGAGTATCATAGGATTTACCAACTATTGCCTTTGCTTCATCACTCTGGCTTCATCTCATGATTCAACTACACCATCCGTTGGTAAATCATGTGATACCCACACCCAGTCATGGGTTATTGCTAAACCACTATATATACTTAGTCAAACAATATATATGAATGCATGTACATATTATATGGATAAATAGATAGATAGATAGATAGATAGATAGATAGATAGATAGATAGATGGATAGATAGATCAATAAACAGATAGATACATATGTATAGCATTGCTGCCTCACAGCAAGAAGTTCTCTGGTTCAGTTTTCTTCTGGTTTGCCTTCAGTGTGGAGTCTGTATTTAATCCATGTGTTCATATGGCTTTTATTTGGGTTTTCTGATTTCCTCCCACACTCCAAAAATATGCATTAGGTAGATTGGATATTCTAAATTGGCCATAGGTTTAAGTGTGAGTATGAGTGGTATGGAAGAATTGTGGCAGGTATAGCCACCTGGTGGTGTAAACCTTGGTTCCAGGTGATTGTCACTTTTGAAGTGACACCCTGATCCCATGTGAAAAATAGGAAAAGGGGGTTTTGTATGTATGTATATATATATATATATATATATATATATATATATATATATATATATATATATATATACACACACCTGTCAGTTTCAGTTATATATCTACCCCAAAAAAGGACCTCTATAGGGTTTTCCTAGCTAGACAATTACAAAAAAAAGATCTTGAGAATGAACAGATGTCCTTCAAGGATGCATCTGCAGTCCTTACAAATGGGTTGTCCTGTCGTCAGGCAGCCCTTCCTCGCCGGTCTGGATGGATTCCAAAGTCTCTCGGTGTCCCTTCGACTCGCAGCACTTCACGCGCGTCCGCGGCAGCGTTTCGGGCATCAGCCGATCAGCTTTTTTTTCCATTTTCCTCAGTCTTTCGCCCCACGCAGCAGAGCAGAAGCTGAAGTGCCAGCCCAGAGATTCAGACATACTGAGAACCCTACTACTCTATAAATACTTATAAAGCTGGCTTCTATAAAAGAATTTCCACTCCTGTGCAATACATTGTTTAGGCCAGACCCACGGCGCAGCAGTGCAGCTTGTCTTGTTTTGTGCCACTTCTTTTAGACGCCGGCCGGGCGGGGGCTGCGTGAGGAGCAGATTTTGATTTTTTTTTTTTTTATGCACATTATTACGCCGGGACTATGCATCACTAAAAATATGAAAAAAACCAAAAATATGAAACGCTGACACTCGCGGAACGTTACCGTTAAAACTCGAGTGTCTCGTCTCGGTTTTGGCGAAACTGAGCCGATAACTTGCCTTCTACGAGGCCTCTCTTCAACCTGGTAGAAAACGTGTGAAAATCCAACAACATTTAGGTTGGTTCACACAGGATTTATCAGATTGCCATTGGATATCTCTACCGCTGCACTGCCGTGGGCTGGCCCTCCTCCAGCAGCAGCCAAAGCATCAAAAGCTGCCTGCCCAGCCCCCTCTCAGGCCCAGCACACCTCCCATGCTTTTTTGGCTGAGATCTCATTCTTTAATCTGTCATCCTGACAGGGCCTCTCCCTCCTCCAGAAAAGGCTCTAGGAGAGCCCCTGAGCCAGTATCCACAGATGATTCCTCTGATGACTCAGAACATACAGACCCTCTGAGGCTTCTTATTCTCCTTCGAAGACTACATGCTATGAGGGAACAATTTCAGTGCAGGGCCAAAGATTCTCTCAGACTAGAAAAGGCTTAGGACCTTCCTACATTTGCCACCACAGGCCTTTAGCTATATACCTCCAGTTCTCTCCCTGTTGTTGATGCTGATTCTTTACCTCGCCCCCTATAAGCCCGGGATAGGGTACACAGGGTCCCGGACACTCATCACCACTTATATAAGGCGATCCAGAGACTATCTCCCAGGGTCCTAAAGCTGTAGCAACTACTCTTCTAAAACCCCTCCTCTCAGAGGTCCAGGTCCTTAGAGATGGGTAAAAGGTTTTGCTTCAATATCAAGTTTTGCTTGACCAGTTGACTAAAAGCTGTCCTCTGAAGAATCCTTAGATAAAAGTATGTTCAAGAAATGGTACGCTATGATGCACTGGAGCTCCTTTAGATCAGCCATGACTGGCACAGTTATCAGGAGGCATGCATGGTTGAAAGAACAGGCATTAAGCCAGAACAAATCTAAACTTTTGGATGCACCTAAAAAGATGGAAGAGAAAGCAAAATCTGTGCAAACAGTGAAAGATTTGACTCCTCTAAGGCACAAAGAGGCAGGAATAGGCTCTAGAGGCAGAAACCAATCCAGGGTGCCTCACGGGGTCGAGTGGCAGGGTAACACAGCCACCACCACTACAACAACTCAATCACAGTGACTTGGCGGTGGCACCGCTACCCAGGAACAACTAGGCTAACCTTATTTTCAAGAAACTGGCACTGCATTACAAGAGAAAAATGGATTTTGCAAACTATAGACCATGGTTACAGATTCCATTTCCATACTCTACCAGGAAAGAGAGGAATGCCAAACCTTCCACCTACTCAAAGGACAGAAGCTCTAAAACAAATATCTCAATTATTAAGAATGAGAGCTGTGGAAAAGGTACCATCTATTTTACTCCAGACTCTTCCTGGTACCAAGAAAAGAAAACAAATGGAGGCCTATACTAGACCTGTCCACTTTAAACACATTCCTCATTGTTCCAAAATTCAAAATGCTGACCTTACAGCAGCTTCTTCCCATGCTGGGCAAGGAGTCTTGGCTGGTAACTCTAGATCTCAAGGAGGCATACGTTTGCACCCCATAAGACCAATTTGCAGAAGATACCTCAGATTTCTTGCAGGATCAGAGCATTATCAATTCTCAGCATTGCCCTTTGGCTTATCTACTGCGCCCCAGAGTGTTCGAAATGCCTGGCATCGGACAACAAAACAAACTGACAGAAGACTTACAAAGAGTCATCTACCTGCTGCAAGCCCTGGGATATACAGTCAATACAAAAAGTCAAGGCTGATTCCATCCCAAAAATAGCTTTTCTGGGTGCAGAACTGGACACATCAAAACAAATGGCATTTCTAACTGCAGAAAAGAAAGAGCAACTTCCTCTCTCTTGGCTTTAACAAAGCAGAACCATCTAACTGCAAGGCATCCTGCATAATACTGGTCCCTCATGCCAGGCTGCATATGAGAAAGCTACAGTGGTACCTAAAGAATTTGTGGTCCCAGCACAAGCACAGCCTAGAAACAAAATTCCAATGATACCATGCATGAAGCAAGAGTTCCTATGGTGGGCTCAGGATGCCTCAGACCTCGTTTGGGGGCACACATGATGCACAAGTGCATTCAAGGCCTATGGACTCAAGACCAGCTGCATCTGCACATAAATCTAAAAGAAATGTTGGCAGTAAAATTGGCAATCCAGGCATTCAGACCCTTTCTCCAAGAAGGCCAGTTGATGATAAGGACAGACAACACCACAGTTATGTGGGCTGGCACTGGACCTATGGGATGTGGCTCTAAGCTACAACATTCAGTTACAGGCAATTTATGTGACAGGGAAGGAGAACATTATAGCAGACATATTAAGCAGAACTACAACAGATGCCCACGAATGGATGCTGCATCCGGACATCTTCAAAACCATCACAAGAGAATGGGGATTACCACAAATAGACTTGTTTGCATCCCCACTCAATCACCAGTTGAAGAAATTCTGCACAAGGACTTACCACCCACTTGCTTGGAAGGTGGACTCCCTATCCTTCAGTTGGAAAAGCCTGACAGCATACGCATTCCCACCACTTCCTTTGATGCACAAGGTGCTTCTGAAGATCAAAGAGGAACGTCCGAGGATCATTCTGATAGCCCCAGACTGGCCAAGGCAACATTGGTATCCACTGCTGAGGAGCATGTCCCGGGAACAAATATGGACACTGCCCCTGATCCACAGAACAACTACAACATCCTGCATCCAAACCTAAAAACTCTGCAGCTAACTGCCTGGAACATTACATAACTGCAATTAACCCAAATTTATCCCAAAGGGTTAAAGACATAATCATGGAGGCTCGTAGACCTTCAACAAGAAAGAATTATGCAGCAAAATGGAAAAGATATCTCATCTGGAGTACTGCAAAGGGGCAAGATGTGACACTGGTGAACATAGCCAACATCCTGGAGTACTTTCTTCCATACAGGCCTGTCCTACTCTTCCATCAAGATACATGCATCAGCTATTTCCAGCAGAATACAGCTTGGATCCTCCTGTCTTCTCGCATCCTCTGCTCAGACAGTTTCTTAGAGGAATTAAAATGTAAAACCTCCCAGGAAACCTCCATTACCAGCATGGGACTTGAACTTTGTGCTAGAAAAACTGACTCTTCCTCCCTTCGGACCAGCAGCAACAGCAGAATTACAATACTTATCCTGGAAGACTGCTTTCCAACAATAAGGGTCTCTGAACTACAGGCACTAATGGCAGTACAACCCTTCCTGATCTTCCATCAAGATAGAGTGTCCATGAGAACAAATCCTACGTTTATGCCTAAGGTGGTATCCAGAGTCTCTTTAAATCAGGCTATCCACCTTCCTACATTCTTCCCCAACCCACAGAACAGGGGAGAAAGGCTCTTAAATACCTTGGATGTACACAGACAGTTACGCTACTACCTGGACAGGACAAAAAAACAATAGAAAAACTGACCAGCTTCTGGTAGCATATGCAACAGGAAAGGAAGGAAAATCAGTTTCTAAACAGACAATCTCCAAATGGATAGGAAATTGCATTAGATTTTGTTACTCCTACCATGGAAAGAAAACTCCAGAGAACATCAGGCCTCACTCCACAAGGGCTACTGCCACTACCACAGCTTTCTTACGAGGAGTGGCTACCAAGGACATTATAGAGGCTGCTACTTGGACCTCCGTGCATACATTTGCCAAGCATTACAACTTACCTCTATACTCTAGATCCCGTGCTGGTTTTGCCACTGCTGTTTTGCAAGGGATCCTATCCACACCATAATATCTTCTCATTTCCTCCTCCCCTAGTTTAGCTATGGTATTCTACCCATTTGTAAGGACTGCAGATGCATCCTTGAAGGACATAGTACAGTTTTGTACCTACCATAAATGTAGATGTCCGAGAGGAATCCACCCTCCTTCCCCTCTGAGGTACCCCTAGGGTATTTGCCAATCTTCAGCTAGCTTGGGGGGGATCTATTATGGTGTATTTGTTTGTATATATGTACATACATGCTTATTTTGTGTGTTTGCTCTCTACTATTTGGAAACTATGACATTTATCCAAATTTAGCCATCTAAGAGGGCACCTGGCATCTGGGGCAAGAAACACTGAGGAAAATGGCGTCGGCTGATGCCTTTATACCCGAAAAACTGCTGGTGAAGTGCAACACCAGCGAAGCCAGACCCAGACTTTGGAATCCGGCCGACCCGGGCTGCTGCCGACAGGACAACCCATTTGTAAGGACTGCAGATGCATTCCTCTCGGACATCTACATTTATGGTAGGTACAAAACTGTACTTTATTAAGATACATTTACCACTTTACCACTTTTCTTATTACGAATACCTCTCCAATAGTCAGTAAACCTTGTTTCATCTTGCTGTTGTAGAGAAAAAAAATAACTGCCCCAAACTGGCTATCATAGGATTGCTTGAATTGTTAATATGTACAACACTGAGTATACTTGGAGTAAAATTACTTATGTGAAGTAGCGGGTCCGCTTCTAAATCTTGAAAGCTCATAATTTTGAAATTCAAAATACTAAAGCCAAAATCTTGAAAGTTCAAAATATTGAAAACTCAAAATACTGAATTGCATAATCTTGAAAAAAAACTATAGGATACTAACACTTACTATACTCTAGCAAAAGAACATAGAGAAACAAATAAAAGACAAAGCATATTAGTTTACTCCATGCATCCTCCACACCCTCTGCTGCTTAAATATATCACCTCCGAGATCGCACTTCACTACACTAAGATGAGTTAGGTTGTAATATAGCAAATTAAAAGGAAACATGACTAAGGTTACAACAGGCAGTCATGAAGCACATAATGGTATGTTTGCCATTTTCTTCTGTGGAGTGTGATCTCGGAGTTGATATATTTAAGTAGCAGGTGGTGTAGGGGTGGTGCAGGGGGATCTTGCCCCCCCTGCTTATAGTTGGAGAAGAGTAATGTGTTTTGTTTTGTTGCTGTGGTGGAATATCATAAGTGTTGGTGTACTCTGTTTTTTCTATATTATGAAATTCAGTATTTTGAGTTTTCAGTCTTTTGAAATTTTAGGATTTTGGCTTCAGTATTTTGAATTTCAAGATTATAAGCTTTCAAGATTTATAAGCGGACCCAAAGTAGCATATAAACAATATCTTATAAATATCTGTCTCCAGAAACATATTAAATCCAACCAACTTATTTCATCATTATTGGGGTGCATTGTTTTTTATATAATCTATTAAACTTTCTAATGCTTGCTAAATATCCAATAACTCCTCTTCTTAATAAAATTTAAAAAGTAAATATCACAGTAATTTTTGTCATGGCTGAAAAATATGTCCTATTGATAAATAATCATTTCTCCTAGTATAATACTTCTGGGATTATTAACACTTGCAATCTTAACTATAGCTATACTTATGCATACTTAGATTACACAGACTGCAGTGCTACATGAGAACCAGAAATTTTAACCATGAAATATGTATAATATCTTCTCAACTTCTTGAAAGCCTCTGAAATGCAACTTTAAACCAATAGCCCTAAGGCATATTAAGGCTGTTAACAGAACATGGAATGAAATGCAGTGACCCAGGCGTATAAAGAATCTAAAACCTAACATATAATTTTTCAAGCTATTGATATTGACTGACACCATTTTCTATACCTGTAATCAGTCTTAATTAAAGTGCATGAACAGAAAATAACCATATTATAAATTAATTTCTGTATACAAATATAATTGTTTTAACCTTGTTCAGTGGTAAAGGGATGGAACCCTGACTGTGACCCAGGTAAATGGGGGTTTAGGTAACAGTGGCAACACTGCCAGAGCCAGACAAGAAGTGAAAGATGTGAAGCAGTATTAGCTGCTTGCCTCAGCCAGGGCAGAGGGGAGGGTTAGGGTTGCATATAGTTAGGGAGCACATAGGGAAGTACAATTTCCCTGCTGGAGACTGAAGAAATCACTTACCAGTTGGATGGGGATGCTTGCTAATGATGCCCTTTGTGAACGTGAAGAATGGACAGTGCTGTCAGCCTATTGTATAACTCTTTCCTGCTGCTTAGCCAGATGTGGATGGGGAGATAGGATAATATATGGTAAAAAAATCTCAAAAAATGCCAAAGACTGTTTGAATGAAAACTCGTCTTAGTGAATCATTACTACTGTTGGCAAGGAGAGTGTTAATGATATACAAGAATTGTGGTCAAAGATTACAGTATAGATATATACGCTATCCCTAAGATTCATTAAAGCCTACACTAAGTGTACACTGTTCTGAGTGAACAGACAACACAATCATGACTCACCCCTTCTTCCACCTAATTTTAGTTTTCCTACAGATTTTTTGCAATCTTAAATATTGAGGTGGATTCATAAAGGTTACCACAAAGTGTAGACAATGTGCATGATTAGTGTAATCTTTCTGAATGATTAGAAAGCACAAAAAATGTTCTTGAATATAGATTGCATACACTTAATGCCGGCATCATTGAATCTATCTTCATTTAAGTTGGTTAAACTGCCTAGGTATGAAAACATCTTCTATACTTTCATACTAATCTACACGGCCATTTGAAAACGGTTTAGATATATAATACATTATGATAATTCTTTTATACACCTCTTATCCATCCATCCATCCATCCATCCATCCATCCATCCATCCATCCATCCATCCGTCCATCTGTCCATCCATCCATCTGTCCATCCGTCCATCCATCCATCCATCCATCCATCCATCCATCCATCCATCCATCCATCCATCCATCCACCTCTCAACTTCTTTGCTCAAGAAATTTGGACAAAGCCAAAGATAATGGAGATGCAAAGGCCCAAGAATAGGAGCATATTTTAAATCCTCATCCTAAAAACTTAGAAAGATGTCAGAATAACAGGTTTTGTTTTAGCATGCATTTTCCTAAGGATATGAAGTCTAAAACTCAAATGTTTGTCATTATTTAGTGACTTTATTTGTCAATGATTTGCCAGAAAACCATACTATTTATATGGAACAAACCAAATATATGAGACAAAAATCTGGACATTCTGAGAAAATGTGGACTGAGAGGTATGATCCACCCTTAAGAATTGCAGCTGACTTCAACATTTAATCTGTTCTTTGACTCATCAAATTTCACATGGTTATTTAAAATGAAAAATGTGCATGTATATCTTTAAACAGGTTACAATCATTTATAATAAAATAAACATTATCTGAAGGTTATCAAAATATACATAATCCAGTAATGCAAAGTAGCATACCTAATCAACTAAAGCAAAGTAGCCTTATTAAAATAAATAAGCCAGACATCTTAATACAAGAATGTTTCTAGAAACATGAATACTTCCATCAGTATTACGTTTATGTTCAACATCACCACCAACTTATAGACATCCTTAAATGTCTGAGCATTTTTACAAAGCAAGTTAAAATATATGCCACATATAAAAATGCTGCTTAAAAACATGAAATGTAATGTAAAAAATTTGCAATGATGAAAATCAATGCAATCAAAGTCTATACATCAGTGACAAGACAAGTGTAATGTAAATTATCCAAAGGGTTTACAGACAGCTTTTCATATCTTAGAAACAATGCTAGCCAGACATGTAGCATCAGCAACTTTTTTGCTAGCCATGCATAAACTTCCATACGATGACAAGGGCTTCTTTCCTGGGTGTGCTTTACTGACATATTTATAGAAGTATGAAAAATTGCTGCTATATGTATAATTAATGTAAAACAATCTCATTACCTCTCAAATTTCAAAACTTAGGGCCGAATTCATAAAACTTACCATGAGATCTAGATGAGGTGTAACCATACCTCTCAAGTGTACCTCATTATGAGGAACATACCTCATTTGGGGTCTTAAAAAATTTGTGATCCTCAAAGTTCCACATTGAAAGTGTCTGTCATACATTCAGTGTTAGGAATTTTTTTAACTGATACCCATGGTAAATAGAAATGAATCATGAATCATATTAATTAATTTAAAGATCTTTTTTATAAGTAAAACCGGCATATTTTTATTATCCTATGAATTTCCTAGTTGAAGTTGCTAGTGAGCTATTAGTAGGAGTTCCACATTTTGTCCATTTTTTCCACATTATGAAGGCAAGTGTTCCTCATTTTGGAGACGGATGGTTGAGAGCTATGGACCGTGTAACATTTCTGAATTCTGAGACAGCCCATTACAGTGCTTTTGTACAAAGAACTGCAGCACCATGGTGGGCTGTCCCTGTGGCTGTACTAAATGCTAAATAGACAGTCCAGGGGGAAGGGCATATGTTAATTAACCATGAATTATCCTGTAGAACTGTCTGTCTGGTACTGACCTCATATTGATAAACAGTTGCATTCTGCTTATAAAAATACCATTACAAATGATGCAAAATAATTTATCTTTAATTTTCTTCCCTCTACCTTTCTTAATCAGCTCAGTAAATTGAAGCATCTTTTGACATGGAGTGATAGAATAAGTATGTTCTATAAAAACAGTTTGACCTTTCCTAATCTATTTCTTTCCCATGGTAGTACTTACTGTAATACTTGCTCCTTTTCATACCACAAGGTTAAGTTAAGCAGAATTATAACAGGTTTACAATATTTTCATTTAGAGTCTGGTAAAGACAACCTAGACGCCTTTTCTACAGCTCAGAAGATCTGACTAAATCCAATCCAGAGTGCCTTCTTAGCCTTAACAAAATAAAGTCAATCTTCATCTTCTTTGTTCTAAATGGTCAGTCTTAAAAGTTTTCTTCTTGCCTTGCTTCCAGTGAAATCAGCTGCTGTTCAAAATAGTCCAAATAAGCACAAAAATCAACCAGCAACCAACAAGTACCTGCACCCAAACAAGTGCAAACATAGATAATCCAAAATCAAAATGTGGAACAGGTACCTGTCCCCAAACAAGTGCAAACATAGATAATCCAAAAACAAAATGCGGACACAGGCAATTCTTTTAATAAAACACAAGAGCTTTCACAAACTGCTTCTTCAGGTGTTATAACATATCAGTGCAACTAGCTTCTTTAAATAGTTCCACAAAGTCACATGATCACAAATTGAAATCACATGATCATTCATAAAATAACCCTGAACCTAGCAAAAAGAATCACATGAAAAGCTCATAAACCTACATAAGAAATCGATATATAATGAACGTATAAAAAACATTGCAAACTGTAGTTAGTGAACTCATATCTATAACATGTTATCTTAAAAAGGGTCTAGATTTCAGTTCTGGGCTCAAGGGCACACACTCATTCAAGCCATGCCCTGCATCTGATCTAAGTCTGACTATCCATTTAGCCTCCACCTCTTCTGTCCTGTTACGCATGTCTACTCCCCTCAAACTTTCAAGAATCCTTGCAAAGACCATAAACATAAAGTTATGTACAGGGCTAGTATTATTACTATGTTTAGCAAGGGCATTAGGTTTATTCTTCTTTCCTAGATGATAAATGTGTTCATGAATTCTCTCCTTTAAAGTTCTATCAGTTTTACAGATATAGAACTTCCTGCATTCTACAGCATGCCAGATAAACAATATGTCGACTTTCACAAGTGGCTTGAACTCTAAACAAATAGCTCTTATTCTGATCAGGATACAAGAATTCTGTACTGCTGTCTATGTACCCACAGTAGGAACATTTCCCATGTGGTTTAGTCCCTGTCTCATCTGTCACCATCTACTTGTGTTTAAGTGCACATAATCTTCTTTTTAAGGACTTCATGTTTTGAAATAGAAACCTCAGTTTACTGTCTACTAACTTCATGATCTCTTTATCTGTGGTCAATATCCCTCAGTGTTTACTTATAATATCGATGTATGAGTTCACATTACTTGAATAGCATAAAGGGACTTTAAGCTTGCAACTATTATGACTGCCCTCCTGGTATTCTACATTGCCGCTATCCCAGCCATCTGAGAAGTATGGCTTAGCCTTAGTACTTATCAACCTCATGATATCATGTATATGATCCTCAAAGTACCTCTCACTATAATCCCGTTCCTTCAATTCACCTTTGCTGACTTCTACCTGTTGCAAAAATTCTGTATCTTTAACATTGAGCTGAAAACCCTTAAATACTTGATTGCATACAACTTCTTAAAAATGTGTGGGGGATGCATGCTTCATTTATTCAAGAGATGATTAACATGACATTCATTCCTATGTAAACATGTATACATATATTAGAACCATCATCTATGTTAATCATGACATCTAAGAAGTTAATCTTTACTCTAGAGTAATTGGAAACAAATTTTGAAAAAGGGGTAGTGTTATCTATGAATCTATGGAATTCCTCAAAACTTTCCTCTGTCCCCTCCCAAACAATAAAAATATCATCAGCAAATCTCCACATAAACAAAATGTTTTGATGGTAGGGGCCATCTAATAAGTATTGAAACCCCCACATAACCATGACAGCATTGGCATAGCTATTGGCACATGATCTCCAAATAATAACACATTATTTTCAAGTACTAAAGTCAATAAATGACTGATCCTTGAGATCATTCTTTCATCAAAGTTCTAGAACTTTCCTAAAAATTGTGCAATTCTTTCAATTCCAAACAAATTAGGAATCACGGTAAAGATGGAGGTCACATCTAATGTGACTAATAACAGACACTTATTTCCAATGCCCACACCAAACTTATACAGGTCCTTCAAAAAATGTTCAGTATCTCTAAGAACATGTTCCAATTTATTCAAGATGGGCCTTAAACATTTCTCAATATATATGGATGCTGGTTCAGTACACCAGTTCCTACCAGAAACAATTGGCCTCATCGGCGGATTAACTGCATCTTTATGTACCTTGGCTGACCCCAATATAATTGGTGGGGTAGGATGCAATACCGTAAGTTATTTTAACAAATCTTTATTAATCAATCCCAAATGAAACATATCATTAATCGATGTAGTCACCTTCCCTTTTAATCAAGATACCCTACTATAGCTTATTTCCATATAAATTTCATTATTACTAAGCATACTTAGCATAGACATAACATACCATACCCTGTCCGTCACAATAATCGGCCCTCCTTTATCTGCAGACCTTATTGCAATGTCTACTTTATTCTGTAACTTAATCAATGCTTCATTTTCTTTGTTAGCTAAATTATAACACTTCTTCTTAGGCAAACATTGCCCCTTCCTCACATTCAACTTAATGCACATTTTCTCAAAAGCATTCACTAAAGGGCTCAAAGCTGGTAAACAAAGTACTCAGTTTCTCACATACATTTAACCCCCGCACTTGTGCACAATCATTATCTTTAAACATAATTTTTAACATCAAATTCCTTATAAACATTTTTACATAAAAAAAAAATCTGTGAAATCAGTTTGTCCAGTCGGTATAAAAGACAACCCCTTCTTAATAACATTCAGCTCATGTTCAGATAAAACATATTTAGATAAATTCCAAACTATACCTTTTTCTGATTGAAAAAGGCTTTCTTTATGTTGCATGGAATCACTGTTGTCTTGTCGTGTTTGTGTTTGTTTCTGCTTCTGCTGCATCCACGATGCTGTTGTTTCATTTGTTGTAGTTTCTGTTCCCTGATGAGGCCAATTGTTTCTGGTAGGAACTCGTGTACTGAACCAGCATCCATATATATTGAGAAATGTTTAAGGCCCATCTTGAATAAACTGGAAAGTTAACGTTGTTTGACCATTCTTACATAAAAAATCTCCTTCACTTACTATTGTGCTATTTTAAAGTTCCTCCGGCTACTGAAGAACCATTTAAATCCTCAGAATTATGCACTTGGGCTATGACCTGTATGGTCTTCCTCCTCAAGCCCTTCACCTCAGGCTGTTTACTGGCATCTGTCATCATACCGCCAATCACCTCAAGCTGCTTGCTGACATCTGTCGTCATACTGTCAATCACAAAAGTATTAGCCTCCTGATTTGTTGTAGCTTCTGTGAAGGTGGAACTGGCTAAAATGCTGGCTTCTTCCCAGTTCCTTGTACTGCCATCTATCTCATTAAACCGAGGCCAAGTGAACACATTCCCAAGATGGAAATCTCGTCTATCTCATAGAAGCTTCCTCATTTTTATTTTCAGAAGCTTCCTATCATATGCTGCCACTGAGTCCATGATTTCCACCATATACTTATCAACTGTGGTGGAGCCATATTGATTTAACATTTCCTTGTATTTGTCTTTAACAGACAAGCATAAACTTTTAGTGTCTTTCTCAGCTGCGGTTATAAGTAACTTTAGGTAACCCAGACTCACACTGATATTTATTTTCTGCCATTCACCAAGCAAGTCCAGGTCACAGTTGGTCGAGGAAGACATCTTTAGTATAAGCAACCCTCAAGGTATTATACCATCCTTTAAACACTACTCTAGATGGTATTGCTGATATTGGCAGAGTTTCAGTTTGAACAAGTCTTACTCAAGCACAAGCAGCAGGCTTTTAAATGCTATTAAATCAACATTAGAGGTTTCCTCCTACATCTAATCTAACACACAGTTGAATAAAGGATTGGTATTCTTACCAGTTGTCCTTTTTGAAGGTATCTGCTTTTACATTACTTTTCCTTTTGTTCCAGAGATGGTTTATAGTCCAGCTCAATCAGCAAATCCCCTGCTGCCATACTCCTGGAGGTACTGGTAAGATAAATAGTCAAAATAAGCACAAAAAACAGTCAGCAACCAACAGGTACCTGTACCCAAACAAGTACAAATATAGATAATCCAAAAACAAAATGCAGACACAGGCAAGGCTCCAGGTTCTGTAAAATGATTATTTTAATAAAACACAAGCACTTTGACAAACTGCTTCTTCAGGTGTTATAACATATCAATGCAACAAGCTCCTTTAAATCGTTCCACTAAGTCACATGATCACAAATTAAAATCACATGATCATTAATAAAATAACCCTGAACCTAACAGAAAATCACATGAAAAGCTCATAAACCTACATAAGAAATCAATATATAATGAATATATAAAAAACATTGCAAACTGTAGTGAACTCGTATCTATAACATGTTATCTTAAAAGGGGTCTAGATTTCAGTTTTGGCCTCAAGGGTACACACTCGTTCAAGCCATGCCCTACATCTGATCTAAGTCTGACTATGCATTTAGCCTCCACCTCTTCTGTCCTGTTACGAATGTCTCCACCCCTAAAACTTTCAGGAATCTTTACAATGACCATAAACATAAACTTATGTACAGGGCTAGTTTTACTAATATGTTTAGCAAGGGCATTAAGTTTATTCTTCTTTCTTATATGATAAATGTGTTCATGAATTCTCTCCTTTAGAGTTCTATTAGTTTTACTGATGTAGAACTTCCTACATTTTAAACAATGTTCCAGATAAACAATATGTCGACTTTCACAAGTGGCTTGAACTCTAAACACATAGCTCTTATTCTGATCAGGATGCACATAATCTTCTTTTTTTTTCTTTTTAAGGACTTCATATTGACCACAGATAAAGAGATCATGAAGTTAGTAGACAGTAAATTGAGGTTTCTATTTCAAAACGTGAAGTCCTTAAAAAGAAAATTATGTGTACCTAAACACGAGCAGATGGTGACGGATGAGACAGGGACTAAACCATGTGGGAAATGTTCCTACTGTGGGTACATAGATAGCAGTACGGAACTCTTGCATCTTAATCAGAATAAGAGCTATGTGTTTAGAGTTCAAGCCACTTGTGAAAGTTGACATATTGATTATCTGGCACTGGCACACTGTTTAGAATGTAGGAGCCGTGGTGGTGCAGCGGTAGCATTGTCGCCTCACAGCAAGAGGTTCTCCCATTTGATTCTTGGCTGGAGCGCCTTTTGTGTGGAGTCTGCATGTCCTCCCCGCGGTCGAGTGGCATTCAAAAGACATGAGTAGGGTGTGCCTTCATTGAAGGTTTGGCATTGAGCTGGCAACTCGGCACCATAAAAATCTACTGCCAATCATTTGCGGACTGGAGTTCCACTGTGGCAACCCCTAACCGGGAAAAGCCGAAAGAAGAACGGACTGTTTAGAATGTAGGAAGTTCTATTTCAGTAAAATTGATAGAACTCTAAAGGAGAGAATTCGTGAACATATTTATCATATAAGAAAGAAGAATAAACGTAATGCCCTTGCTAAACATATTAGTAATACTAGCCCTGTACATAAGTTTATGTTTATGGTCATTGCAAGGATTCCTGAAAGTTTGAGGGGAGGAGACATTCGTAACAGGACAGAAGAGGTGGAGTCTAAATGGATAGTCAGACTTAGATGAGATGTAGAACGTGGCTTGAATGAATGTGTGACCTTGAGACCAAAATGGAAATCTAGACCCCTTTTAAGATAACATGTTATAGATACGAGTTTACTACAGTTTGTGATGCTTTTTATATATTCATTATATATTGATTTCTTATGTAGATTTATAAGCTTTTCATGTGATTTTTTTGTTAGATTCAGGGCTATTTTATGAATGATCATGTGATTTTAATTTGTGATCATGTGACTTTGTGGAACTATTTAAAGAAGCTAATTGCACTGATATGTTATAACACCTGAAGAAGCAGTTTGTGAAAGTGCTTGTGATTTATTAAAATAATTGTTTTACAGAACCTGGAGCCTTGCCTGTGTCCGTATTTTGTTGCTGTTCAAAATAGACTAGTTGGCCAGAAGCTACCATTGCCCTGTCTCACACATTATGGCTTTTTGCATTAATGATAAAATGGTGTCATACTGTTCTTTCAATAAGTCACAGGTAGCACTTTCATTGATTTGTATATCAGACTTACAGCCCAGCTAAGTGTTATATGTTAAGCATTTTTCCTTCAAATGCTGCCCCAATATTTTTCATATACAGAATCATAATTTATTACCTTGATTTATAGACCAGGTTAGACAAACCCATGCTTTTTCATTTTCCTCTATGACATACAATGTGCTGATTTAATGCTCTTTCATAATATTCACTTTGCAATGGAGGACCAGGTGCCACAGTTTATCTAATTTCTTAGAATGTAAATATTTATCTGAATAATTTTGAAACCAGTTTACTAAGGTACAATTGGCTGTAAAGTTAAAAGGATCATCCTTTAAATGCATATTATGGATATGCACATAGGAAAAATTAATTGCAGACCACATATATATTAAAGAGAATAATTCAATGAAACTTTGAATGGCTGACTAGCACAAGTCCCTTCCATTTTGTAATTATTACTGATGTCTTTCAAGAAATATCACCATGAAACTCAAGCTAAGCAATGGAAGATCTATACATTATGTTTGCAATTTTGTACTCCTGAAGACAAGTGGTGGGGTTTGCTTTAATATGGTCAGAGGCAGTTTGCAACAAACACATGCAGATTCACAATTAATCAAATGTTTGATGCTAAAAGCTGTTGTATACTTTGCTCTACTACATTTTTATGTGTTTTCTATTTGTTTGTTTGTTTGTTGTAATGATATGTCTTGCCACAAGCCACAGACAATATAACATGGATAGTAAAAACAAAAGTATAATCTGCGAAGTCGTTTAACAGATTGCTAAGAATATCATTAGAGCTGATTTAAAAAATTAATGCAGGTCCCATAGAAATTCCATTATACTTGCCAACAATTATTATATTTTGTATGTCTTCATCATTTTCACAGCATCATTCCATGAAATAATACATTTGTTATATTATTCTTGTGGCATGAGCCATGTTTCTGTACCACATTCAGGAGTTCTTAGTAACAGAACAACAAACATTAAACCCACATAGTGCCCTTGAGTGTTTAGTTAATGCATTTTTAAATATTATTAAATTATTGCATTCTTACTCAGATAAAAATATCAGAAACAATTCTCTCTTAGCCAGCAGAATACATACTTCTTCCTGAGTACATCCAAAATAAATAGATATTGAATTGTCAAAAATAAAATCATATTCCAAAAAACATGTCAGTGGAGAAACCACACATGAGATCAATCCAGGAAGTAGTCAACAAAAGATGATTGTATATTTCTGTGAGAAAGTAGCAGAGCAAAACATGTTACATTTTTATTGAACTTGCTTAACTCTCCTACCACTCTGTCGACTGATTTACATTAAAATAAATATTATGAAGGTGATAAATTGCTGGCAGTTATAACACTGTGTAGCACATCATTCAGAATAAGGGTATGTTTTAGATGTAACATTAATAGTCAAATGCATTTGAATTTTTACTCACATGTTCTTTTTCTGTTAACTTTTAAAGTATTCAGACACTGTAATTTTGATTTAGCATATAGAGTTCAGTTTGTAGCCTTAATTCAATGCACAAAACTTATAGAAAATGTAGACATCATAGAGAAATTGTCACTTCAGAAATAAAATGAAGAATGCTCATATAAGGATTGTATAGAAGCAGTTTTTCTCCATTTGTACAACTCAGCACTTTTTGTACATTAAACATTTTGGAAACAAGGTTTAAAACATGCTACATAATTGCAGTTTCAAAGTTCAGTCCCGAGTGCAGCCATTTCATAGCGTAAAAGATCTCTCCATGTCTGCAAAATATGATTTATCCAGCCATTTTAAAGCTGTAGCAAATTACTACTACTGAAAACATTTACATTTTGTAGTCCTTATTGTCATGAGTAAAGACCACTACTTTTTTCTCAGTCATTAAACACTTGATAAGCTATCAATAACTTAAGGACAGACCTTACTGATGCTGACAAGTCACAGTACAGGATCAAAAGAAGACAATTTCCTTTTGGGTATTATGAATCTTTATTGTCTCGAGTTAAATAATGATTGTAAATGAGGATTATTTAAATACCTTGTGAAATTTTATTCAGAATTTTAAAATAATTGTTCAAACTGTATGTTGCACTGTATTCAGATTAAAGAATTATGATCCCATCATAACCAGCTTGTTATGTGCACAACACAAGGATGTTAAGAAATTCACACTGGGAGATGAATAAATCTCAATTTAAAAGTGAATCTTGACATCCATATTGAGATGATATAGTATCATAGGATCATAGGAAATGATGCGTCTATTGTCCCTGAGGCCATTACAAGCCTAGTGAAGTTTTGTGCCCAAGTCAGCATCTGTAGCCCCTGTCAAGCACGGCCACTAGTGAGACCCAGGGGTAATTTTTTTGTCTCCTATCCAGTCATCCAGGTAGCATTTAAAAAGGGACAATAATTTGCTCTGTTTAACATGAAGAGGGAGCTTATTTCACAGATGTGGGAGCCTCTGGGACACAAATCTGTCCTGCCAGTAAGTTCTATTGATGTTGCAGGCCATTTAAGTCCCTAGTACAAGTTATATACATGTTGCTGGTTTTGGAATATGTAGCATTTCCAATAAGGAAGGGTCAGAGATAGCTTTTTATGCCACACAGAGATCACCTCTGAGCAGTCTATATTAAATTGAATAGAGAGATGGTCTTTAGCCTCTCCACATAGGATAAGTGTTTAAGACCCTGTATTTTCCTTGTCAGGAACCTCTGTTGTCTCTCCAGGTGCTGTTGGTGTTTGGTGATGTGCATGCCAAAATGGGCATTATACTCTATTATTGGCCTAATAAGTGAAGAATAAAGGGAGGTTATGACTTCTTTTTTTCTAGATGTGATACCTTTACTTATGAGGTAGACCATATAGAATTTCCTTTGCACCACAGAGACTACATGGTGATCAAATGTCTGGTTGCTGACAACCTGGATGTCCAAATCCTTCACCACTGATTGCATGCTCAGAACATTGTTGCTGATGTGGTAATTTGCAGGAACATCATTTTCTCCAAAGGAGATAATGATGCACTTTTTAGCATTGGGCCTTTGGCCAAGTTTTAGACACCAGTTAGTTGTTTGAGTGAGACCATCTTGGAGGATGTCCACATCATTTGGGGAGTCAATGATAGCCCCCAGTTTGCAGTCATCTGCTAATCTGGTTAGCCACAGACCTTTGGTTTTAGCTTGCACTTCAGAGAAGTAGATTCCAAAAAGAAGTTATTACCAGAGAAACCTCATAATAATTCTTAGTGGTGCATGGAGCTTTATGATCTCCATGTGCTATCAGTTACCAAAAATGTGTAGGTGAAGAATGTATTTGACACCTTTCAAACCTTTAAATGTTTATCACAGACACACAGGTAAGCAGTCAGTGAAGCTAAATGCGCCCGTGATGTTTTAATTGCTGTTACATGCTTTGCTCCACCACACTTTCTTGGATGTGTGGCATTGATTACAGTTTCTCATCATTGTTCTCTGGTGGCTGTCACTGGATGTTGCAATGTGCCCAAGTCAGCATCTGTAGCCCCTGTCAAGCACGGCCACTAGTGAGACCCAGGGGTAAATTTTTTGTCTCCTATCCAGTCATCCAAGTAGCATTTAAAAAGGGACAATAATTTGCTCTGTTTAACATGAAGAGGGAGCTTATTTCACAGATGTGGGAGCCTCTGGGACACAAATCTGTCCTGCCAGTAAGTTCTATTGATGTTGCAGGCCATTTAAGTCCCTAGTACAAGTTATATACATGTTGCTGGTTTTGGAATATGTAGCATTTCCAATAAGGAAGGGTCAGAGATAGCGTTTTATGCCACACAGAGATCACCTCTGAGCAGTCTATATTAAATTGAATAGAGAGATGGTCTTTAGCCTCTCCACATAGGATAAGTGTTTAAGACCCTGTATTTTCCTTGTCAGGAATCTCTGTTGTCTCTCCAGGTGCTGTTGGTGTTTGGTGATGTGCATGCCAAAATGGGCATTATACTCTATTATTGGCCTAATAAGTGAAGAATAAAGGGAGGTTATGACTTCTTTTTTTCTAGATGTGATACCTTTACTTATGAGGTAGACCATATAGAATTTCCTTTGCACCACAGAGACTACATGGTGATCAAATGTCTGGTTGCTGACAACCTGGATGTCCAAATCCTTCACCACTGATTGCATGCTCAGAACATTGTTGCTGATGTGGTAATTTGCAGGAACATCATTTTCTCCAAAGGAGATAATGATGCACTTTTTAGCATTGGGCCTTTGGCCAAGTTTTAGACACCAGTTAGTTGTTTGAGTGAGACCATCTTGGAGGATGTCCACATCATTTGGGGAGTCAATGATAGCCCCCAGTTTGCAGTCATCTGCTAATCTGGTTAGCCACAGACCTTTGGTTTTAGCTTGCACTTCAGAGAAGTAGATTCCAAAAAGAAGTTATTACCAGAGAAACCTCATAATAATTCTTAGTGGTGCATGGAGATTTATGATCTCCATGTGCTATCAGTTACCAAAAATGTGTAGGTGAATGTGTTTGACACCTTTCAAACCTTTAAATGTTTATCACAGACACACAGGTAAGCAGTCAGTGAAGCTAAATGCGCCTGTGATGTTTTAATTGCTGTTACATGCTTTGCTCCACCACACTTTCTTGGATGTGTGGCATTGATTACAGTTTCTCATCATTGTTCTCTGGTGGCTGTCACTGGATGTTGCAATGCTGTAGTTCAAAACTAGAGCTTAACAGCACTCAGAGGTACTTAACAGAGCTTTGTTATGCATGGAGAACTGAGATTATGCTCCAATATCAGTTAAAAGACAACCTAGTTTAGCGCTTCTCTATCACAAGCCCCAACCTCAGCACTTGTTAAGTACTCCCGTAGCACTTTTTAGATCACATCTGGTGCTGAGCATTACTGGCTGACACTGCTGATCAAAGAACGATAGTCGCAGAACTTCAGTCAGCTCTGTTTCAACTTTGTTTCTCCCTGCTGTCTTTCAGGATTGCTGTCAAAACGGCACTACTTCCCATACACATGAACTACGTAAAGACACCTCCAGCTGTCTGTTTGACAATGATTGCCATATTCTTTATCAGCATTCAAAGCCAACAACACAATTTCCATTTTTTTCTGTAACTAATAGTACTTTGAGCAAATAAATCTACATGTACTACCAATTATTATGATTGGGTCTCCAACCATAACCCTATATTATGTTTTCTCAATGCAGATGCCAATATTCACCTCAGATTCCAAGATATCCCTTTAACTTATTACATTGTTCCTGTGGACAAAAATATCTTCTTTTGATAGAGTGGCTTTGGCAATTGGAGGTGGTTAACATACTAGTAACCCTAATGTAATGTCCTTCCTCCCAAAGTAGCTGATGACACAACTCTTACCAAGTTACCTGTAGTGGACAAATCATATCGGGGTTGTATCCAGGAGCAGGAACAACTTTCCCAGGTCTTTAACCACTACTAACACATCTAAGGGCTGTGCCTTGAAGCTATGAGCATAATGCCTTGAAAATCCTCTCGAGGAATGGCACCAAAAAACATATAAGCTTCCCCTCAGCCTATGATTGTTAATGATCAGCAAATGACAAAGACGTAAATAGTGAAATATATCATCTTTAAAGATCCAAGCAACAGTAATATAGCACAAACCCTACAAATCAATTTAACATTTGAATGACAAAATATATAAGCAATGTACTTCGCAATGTTACCAGAGGTGGATAGGCTTATCAAAAGGGCTCTGCAAATTGTCCACAGCCTCCACAGTTGTCCCACAGGTAATGTGGCCCTATATCCCTTATGGAACAGCAGATGGAAGAAAAACATAGTATAGAAATGAAAGTAAATGACAGTACCTTCAGGAATGCAATGTCCCATTAGACATTTTGGCCACCCCATAAAGAGCTGTGTATCTGTCCTGTGACTTTTCTGTCTGCTCAAGATTCACCAGGGTAGGATCTGGGGAAGCAAACCCACCTCCTTATATCTCCTGTTCATCTTTTCAAACCAGTGAAGCATATGTGTTATTTGTGGGAATGGGGCTGAGCAAAATCTCTTGTTTGGCTGAACATTTATCACTGGGGATATTCCTCCTCCTTCACAAAGTGTGTCACCTGATTTTTTTCCCTGGTGAAGATTTCCCCG
This sequence comes from Protopterus annectens, assembly GCF_019279795.1. Classification (NCBI taxonomy): domain Eukaryota; kingdom Metazoa; phylum Chordata; order Ceratodontiformes; family Protopteridae; genus Protopterus; species Protopterus annectens. Next base: position 467,014,166 of record NC_056732.1, read on the forward strand.
ATGAGTTATGTTCATCACAGGATGCTCACTTTGCATCTTTTCTTTTCTATTTGATCTCCATGGCCATCACATCATCTCTATGTCAGTCTCCATGATACTGATGAGGAATAGTATCAACAAATGCCTCCACCTCCTCCAATGTTTTGAAACTGTGGTTTGATAACCAAACAGAACATGCAGGGCAATAGGAAACTGTAGCTGACTCAATACTCATATTCCTTTAAGCTTTTTAATTAATTGAGCCATAGCTTTCCATTTAACAAAGAGGGAATTACTATAGTCAGGTTCAACTCTCACCTGAGCACCTGCTATAGTCGAGTTATTACCCAGATCTCTGCATGACCTTAACAGTTGCTCTCTGAAATTATAGTCCAATATCAGACTGTAAAGTACCTGGGTACATTGAGTAGCCTGCTACTGGCATTCATTCTGTGTGCTCATTCCACTATCAATGGCACACTTGGCTTAATTAGGTTGATCATCTCTCTCTCTCTCTCTTAATTGAACGAGGTCATTTCCCTTCTTGCCCTCTGGTAAGCCAATAAACCAGAGACTATTTTTCCAACTCTGGTTCTGTATGTCATCCAATTTAAATTCCAAAAGTTGAGTTAATCTCTGCATGCTACTGATTTGTTGTGTAGGCAGCATTAATACTTCTTTTGGAAACTCAGCTCCTGCTTCTTCTTCTTCAAGTTTTCTGATAATGCTTGGAGCCTTGTTTCTTGCTTCAAACTGTCAGCTTTAAGCTCTGCAGTGTCATTCAGCATTGCTTGTAACAATGCCAGCAATTTTGACAGTGTAGATTGCAGAACATTCTGGTTCATGCATGTCTACAAAGTAGGTGTCACCATCTGAAGAAGATACCTAAATACGGCTGCCCAAGGAAAGATTGTTTTGAATAAGACATTAAAAGTTCATTCCTGTTGCACTTCACTCACAGATCAGTGCCTTCTATGCACTAACCACTTATACCACTGAGGAATTGAAGGTAGGGATGTCTAGGGAGTGCCTAAATAAATTTTAAGGTCTACACTAGCAGCCTCGACTGATTTAGAGCATGTTGCCAGAGCAAGTTCCTGTATGCACTCTGTGATCCTGATAATCCTTGGCTCAGACACCTGGGATAGATTCTCAGAAACTCAGCATTTAGCCAGTGGCTTATCAGGAAATGCTTGTATATGCAGTTGTGCATGACTACGGCACCATCTTCTATTTACATCATGTATGATCTCAATTTATCAGTTTTCTGCACTGCAACACTAAGAAAGTCTCATTTTTATCCACTTCTGGCTTTGGGAGCACTAGCTGACCTGGTTGATGGACAAGAAATGGTTGAGCAGAATACTGTTCATCATAAAACCTCTTGTGGTCAGTTATCACTATAGAATCATATGGTTTAGATTTTGATTTAAATTTAGTCTCTAGCTTTGGCACATTGGCCCTTATTTGTCTTTCAAACATTAGTTGTGATAAGCTTACTCTTTCATCACTCCATGGAATAGCTTGATATGAAATGAGACCTTAGTGAGGGTTTAGCTGTCTCAAGCTCTTTCTGGCTGATTGCACTGCTTTCTCAAGATAATTAAAACAATAGTCATTGGAGAACTGCTGGAATTCAGTCAAAACAAGCTATACACCATTTTCTGTAGCTAGTTCTATAGGTATTCAATATCTTTAGAATTTGGTCCTAAACCTTATTATTGTCTTTTGGCTATTAACCAAAGGACACAAACATACCAAAAAAATAAATAAATAAATAAATAAACAGAAAACCACTCTTTTAACTCTATCATGATTTATTAAACACTGAGCAATTTTGTCTTCAAACTTTCTTAAACAGACTTCATCAGAATAATTCCAGTGAAACTAAACTTACTACAATATATATATATATATATATATATATATATATATATATATATATATAGGTTGACCACCAATGAATGGCTGACAAACTAAATAAATTAATACAATCACGAATATTCATAATTTATTCCTGAATATTAAAATTGCACTCCATGTTGGATAAAAGCAAATGATGAATAGTAGAAAATATTAAAGAAAGAAAATGCTATAAAATGATACTATAAAATTATGTTAAACCACCAGATCACTACAAATTTTTAATGAAACCTGGAATAAAATGCTAAGTAATAAATAAAATAAGTTTATCTAAATTTAAACGGTAGCTGTTTTGATTTTTAAAACACTTGCCAAGGAGACAGAATCATTTAGGCCATGTACAACTGTGGCATTCAGCCTAAGTTGCCAATTAAGGTCCTTTAACTCAAGCAAGGTATCTGTCTTCCCTCACAGAGGTGTCACCATAATTCTGTCTGTGACAAAAAATAAAAACCTCTTGAAATTAGGATAAACAGTGGTATGCCTATAAATGGCATTAGTAATTTTCTTTTTCCTTGTAACATAATAATGTTCCCTTATTCTATCTTTCAACTTTCTGATAGCTTTCCCCATGTAGAATGCTTTGCAGGAAACACAGCTAGCCGGATATGCAGCATAGGTACTATTGCAATTACATTTCCCTGGGCATAATAAGGTCCTCTCAGAATTGTGGACTACTATATAATGGCTGCCATGAATGTAGCTGCACATCCTGCAGAACATGCATTTATGCATTTGTGCATGTTACTGTGGGTCAATGAAGTTTTTTCCAATACCAGTTCTAAAAATGTTTTAATATTCTTCAATTGTGAATAAACCACTACAGGAGCTATTCCAAGACATTTTTTAATCTCTTCCATAAACACAATATGCCAGTACAATTTAATAATACTAATGTACTGGTGATTGTTGATATTGAATGGTACTACAAATAATGGGGTAGTCACATTGGACAGGCCCTTATGTTCAATGCCAGTGTTTATATCACTCTTGTTTACCTCTCCACATAAATTTGTATCAATTCTTAAGAAGGGTGGAAAATAGTCATGTCGATGGCCTTCCATTTCAGCCCAGATTTTCCTTAACATCTGCATAGAACTTCTGTCCATAAATAAACAAATTAAATGGTGTAACTCAGTGTCAGACATAGTATCATCAGAAATAGGATGAGAAAGTCTGACCATCTGCCCTTTAAAAATGGACTTTTTCTTGAAAAAAGGGGTGACAACTATCATAGTGGAGGTAAGTGTTTGAAAAAGTCTCCTTCCTTTAAATAGTTAAAGAGTAGCAACCCAATTCTGTATTTTCCCTCAATATAATATAAAGATAGTTGATATTATTTCTATGACTAGAATAGGTGAACTTTAAACAGGAGTTTGAATTCTGCTATTGCTCAAGAAAATACTTCCGTTCATTCACACTGCCTTTGCACAGAATTAATACATCATCTAGGAACCGGTAGCAGCCATGTGTCAATGCCAGAATCCGCGAGTGAAAACAATCCTTTTCTCCCACATAGCCAAAACAATGTTGGCATATATGGGGACACAAGCTGTGCTGATAACAACCCCAGAAATCTGATGATAATATTCCCTCTCAAAATATATATATATATAAAGTTGTTATGGAAGGATAAATTAAGCAGGGCTGTGACCACTTCTACTTCTTGACTAGACAGAGAAGTGTATTCAGAAAGGAAAGAATATAACCTCTCTAGTTCAATATCATGGGGGATGACCAAATATAAATCAAATACATCCACATTTATAAAAATTATGTCCTCTTTAAAATCCAGTGAATTCAGAGTCTCCAGCAAATGACAGGAATCTTTTAAAATATAGTTCCGATTCTAACAATGATTTACAATTAAAATCTACAAACTTAGCTAATGCCTCAGTTTTAGAGCCCTTTGCTGAAACTATTGGTCTCAACGGGAGATCTTGAGCATTTTTATGTATTTTAGGAATACCAAAAATTGATGCCACCTTTGGCTTAGCCACTTTTAGGTATTCCCACAGCTTATGTTCTATATTCCCTTGTAACACCATATCAAGTAAAATGAAAATCCAGTTTGGTATATGCAACATTTATTTAATTCAGGGAAACTCTTCTACAGATAGTTTCATTAAAGAGCAAGAGGAACATTTCTGAAGAGTAATCAATGCTGTTCTTAATAACCACCCTCCACCCTTGTCTGGTTTCATAATGCAAATTCGTTTGTCATCAGCAAGCATATTTAATAACCCCCTCTCCTCACTAGATAAATTGCCCAGGGTCAACTTAGTCTTTATTCACATTGTGAATGTTTCTGAATTGACCGTCACAAATTCTCTCATACGCAGAGACAAGAGGGTTGGGAGGGGAGGCAAAAATTTACTCTTCCTCCTTAAAACTTCAGTTTTAACACTAGCAGTTTTGCCAACAAAAAACATTTTCAGGTTTAAACATCTGGTGAATGACTTCAACTGTGTAACAACTTGAACAATGTCTAAATTAAAGCTTGGAATGAAGTTAAAGCCTTTCATAAAAACAAGCATAACAGATTCAGAAAATTCAACATCAGATAAACTAAATACCTTAAAAGATTCCATGGAGTTAACATAAACTGGTTTATTACAACCACATTTACATAAACTTAATGTCTGAATCTGCCTCTGCCTCAAAAGTTCACAAATGTCTCTCTTCTTTGGGGTTTTGAATAAACTCTCGAGCCATAATTGGTTTGAGGGTGCCAATTAGCAAGTCTCTCTGACCAAGGTACTTGGCGTTGGTTTAAAAAAATCCCATCAGTATCAACTTTATCAGTAATTTCATTGACCCATTCCAAATTGTCCCTATAGGAAACAGCGCTATTACCCTGCCTTGCCATGGTTATGGGTAAGCCTTCCCATGCTCATAGTCTGTTTTGTCTCTTTATAACCTATGCATTTGACACTCATCATTTTTATTAATACTGATGCCCACCTTGTGAAAAATTTCAGTATATTATTGTTTAGTGTTAGAAAACAATAAATCTTTCCTAATTCCCTCATTCGGTATCCTCAACTCATAAAGTACAGATATTTTAGACTTGCTGTCTTTTATAATCATTTTTAACAACAAAATGCCTTTATCATTGAACAACTTGACTAGTTTGTGACAGAACTGGGAATTTGCTTCAACTCTATTCGGACATTTCCAGATACATAGCCCTTTTGGTGGAAAGTTGTTCCATTCACATTCTGCTAAGTATGAATTCTCCAACTGTAAATTCTTCATTTTGAACAACTTCTTTTCAAATTCTGGCAGCATAGAAGTTAAAGAGCAAGTGTATTTTTCTGTACTGGTAGCAGAGGCAAAAGTAAAGGAAGAGGAGCGCAACCAAATTTCCAGGTTGACATCATGTATTAAATTCAAAGGTAATTCGTTTTGGAGCAGAGTGCCTTGACTGGTATCTAAGCCACCATTTACAACAGCTTTAGCATAAGTCTGTGGTGGTTGATAGAATAATTCCTGACTCAGACTGAGCCTTTCACTGGAAGTAGGAGGATTATGCCCTTCAGAGGTAGCAGGAACAGCATAACAAGATAATTAGTGTAGAAGCAAAGTAAGGTCTCCAGGCAGATCCATATTGTTTCCAAACCAATGATAACACAAAGATTAGGTGTTTTCCAGGTATCAGAACTAGTAACCAAAGGGCATAAACATGCCAAAAACTAAAAACTAAAAAAAGAACAGGAAACCACCATCGTAATTGTATCACGATTTATTAAACACTGAGCACTTTTACCTTAAAACGTTCTTAAACAGACTTCATCAGAGTAAAAATGATGAAGCCAAATATATCACAATATATATATATGCTGAACACCAATGAAAGGCTGATAAACTGAATAAATTAATACATTCATGAATATTAAAATTATACTCCATGTTGGATAAAAGCAGATGATGAATAGTAAAAAAACAATAACAAAATGCTGTAAAATGGTACTATGAAATTATATTAAACCACCAGATCACTGCAAATGTTTTATCTGGAATAAAATGCTAAGCAATAAATAAAATATGTTCAGTTAAAATTAAATAGTACCTGCACTGATTTTTAAAACACTTGAAAAGGGAACAGAATCATTTAGGCCAGGTGCAACTGTGGCATTCAGCCTAAGTTGCCAATTAAGTTCCTTTAACTGAAGCAAGGTATATGTATCTCCACACAGAAGTGTCAACATAACTCTGTCAGTGACAAAAAATAAAAACCTATTGAAATTAGGATAAACAGTGGTATGCCTGTAAAGGACACAAGTATTTTTCTTTTTGCTTACATCATAATAATGTTCCCTTATTTTATCTTTCAAATTTCTGATAGTTTTCCCCATGTAGAATGCATTGCAGGAAATGCAGCTAGCCAGATATACAACATAGGTACCATTACAATTATATTTCCCTGGACATGATAAGGTCCACTCAGGATTGTGCACTACTATATATATAGGCTGCCTTGAATGTAGCTGCACATCTAGCAGAAGCCACATTTTTGCATGTTACTCGGGGGCAATGAAGTTTTTGCCAATACCAGTTCTAAAAATGCTTGAATATTCTTCCATCTTGAATAAATTACTACATGAGCCATTACAAGACATTGTTTAATCTATCCATAAACACAATGCCCCAGTACAGCTTAATAATACAAACATACTAGTGAGTGTTGATACTGAATGGTACTACAAATAACAGGGTAGTCACACTGGGCAGGTCCTTATGTTCAATGCCAGTGGTTGTAGCACTCATATTCACCTCTCTACATAAATTTGTATCAGCTCTCAGAATGGGTGCAAAACAGTCATGTCCATGGTGCTCCACTTCAGCCCTGATTTTCCTTAACATCTGCATAGTAAAACAATGAGTAAAAAGGTCACACAGTAAAACCAACTGGTTAAAAAACACAAACAGAAAAATCTAGCAAAGCTAGTCACTGTGTGATACCTTAAACCTTTTGTATCAGAGGCAACATGGGATATATGCAAATTACACTTTAAAGGTATCAAGTATTTCAGCTAAATGGCAATTCTGAATGACCATGACTTTTTCTTTTACTTTTACTTTTAAGTCTATTTATGGACAATTTCAGGCCAGTAAAGCCAACCCCCTCTAGCTGTGGACATGCATGTTTCTGCCTTCTTATGGCATCATCAGCACAGCATAAGAGGAATGTCTGACTCTTGGAAACACATGGTTGTCGTACCCAACTATCTATAAACATTAGGGTGTCGACGACAACCGTGTGTTTCCAAAAGTAAAACATTCCTCTTATGCTGTGCTGATGATGCCATAAGAAGGCAGAAACAAGCATGTTCACAGCTAGAGGGGGTTGGCTTTATTCAGGGAGACTCTACTACAGGTAGTTTCATTAAAGAGCAAGAGGAACATTTTTGAAGAGTAATCAATGCTGTTCATAATACCCCCCCCCCAATCTGGTCTCATAATATGAATATGTTTGTCACCAGTAAGTGTACTTAATAACCCCTTCTCCTCAAAAGATAAATTGTACTGTGTAAACTTAGTATTTTTTGGACAGAAGTTATCCTATGCAGATGTTAAGGAAAATCAGGGCTGAAGTGAAGGGCCATCCATGTGATTATTTTGTAACCATTCTAAGAACTGATACACATTTATGTGGAGAGGTGGAGAGCTGCTATAACCACTGGCATTGAGCATAAGGACCTGTCCAATGTGACACTTATGAATTAACTTGCTTGGTTTACAGTTCTGTCCCTAAGCTGTTCATCTTCCACTTGATTAAATCCACAATTTTCATCTACTTTATTAAAGCCTCCACCTTCCATCTTTAGCTTGAACACATCCATGTAAGCATGTCATTTTGTGGATGATATTTTTTTTTGGCACAAAATGTTCATTAAGCTTCTTCACTACTGACTGTCATGTAACACTTTGACCCTCTAAGAAAAAAAACTGTATACAACCTCCACTTCCTTTCCTATGGTATATAGTACATGAATTTCTTTAGTTTTTTTATCCTGCTTGGCTAATATTCTGCAACACGTGAGCTACCACCATGATGGCCATGCAAATAGCTTTGTAAAGCCAAGTGTTACAGATGGAATACATTTAGCCATATTCAATGAAAAATCAGTTTTCTAGTGCTAAGCAGTTGAAATTTGGTAATTATGAGGTTAAACTACTTATTTTTGGTAAAATGGCTTACTATGAGTAGCAGACACTACCTGACTCATTGACATGGTGCTTCTGACTGGATTTGTGTTTTCAAGTTTATTTTCAGAAGACAATCCTGCCTTTAACAGCACATCACAATGCATACCTCCGGATACCTACACATGTTTACCTGTAGTATTAATAATTTCAGGAAACACCATAGTTGCTGTAAAACAACAGCTTTAAAGTACTACAAAATGGCAGCATAACAAGAACAATGGAAAAAGCTTCATCACTCATCATGAGCACACTAGCAACTATCAAGCCAAGCTCAATGCATTATGGGATACCACACATTCTTAAAATGGCATTGTTATAGACTACATTCTTAAAGTGATGATGCTGTTATAAATATTCACAGTATATACAATCACAGAATATTAAGACTTTATCACACTAGTGTAAGAAACAAATGAGCAATGTGAATGTTCTCTGGAGGCAGGCTTCTACTGTATATTAGGATGTCAGTGGACATAGCTAATGTTACATGCACAGAACGTCTGTTCTGAGTGAGCTACAGGACTCAACAGACTGACATGATCCTCAGTGAAGAGAAGTGCATGGTGCAGCACTTTTTATGTCCGCTAGGTTAAGTTCCATAAGTTACCACATGGCACAGAAAATCTGCCATTGCATTTAGTTTAACTATTCATCCCTTTCATATATATATATATATATATATATATATATATATATATATATATATATTAAAATGTGACAGCGCATCTCTGAGGGCTAAGTCAATAAAATGTTAAGGAGTTTTGTATTTTTGTCCTGAGTTTGAATTTGTCACCCATTATTTATATACTATATAACGGTAACCAAGTCACTTAAAGATCCTAGATCAAAACTGAAAAGATACCAGTCTGGTTGTATAATGACTGCAGTTTATGTCTGATTAAATTACCAGATAATTAGGAAGATGCATATTTCAGTTATGAATTTACTTAAATCTGGAATTGGAAAATAGAAAGAAAAACATTGCCAGGATCCGAGTTCTGGTGTCACAAAGAAAACATTGTGTATATCTGATTGAATTTACATGACGCACATTGACAAAGTATTCAGAATACCTACTGTATGTATTTAAATACTGCCTGATATGCCTTAGGTGGACATAGCTTAATTCTGCTGTATGGAAATAATACTTTCCCTGCTTCAGATATGTACTGCAAGAAATCTTGATGTTAAAGTATTGACAAAACATCTGTGCAAGTGACCATATGTAAAATGTCAATGAACATGGAAGGATGTCTTCTAAAGAAGTATATAGTTACTAAAAGATAAAGATCATCTAGAAAATAATTATCTTTGGAGGTAAATTGGAAAAACAAAATAGTTTATGACAATGACAGCAGAAAAAAATAGAGAAAATGTCCATGATGTTAAGTGTTATGGAGCTGCTGTGTGTGTGTGTGTGTGTGTGTGTGTGTGTGTGTGTGTGTGTGTGTGTGTGTGTGTGTGTGTGTGTGTGTCTTATACATAAAACATATACTGATTTGGAGGAACAATTGCCTGAGAAAGAAATGAAATGAGACTTCATATGAAATAAAAGACAGAGAACAGAGGGGAGAGGCAAAGGGCACCATCAAGGATGCACCACGCCCCAACTCTCAATGTCATGTGCTACTAGAACAGGACCCTAAAAGGAGTATGAGTTAGGATAAGGCTGTGAAGTGGAAAAAAGAGCCAAGAAAGTCAATTGTTGTAAGAAAGAAGATAATGCCCAAGGGACAAATCAGTAAAATGCAATTGGGGAAGGCATCAAAGAAGATGAGCAACCCCCCCTACAATCCATAACAATGAATACTAATCTGAAACATGCAATAGTAAAAAAACTTAAACTCCAAGCATTTATTTTTGCAGGGGGTAAGTCAACTTCAACCTCCAATGTGAGGAAAGGCTATCTATACCCCTGAAAACCAATATGTGTTTGTGTCTTTATGGCTATAGATAGATAGATTAGATAGATAGACAGATAGATAGGTAGAGAGATAGATAGATAGCTATAGATATACATACATAAACACACACACACACACACACACACACACACACACACACACACACACATACACACACACACATGCACACACACGCACACACACACACACACACACACACACACACACACACACACACACACACACACACACACACACACACACACACAAACACCAACCTCATGCTTATAACAAACAAAAACATGAAAAAGGAAGAATTCTCCCAAAACAGAGGAATTAGAGCCAGCATGGATACTGCAACTACACTGTCAGTTCTTGGCAGTTTAACACAGTTAAACACATGACAGCTTGATTCTCAAGCAGCTGATACCTGGAGAACAGTAACCTGACAATGTGTACATAAGCCTTGATTCAGCTATGTGGAAACTGCTAGAGAGGAAATGACAATTATCTGTTAAATAGGGATATTACTGTATATATACAAATATTGTATGACCTTAAACAAGATCATGCATTTTATATAAAGGCATAACATTTTCCTGGGAAAATATGCATTTAGTATTTCATTTAGGGATTACTGAAGTACAGATTAAATTGGAAATAGAATTAAATACAATGATTTATACTCTTGCAAACTTGTATGACTGCGAAATATAATGTCATCAAGTGATTGTAAATTCTACAAGTGTTAAGAAGGTGAAAGTTAAAGGAAAAAAGTCAAAAACTGAATTAGTTGATGGAGTGCTAAGGAAAATATAAAACTTACAGATTAGTTTGAGGATGCAATATCCTGCCTGGAAGCAAAATAAAACATTTGCTAATAAATGAACCAGCATTTAGAAGACCTACGATTTCAATATGAAAGCAAGCAAACTAAACAGAGCATTGATTTCCTTAACAGCTACATGAAGTACAGAGATCTTGCTAGCGGTGAGGCGTGCCCCTACACAATAGCACACTATTTAGTACTCATTAATTCATTATAACTGAGTGACAACTCCAGGTGCATCTGCTGCAGTTAACTTCTACCGATGCCTCTGGGCATCAAATATTGCTTGTTCATATTTGCATCAATAATTCTAAAACCATGCTATGTACAAGGTTTTAAAAAGATTTCATCTTAAATCTTGCAGAACAGCAAACTCAACTGCTTTAATATTTGATCTCTGTCTAGTTCAGGTAAATAGATATTAACTACTGTTTTTATTATATTAATTTATATAGACATTATTTTCACATTTTTCTAAATATCTCAACAACCGAGTAACACAAACATAATTCATTAGCCTCATACAAAAGCTCTCAGCGAGATGAATAAAATGCTGCTGACAGTGTGCGTGTAACTTGAATGGTTGTTGAGATATTGTAAGCTGTTTGCAAAATATTATAAATGTAATAGTTACTGCGTTTACTGTGATTTATAAAATTTGGTTTAAGATCTAGAAGCTAAAAAATACTACCAGTATAAAAATAGTTTGTGCTAAAGAGTTTGCCATTTATACTTCTTTCAAAATCCTTATGGTTCCAGAGATATAAACATTTGTTTGAAATATGAGGACATAAATATGATTCTGTGAAAAGGTTTAGCCTCCGCCCATTGGAAGATACAGTGTAGACTTCCTGAACTCCACTGGAGTGAATAAGCTCCTCTGCGTGATGTGTAGAGCCACCAAACAAAGGGAAACAGCACAATATGCTAATAAAAACATAAAGAGCCAAAGTACATGCTAATTAACCAATCCAATATGGCAGAGTTATTCTGGAGGCTATAAAGCAATCATGTACACTCAGTGCAGGCTTTTGCCTAGTACACCAAAACTCTTCAGAATACAGGCACAATTACACTTAGGAAACAACAACATGTTAGCTACTGCTACTTTCCAGGGGTGCACAGGTATCAGCCTCTAGACTATTACATCAGTTTTTAAATTCAATGCCACTTAATGCAAGGAAGCATATATGTTTCCCACAAACACCACTGGAAAGAGCAAGAACTATACAGGAATTTTATGTAATAGCACACTTACATGAAGTATTGTTGGTCACAGATTGCACACACATAGAAATAAAAGCCCTACCGGGGAAAAAGGGAATGAGGTACACTAACAATCACTCTATAAAATGTCAGGTTGTCTGTAATGCACAAAGGATCATCCACTATGTCTGTGCAGGTAACCTGGGCAATTTCCACAACTCACACATATGGTATGTTTGTCAGCTGTACACCAGGTTTACTATGGATGACACTCCTCAAGGACATCTAGTGGGGGATGCCGGTTATGCATTGGATCCCTGGGTCATGACACCCACAAGAAACCCACACAACCTCACTGAGCAAGGATATAATGAGGCACACATTCAAACGGGGAATATCATAGAACATGTGTCTGGTTTGCTTAAATCAAGGTACCAGTGTCTAGACACATCAGAAGGTGCACTACAGTACAGTCTCAGCACTTGTGCCAAAATACTTCCCGTCTGTGCCAAGTTGCACAATATAATTCTCAGGAAACAACTTCAAAGAGGACAGCAAGAGGCAGGACTACAGTTTCAAGGACCACATGCAGGACCAGCAGTAGCAGCAGCAGCAGGTCCAGATGAGGAGTCTGAGGGAGAACCAACAAATGCAGATGGTCCTGGCAGATGGAGACATTCGCAGTATACCCTGGTTCTGGTTAAAAGGCAAAGGATAGCACACACACAACCACTACCTAATTCAAAGCCTACTATCCCATGCACATACACATAGGAAAACTGATGCCTATCAGACACCACAACCTTTACTCAACCACATAATGGCTGTTTTCTGATAGCATCAGACAGGGTCAACCGTCAAGGACACATCTGTTACCTAGAATAATGACAATGACAAGGTAATTGTAAAACCTATAAAGAAAAAAGTTATACAACTGATTACTCTTATATGATTATATATCCCTATGCAGATCCTTTTGTTGGAGGTGTACTTTTATGCTAGTAATATCTCCCTTATAAAATGTTTGCAGTATAAAGTTACATATTAGAAACTATAGTGTGCATCAAGCATTTCAATTGCCCACTGTCCATAAAGCCCAGAACAGGACAAATATATTTTCATTTGTACAACTATATCATTGTGTGTGTGTGTGTGTGTGTGTGTGTGTGTGTGTGTGTGTGTGTGTGTGTATATATATATATATATATATATATATATATATATATATATATATATATATATATATACAAACTATATATATCAGATATCTTAGATAAATTCATATAAATATATAACAATGACATTTGCTTCTTGTATACCTGCAAGGTAAGGTCTGCATGTGGCACTCTGGGTCTGCTGTCCACATCTGCATCAGTGTCAGAATTCTGGTGGAACCCTTTGCTGAGCTATCAGGATTTCTGATAGTGGACAGGAACTCATCATTTTCAGTTAGTTGTGGTTGGGTAGCAAGAGCACCCCCCAGCCACCTGTTCCCAGGCAACTGCAGTGGCCTACAGGAGGCAGAGGTTATCAAGTCAGTTTTTAGTATCTTATCTGTGAGTAGGTTCTCCCATGCTCTCCAACAGCATCCATTTCATTGACTACCTGCTGCCACATCCTGTCTCAGGAAGGTTGGCCAGCTCTACCTCTTTCTAGCAGAAAAGCTACATGGTGACTTAAGGGCTGCATTTTCTACATCACCATATAGTGGCTTAAGGGGTGCAGATGTATTTTTGAGTGCCATATCCCTGTATGAGATGAAACAGAAAACAGACACAAAAAATAAATATATATAATAAACATGATATCTGTGAGCTCAATTATGTATGACTGCATGCATCCAACATGCACACCAACAGTTTCTACATGTTAAGTGCGCTCGCTATAACTACAGAGAAGTTAGGACCCCCAATCCCCCACCACCCCCAACCGCACCTTCTCCAACCCTCCCCCTACAAAAAAACGAAGTATATTTAAACTCAATTATTATCTATTTTATTTATTTACTTTACATTTGTTTACCGGGAAAAGTCCAACTGGGTGTTTGCCAATTTTCAGTGGAGGCCCGGGAAGAAAAGCTCCAAGGCAATTCTTAATATGTAAAATACTTAGTACATACAAATTTACGATAAGCAGTTCCAACAGAAGTTAGGAAGACATTTACATCATACAATGTGGCTTACATAAATTTTAGAAAAAAAACACCTTTCAGAACAGTCTGATCAGCAGGTCACATTTAAATTTCAGATCACAATGAACATACAGTAAAACATATAGTTATACATATGACATTTTCTGCTAATGCTGTTATGTAGTGTAGTAGTGATAACTGGGTCCCTACAGATGATCGAAATCCCAAAAAGTCGACTTTCATATGGGCAAGACAATATGATCAACTTTTGGAATTTCGAACGTTCAAAATGGACATCTCCTTATAGTGTAGAATGCGAATATTTCCATCTTCCACACTGTAGTGCGATCTCAGAATTGGTATATTTAAATTGCAGGGGGTGCAGGGGGCTTGCCCCTCTGCTAGCAATGTCTAGTTAAGTTTTTTTTGTGTGTGTTTTTTTTTTTTAAATGTTGTTCGAAATTCCAAAAGTCGATCATATGGTCTCGGCCAAATGAAAGTCAGCTTTTTGGGATTTCGATCATCTATAATAAATCCGTGGTAACTAGCTTGTAGGTTTCATAGAGGTAGAGAGGCAGTGTTTAGAGACTGTTGTTAGTGAGATGGAGAGAAAAAGTGAGTTGGGAAATGAGGTATAGCCCTTGTGTTAATTTACATATGGGAATTTTAGGTTTGTGACAGAGTGGTGAGAAGGGAGAAGATGGGTGATAGGGTGAAAGGTTAGTAGTTAATAGTTGACTGATTTTATTTTATTAATCATCTGATAAAAGTTGTCAGATGAGGGAATTGTAGTAAATGACTCAAGCTGTAGTTAAGAATTTTAACCTGGGCCTGAACATGGGCAGAGCCAATGGGTAGTTAGATGGTTCTTTAGGAGGCTTTTGAAGTGACTGAGATTAGTTATGGCAATAATAGTTTGTGGGATCCTGTCCAGATTTTGGAGAAATAGGTTGGAATATAGGTAGTCTCCAGCATTATTAGACCTGGATATTTGTAGTAGGGATTTATTTCCGGAGCGAAGGACATGATAGTTTGTGTAAAGTTAGATCAGCACAGATCTTATAACACTTCGATAATGGAGATTACACAGGTTTAAACTTTGTAATACATTGCTGCATTAACAATAACAATTATAAATGCTGTGTTAGAAAATTAACATCAAACTGTAATAACTGATATATCCACTGTCGTGGAGTTCAGAATGGTAGAAATACAGAAACAGAAGATTTTTTTCTTTTCCTGCTAACACAGAAAAAAATGCCAGACCTTCCTACATACTTACAACACAATCATCCGCTATAAGAATGCAAACATGACATAGAAAATTACATAATACATTTGTCATGTAGCATTTAGTAACATAATTGTGGAAATACAGACATGAGCATGGCAAAAGGAAGGGAAAAAAATAAATAAATCTTAAATAATATAAATGCTTTTCAGTGGGCACTGCACAGGGCCTTTACAAGCCTAGCCATGTAATACCTATGTTCCCCAATTGACCACTGTTAGATGGTTTGATTGTTTGAAGAATCTATTATCAGCACCAGCTGCCCCTGTCCATGTGGGGCATAGGTGCCATCCCAGGGATGAATTTACTTTCTCCCATCCAGTTGTCCAGGTTGTGCTTAAAAAGGCTCATTAAGGAGCTTTGCGTAACATGAATTGGGAGTTTATTCCAGAGTAGCAGCATCTCTGGGAGACATATCTGTCTCTGCAGCATGTTTTGTTTAAGTCACAGGCTACGTTGAGATCTAGGGAGTGAGTGACTCTTGTCCCATTTGATATGCAGATGTGCAGCATTTCCATTAAGGCAGGGTCAGAGACTGCTCTGTAAGCCAAGCACAGGTTGCCTCTCAGCAGCTTGTAGGACACAGAGTACAGTGACAGGGCTTTCAGTCTTTCCATGTAGGTCATGTTTTGGAGTCCCTGAATTCTCTTGTTCAGGAACCTCTGTGGTCTCTACAGCTGCTGCAGGTGTGTGGTGAGGTGCATGCAAAAGGAAGAGTTGTAGTCCATTATTGGCCTGATGAGGGCAGAGTACAGAGGGGTTATAATATACTCTCTCTTGGATGCAATGCCCTTACTTATGAAGTTTGCAATGTAAAAGGCTTTCCTTACCACTGGACACACAGTGATCGAAGTTTAGACTGCTATCAACTTGTGTTCCCAAATCATGCACCACTGGGTTTGAGATTAGGAGGTGTTGCCTATACTGTAATTTGCAGGGGCTGTCTCTTTGCCAAAGGGTGAATGATGTTTTTTTTGCATTTAGTTTTAGGCCATAGCTTTGGCACCAATCATTTGTCTGTGTTAACCTCTTCTGTAATATGTTAATATATTTTGGGGACTGAATGACTGCTCCCAGTTTGCAGTCATCTGAGAACTTGGTAAACCACTGGCCATCTACTTTTGCCTGGACTTCTGAGAAATAGATTCCAAACTGTAGAGGGCCCCTGCACAGACCATGTGGTACACCACTGGCAATTGTTCTACTGGTGCAGGTGGAATCCCCAACTTTGACAGTATGGGTTCTGTTGGTGAGCCTGTTGGCTACCCTTTTAGTGATATATGGGTTAATCCCCAGCTGGAAAATTTCTAGATGATGCCTGACAGGGGGACTGTGTCAAAAGACTTGGCTAAGTCAAGATAGGCAGTATGTAATGCTTTACCTTCATTCAGGTCTTTGGAGACATCCTTCAAGAAGTCCACCAGGTTTAGTAAGCATGATCTACCCTTAGTGAAGCCAAACTGAGTTGGGTCAAGAGTTTGAAGGTTGCTTATGTCCTTGTTGAGAAGGTCCATGATGAAGTTTCCATGGCCAGTTAGGCTTATGGGTCTATAGTTCCCGGGTTGGTTGATGGACCCCGTTTGTGCAAGGGGATTACAGTTGCTGTTCTCAACTCTGATGGACAAAGCCAGTGCTCAGGCTATGGATAAAGACAGTGCCAAGTGGATCCACTAGGTCATGTTTTACATTATTTAGTAAGCAGCCTGGGATGTTGTCTGGTCCCATAGATGCCATGTTTTTGGTCTTGGAGAGCACGGATATGACCTGCTCATTGGAAATACTGGAGAGAGGACAGGTGTCAGGAATGGTTTGGTGCATGATTGGTAGGGACAGGGGGATGAAGTTTGTACCAAATCTGTCAGCAAACAGGTTGTCTTTTTATTCAGTGTCATTGTGAGTGGTACCATCCACTATGAGTTCAGCACATAGCTGATTCCCTTTTAGATTTTGTATGTAGCTAAAGAATGCCTCATGACTGTCTTTAGCTAGGGAAGCTAATTTAGCCAACTTTTCTCTTGTTCTTAGATTGCAGTTCTTTCTTTCATATATAACCTGTTTATACTCGATGTCCACCAAGGTGGCTTGTTTTTACGGGAGGAATTGGTTTTGATCCTGTCAGGTACAGCAGAGTCAATGCAGTTGTTTAAGTGGTTATACAGGGTGTTTGTGCACTCCTGTGCATAGCAATCATTGTTGGCGGGTTAGCAGGGGTTTGAAACTTTTCAAGCCATTGCTTAGTAGACTATAGTTTGTTTTGCAGAAGTTTCTCATTTTTATTGCTCCTGTGGAGGCTTCAGATCTGATTGTTACTTTGAATGAGACACATTTATGGTCTGACCTTACGAGGAAAGGCAGAACACATGGGGTAGTGCAGTCACTCCCCCCCATATTGTGCGTACGAACTCCAGAAAATTTGAGCCCCTTGTCGGGATGAAGACTAACTGTTCCAGAGCATCTATATTAACAATGTTCAGGAAACTCAGGGCAATCAAACTTGTGCTTATGCATGTCACCCACATGATAGAAGGATAGTTGAAATCTCCCATGACAAAGCAAGGTGTTTGGCTGTATAGTGAGTGGCTCAAGCAACTCCTGGTAGGTGGTGTGCTTCTCCTGGTTCATGGTGGGGAACTGTAGCTAGCAATGATGTGGCAGGGTGTTTTACCTATAGTTCTTTGTACCTGGAGTAGCTCAAGAGAGTCATACTGTTTAACCAGTCTTGAGGTGTATTTGGATTTAATGAAGATGGATGCACCTCTACCTTTGGTTCTTTTGTGCTTATTTTGAAGTCTGAACATGTGGAAGGCATTGCCTTGCATGGCTGGGGTGCTGTCTGTGGCCTTGAACTTAATCTTGGTGACTGCCAAGATATCAGATTCTTCCAAGGTGAGGAGAGCTCCCAGGGAGGGTAGTTTCCTGTTTAGACTGCTAGCATTAAGCAGCATAACTTGAGTTTGTCTGTAGTGGATTTTTTATGTTGCAAGTTTTGTTGTTTCGGTATTGCTTATAAAAGACACTATGGGGAGGCAATCATCTTTGCCAATATTCAAAAGCCTAGAGGAGACAGGTGAAGACCATCTCTGGCAAACCAGCATGGTCTGTTAACCATGTCTTCCCAGGCTGACAGGTACTGTGTCCCCCTGGATTGACACCAGAAGCTAAGACAATTGCTGAAGTCAATCATCTTTTGTTTATATTGTGGCACCACCCTGGGTGAAGATAGAATGCTGCTTAGGACTAGGGGCATACCTGCTTGGGACACATAATCTGAACGTTCACTCATGCCTGTCTTCATACAGTCCAAGGAGGTATGTCTCAAGTCATTTATCCCATGTTCTATGACAGAGACATAACAGTAATTGTCATACCTCCCAACTGTACCAAATAACTAGTTTTTTACCGAGTTTGGGGTCCAACTAATGGGGTGCCACATTTCCTGAGTGGCACCCCTTCATTTCCGATTTTTTGCCGCTTTTTAAACATTTTTTATTTATTTTTTGTGGTTTGTGCTGACGTCATCACGTGCGGAATGACGTCAGTTCCGTCGGGGCTACTAGCCAGTCGGAATTGAGCTCAAGGACTTACATCACGTATTTCCGGCTGGCTTTTTGAATGGATGTGTATGTGGGAAGTCTGGATGTGAGCAACAGTGTTCATTACGTCATCTGGGAATCGGATCTGTGAGGGACAGCGTTTGTTACTTTGTCTGGGATCTGCTTGCACAGAAAGAATTAAGAGCAGAGCGAATGGTTCTCTTACAGATTTGCCTGCACAGAAAGATAGCATTCGTTCTCGTTTGGGATCACGAACAGAAAGGATTGAAGTAAGGTGTGTGTGTGTGTGTGTGTGTGTGTGTGTGTGTGTGTGTGTGTGTGTGTGTGTGTGTGTGTGTGCGTGTGTGTGTGTGTGTGTGTGTGTGTGTGTGTGTGTGTGTGTGTGTGTGTGTGTGTGTGTGTGTGTGTGTGTTCAGAAAAAAAAATGTTTTCCATCCGGTAATGAAACAATTCGGGAAGTTATGACATGCTGTCAAAAAATGGCTATATTGTTAAGGTTGTGAATAGTTAGCACAATCAAATCCAGCTTAGTGACAGAAGTTGTGTTTCTTGTCTTTCACTTATTGCATCTTCTGAGACATGAAGCACAAACGAAAGAATAGGTAATAACTGCAAACGTAACTTCATGGGGTGGAAATGATGAAGATGAAAAAACATTAGACGTTTTCAGTAGTTTCACACAAAACAATTGTGTTTTATACTGCTTCATAAACATATACATAAAGACTTCATAAAATTAGTAGAAGGGAATTGCCAAAAGTATTACTTCCTTTTAGGCTAGAAGATCATTCCAGGGATTTAGAAAGCACCCAAACTCGAATGGTAACAGCCACAGTTGCCAAATGCATTGTGTTTGCAGAGGCATATCCCCTCATTCACTCTTACAAACATATCCATACTTTACTGATATACCCTTATCTTTCACTTAGTCACACAATGACCCTGATGTATCTTTTATTTTTTCACATTCCTGTAAACCATGCCAGACATTAGAGCTTCATGTTTCTTACAGTGTAAAATATTAATGCAGAGGGTTAATACTATGCCTTGAGAAGTTGTTTAATGTGTCTTTAGTGCAATGTTCAAACCCCCCACCTCATCCTTTAACTCTTTTTTCTGAGAGTTAAGGGTACATATTAAAAGTGTTTCTGGTATGGTGTAAAAGACTAGCACTCTGCAAAGGAGCATATAATACATAAAAATTCCATTGGTGCCCCAATTTAATACACCTGGTGGCTAGAGGTAGTCAGGCTCTAGCCCTGTACCTTGGGTACAGGGTTAAAAGAGCCTAAAGTCCCTAGCCACCACCACTTGTGAATTTATGTATCATTTTTTATCTGTTCCTCAAAGTCTGTGTTTTTCAGGATTTTTGTGGCAATCACTGAAGGATTGAATTCACTAATGACAGGCATTTGAATTTCACACTTCATGTTCTTCAGAAAATAAATGGTAACACAAAAACCTTTTATTCGAGCAATTTTCTAGGTTTATAAGATAAATTTGTCCTATTTTGATGCTGTATTCCCCCCTTATTGGCTTTGTGCAGGTTTTTGTGCTAAGAGGTTGAGAGCCATGGTGAGAAGTGAGAACTGAATTCTGTACTCCCCCATTATTGGCTTTGTCCAGGTTTTTTGTGCTAAGAGGTTGAGAGCTATGGTGACAACTATGAGAACTGAATTCTGTATTTCCCCATTATTGGCTTTGTCCAGGTTTTTTGTGCTAAGAGCTTGAGAGAACTATGGTGACAAGTGAGAACTGAATACACGTAATGATAGCCATTTAAGTTTCAGTCTTCCTATCTTTCAGGAAACTGCTGATTTGGCATAGTGGTATGTTTTCAAGACTGAAGTGCACAGCATCCTGGGATCAAGACTTGGAAGTGAAATGCATCATGGTAACATAACATTTTATTATAGCAACTTTCCAAAATTTTTGTCGCCCCCACCCAAAAAAATGAAATTGAAAATAAGTGCAAGAAGCTGTGCAACATGCCTATGGCTTACACTACTGTCATTCTATTTTATATATAGATATAGATATATATTTTGTGGGTGTGGAAGTAGACTTTATGATGGAAATGTTCTGAATTGGGCAGTTTTGTCATTATTGGTTCATGCATTTTGTTCCATTGCCTACTGGAGAAATGTTCAAACAATACATTTAAAATGCACTCTGTCTAACAAGTGTGCTGTACAAGGAATATAATTTAATAAAGTCAGGAAGGTGTATCAAAGAACATATATATAGTTCTTGTTTTGTGTGCAAGGGGCCAGTGATTTGAAAACAGTCCAATGTAATCTTTATCCACCACTGGCCATGCATTATCTTTAGATGTGGTGTGGGTTTCAATGCTGTTTCAATTAATGTGAATTTCAAGGGCAAATGCCAAGACTATTTTCATTGTGAGACAGTATTGCTTTGTTTAGCAGATTTCTATTAGTGTTTGTGAATTGTGCTATAAAATGTAAAAATAAAATCCAAATAATCATTGTAGAAGTAAAGCAGTATGCACACATTAGTGTTTATGGTTGTTGTTGCTGTGTCTTTCAGCTTTTCCCGGTTAGGGGTCGCCACAGCGGCACTCCGGTCCGCTAATGATTGGCAGTAGATTTTTACGTGCCGAGTTGCCAGCCCTGATGCACAACCTTCAACGAAGGTACGCCCATTCACGCATGTCTCCACACAAAAGACGCTCTAGCTGAGAATCGAACAGGACAACGTCTTCTTGTGAGGCAACAATGCTACCGCGGCACTATGGTAAATGGGGCAAAATAGACAGGTAATGGGACATTGGAATGGTTGTGGGGCCTTAGGTGCCATATTTTGGTTGTCTGTTCTTCAGTTTGCATTTGAAAGTTGGTACCCCACAATTCGAGTGGAGTGGGCATGGTTGCATAATTATGTATGCAAATTTGATGTTAATCAGCGTACAGATTTGTACTTATTTTTCATGGGCCTTGTTCAGATTTTTGATGTTTCCAGGTTGAGAGGTATGGTAATTGTTGTTGAGTGACTTGAGTGCATGTGTGATTTGATGGATCCTGGCATCTGACAGGCAGATGACCATGACCTTCTCCTTGTCCAGGCTGATGAGGGGGACATCTGTATGTTCCACAATAGAATCTCAGATGACCAGGACTTTTGGTTTTGAGGGATTTTGCCTTGGGGTTTACTTGCTGAGACACTGATATGTGTGTTGTTATGTGTAGTAGATTTTGGTTGTGCTCTAGTATGTGTAAGTTGCTTGCACTTTGGATTTCTCTGGTCTTTTGTAGGCTCTTAGTGAGTACCTCCACATATGAGGGTTTATATGTCATGACTTTATCTTCTGTGGGAGGAGAGGTGGGTGTGCTGACAACCTGTTTGATGTCTTGTTTATTGTTATGGGAGAGAATTGATTCCAGTTTCATAATATGGTTACATCTGTCCCATACTGTATTTGTTTGCTGTGGGTACAAATGGTTGCCAGTATACAAGAGGCAATTACTACATTGCCTCAGAATGTCTGTGTCAATCAAGTTGGTTGGAGAAATGTTGGAAAACTGACTCTTCATTGTAGCAGATTAAACCATAAGTACTGTTAGGGGGTGAACGAGTTAGATCAGCTTTTGCTCTATGGTTAGTAAGGGGACATATTCAATTGAGGATTAGGAATTAAAAAGTGTGGCGAGAGTTCCATTGACTGTTCTCTAGGGGAAAAGGTGTATCTAGGTGTTTGCATCTATACAGAGCTCTGCTAAACCCGGTTGCACAGTGTGCAGCTATGCACAAATGCATGACTTAAATACAAGTGAATTTAAACAGTTTTACCAAGTCCCACACAGAGCATTATTCCATCAATCCCCAGCTCAGACGGGTCCTTTTAATGTTAAAATAAAAGCATTAGTTTAGAAATGGCAACATACTTTAACAATACAGCACTTTAGAAATTAGATAAATCTCCCAAAGTCTTGTTTTACTAGCAGTATCTAGCACTGTGTTTTAAAACACTCTTCTTAGTATGATACAAGGCCAGTAGCTGCACAATTACCTCTGTATAGTACAGAGTAAACCCTGTGAGCACTGTGAGGATTCAGATGAGATATGAAATCATTATCATTCCTGAATACAAAAAGCTGCACTAAGTGTAGAGAATGTAAACATGGTGTAAGGACCTTCATGATTACATGCACATGGCCTAGCAATGCAAGGATGAGCATTGCGAAGTGGTCCTTGTAAATGGCTTGCAGATGTCTATAATTACCCTGATTGCAGGAACAATTAGCTTTCACACTGTCCCCTTTTTGATACACACCTACTAAGGTTGTGTCAGGGAGAAGAGACTTAACAAAAAGTCTGCAGGTACATTAAATAATTTAGGAGGTCAACAGTCTTAACATTCAGATTCTGGCTTTAATGACCACAGTTACTGGCCCTTAGTAAGAATTGTTGTTCATATCAAAGGCAGTACTTTAAGTATTGTTAAAGATAACATATGGCAAGAAAACAGACAGAGTTGCTATTATGAAAGCATAAGATAGTGAAAGGAGACACCAGACAGAAAGAAGGGGATACACCTGCAGTGTTTGCAATCTTTGTTGCCAGTCAAGTGAGTACAAGCCTATGCTGTTTTCAATATCCCAATCACCAAAACATTCACTGTCAGATGTTAAAGAATAATGTTCATAACTTATTTCTGTTGCACTTTCCATGTAACTTTATACAATGTCACATTACCATTACTTTTAAACTCTGTATCACCTTGCTAATACGTCTTTGTCTGTGGCAACTTTGCAAAATAGTGTAAATGATTGCTTTCAAATTCCCTTGTTTGAGGGTTCAAATCCATACAGGTCCCTTATGCAACATAACACATTTGGTTAAAGATGTACATGTAATGTATTTGATCTACGATAAATGTCTAGTTTTTTTTACTTGTATCATTCAGCTTGGCAGCACAAAATCACTTTCATTACTTAAGGAAAAAAGTGAAAAATTTAGTTTAGGCTGCCTTAGATAACGCAAACATGCCTGGTGTCATTGTGCTGTTCCCCACAATAGGGAGGTGTCAAAGATAAAAACTTCAAAGACCAATACATGTAAGGTTCAGTTAAGGTCAAATATAAACCAGAAACGATCCAGCAAAAGCAAAATGATGCACGGACTGTTTATTTCACATAAGCGCTTTCGGTCGAGGTGATACCCCAACCTTCTTCAGACATACACCTGAGCCTTTGTGATTGATCACCTGGTTCGAGTAAACCCGTCCTTCAGTCGCAGATCAGAAAGTGGCTGGCCTCTTTTGTACAACAATTCAGTCGGAGGGCTTTTCAACTAAGAAGAACCAATGTGGTTTCTTCCCCATACAGTTTCAAGCCACCTGGTCTGTCTGATCCGAGGCGAAGTGAGGATTTCAGGTCCAAAGGACCAATCTGTCAAAGGAAAAAACTTCAAAGACCAATACACATAAGGTTCAGTTAAGGCATATTTAATTACTTGCTGCAAGGAGACAAAAACATGCAAATACAAGGATTTGTCTAACTACTAACAGGAAGTATGCTTATTCTTATACTATTTTACAAGACATGGCCTTCTATGGCTGAAGTAATCAAACACAACTTTCAGTATCTACAGCAGATGTTACTCAGATTTTCTGCTGACATGTCTAGATTTGTGAGAAACTTTTGAGAAAAACAACCTGGCCTTGGTGGGCACTAATTCGTTTACAAGCTTCCATTGTACAGTGTTACATTTCAAGGTACTCTTCTAATTCAGATACAAGCAAATGCTGATTGCAGTTCATATTTTCAAACAGGCTTTGTCCTAATTATCTATAGCTTCTACAGCTGTGTATTTTCTCACAACACAAACGGAACTTCTTGCCTAAGCTTCATACAAGTAGTATTGTTCTATTCATTATTTTCCTAACATAAGCAGAAATCATCTGCTTCTCAGTAAATTTCCAAGGCACAAGCAAGATTTTAGCTAACAATACAAGGTCAGAAAGCATCTGCAGTTTGTACAGATGTATGCAGTATGAAATAGAATAAATGTGATAACCCTTTTCAAGCTCTAAATGCACTAAGCATATTACTAATACACACATTAATACATATTTCTCTGACATCTCCCCCCTTTTAATACTTTTATTCTACTTTCAAAATAAGCATAAACAATTTGTTTTCTACTCCTAACCTCTTCCACTTAGGATTTGCAGTTAAGAGAGTCATTCAATTTAAACTTATGAAAGCATTTTCAATCTTTTAACAGTTCTTCAAACTCAGTACTTTGATATAAGGTTTCAGAAACTGACATGTCTATAAAATATTTAATCAGTCTTTTCATGCAGGGGATGCCACAACAAACACATACTCCCAGTAGGAGCATTCCTACACAAATGACAATCAGGATGTTCATTAGGATGGTACCCCACCTCCCAAACCATTTCTGGAAAACGTTCGTCAGTGGGTTTGGGCCTGGTTTGGTCATGGCTGACACTTGCTGAATTACCTCAAGATGATTGTCTATCTCGTGTTTATGGTCAGGAATAGACAAACAGTATTCTTCTTGGATTAAAGTGCAAGTACCACCTCTCGCCGCTAGGGTGAAGTCAATAGCCATGCGGTTTTGAAGCACTACAGTTCTCATAGCATTCAGTTCACCAGTCACCAATTTGAGAGCGGAAAAAGTTGCATTACTCATTACTTTGAGAAGTTTCGACAGTTTTCTCAGCTCCCAGATCGATTTCACTGCTCCATATGCCAGTAATATGCCTGCCCACGATATAACGCTATCACTCAAGTCCATATGTGTCAGTCCTTTGCCTATGGAATGATAGTCTTTCCAACGCGCATCGATTTGTCCAACTGGATTTACAGGTTTCTTGACGACCTCCCGGACATTTCAAATTTTTCCTCGAGGCAAAACTGCAGTGTGTCGTATGGCCAGAACCAGGTAACCCAAAAAACAACTGCCGGACCAATTCTCAGGTAACTATTTGTATACCTTTCTGCCACACACAAAATGACAGTCCTCTACTTTAGTAGTAACTTTGCTATGAATATACACTCGCCCTGCATGAAACATTTTTCTATCAATTATAGACAGTTGTTTATAAAGAAGAGAATTATGTTTTACTTCATGTTTTGTGCATCAATCCAAGAAATGAATCATAGTTTGTATTACAATAAAGATCTACATTGTTACCTTTAGTGTAACATTTATAAGGAACAGTCACATTGCAATTGCTCCAACCCACCTGAACAGTATCATTTTTATAAAAACACACAGTTCCCTTTTGTGGAACAGATAAGTGCAATGCTATTTTATATTGTGATGTAATGGTTGCGGTATCATAAATCAAGTTCTCCCAGGTCTCATTGACTCCTAGGGGGACTGTAGTCATTAGTAACCCCCTCTATGCTGTCGGCAAAGCTGTGCAAATCCAGCAATTCGAAACATTAAAAGACTCAGCATACACATATTTAATTGCCTGGTAAGTGCTAAAGTTTGGATGCCAGTCTATGAGTAATGCTTCACATTTATTCAGTTCAGTCCATGTGGCTGGGAAAAGGAAAGGCCACAACAAAAAGATTATTGTCACTAGTACAGTTAACAGGATGATTATGCAATACTTCTGAGGAAAGGGTTGTTCTGCATTCCTGTTTCTTCTGGACTCTGTCATTTTTACTCTTGGCATGTGACAAGATTTTTGCCCAGTTCAAAGTTTTTTACTAATTTACAGTGCGTCAGGTGGATCCAGGAGGCGTGCTCCACTATCTTGACTGCAGTGGGTGTCGACAGAAGCACTTGATATGGACCTTCCCACTTTGGTGATGCCCAATTCTTTCTCTTTACTGTCTTCACCCAGATCCAAGTTCCAGGGGACACTGCCACTTCTGACGGTCTGGTTCATTCTTTATTTGAAACAGAATTTGACTGCAACAAATGTTTAGAATTTAACAAGTTTCGCATATACTCAGCTAGTGTACTGTCAGCTTCCTGGTCTGCGGGCATGAGAGATTTCCACTGAGGTATATAATAAGCCCTTCCAAATAATTTTTTGAAAGGAGTCAATCCTTTTGCATTCGGAACAGTTCTCATGCTCAACAGTGCCAGGGGCAGACAGTACACCCAATTTATCTGTGTTTCTACTATTAACTTCCTTAGCTTATTCTTTAAAATCCCATTATGCCTCTCAGATTGTGGGTGATACGCACAATGATTTTTTTAAAGAAATACCAAAATGTCTACTTAACTGTTGTATGGTCTGGTTTACGAAGTGTGTGCCATTGTCACTGTAGATCCTTTCCGGAATGCCGAATCTAGGGATGATTTCTTTAACAAGAACTTTGGCCACAGTTGCTGCTTCTGGATTTTTAGTCGGAAAGGCCTCCACTCATCTGGAAAACATATCTACAATGACAAGACAGTACTTCTTATTTTCACATTTATTCAACTCTATGAAATCCATACAGATAGTATTAAATGGATACGGTGATGTAGGGAAACTCCCTTGCTTGGGCTTTAACGCCCCTTGTGCATGATGTTTATTACAAACATGGCGCAACGAACAGAATTTTTTAGTGTAATTTAAGAATCCATATGTTGTGAACACTTGGTTCACCAGCTGTACCATCCTCCCTGTTGAGACATAGCACTGCCCATGGCTCAACAAAGCTGCATATCTAAACAAATTAGACAGCAATATCGGTTTCCCTTCTTTAGAGATGTACAGCCCCTTTTCGAGAATTGCTCCTCATTTTACCCATCTTTGTTTTTCAACTTACGTAGTAAGTGTCTGCATTGTCTTTAACATTTCTAAGTCTAAAATCTCAGAGGGTTGTAATTCCTCATTCAAAAGAAATACTACTGAAGCTGCCTGCTTTGCAGCTGTATCAGCTCTCGCATTACCTTTTGAAATCCTGTCCTGTTGCTTGGTATGAGCTGTGCATTTACAAATAGCTACTTTCTGAGGTAACTGAATAGATTCTAAAAGATCTAAAATAAACTGTGCATGATTGATTGGTTTGCCAGTAGATGTTATCATTCCTCGATTTTTCCACTGTTGCACAAAAACATGTACAGTAGAAAAAGCATACTGGCTGTCAGTAAAAATGTTCACACATTTATCCTTTGCTAAGGTGCATGCCCGTGTCAAGGCAATCAATTCTGCTGCTTGTGCAGATAAATTGTGTGGTAAAGATTTTGCTTCTATAATCTCAATATCAGAAACTACTGCATATCCTACTAGGTTCTGTCCTGCAGGACCCCTTTTGCATGAGCCATCCACATAGTATGTCACCTCGGCATCATCCAAGGGAACATCCGTAAGGTCTTTTCTAGGCAGTGTCTTTTTCTGAATCACCTACAGGCAGCTGTGTGGTGTGCCATCTGCAGGGGTTGGGAGCAAGGTAGAAGGGTTCAAAGTCGTACATCGTTCAATTGTCATATGAGGTTGGCTCAACAATATAGTCATACAGGAAAGATGCCTAGCAGGGGAAAGATATGCTACCGTCTCTTGCAGTAAAATAATTGCGACTATATGAGGCACTCTCAATGTGAGAGGGGGGAACAAAACTACTGAGGCCGAAGCCTGTACTGCCATTGCAGCTGCAACTACTGCTTGTACACAGTGAGGTAAAGACCATGCCACTGGGCCCAGTTGTGATGTATAATAAGCAATAGGGCATTGCTTGTCCCCATGCTGCTGTGTTAACACTGATGTCATATAACCTTGCTTACAATCTACAGTTTAGAAAAAACGTTTATGATAGTTTGGTAATCCCAAAACTAATGAGGACGCTATTAACTGTTTCAGTTTGCAGAAAGCAGATTCTGCTTCTGGTGCCCATTGTAACAAATCCTGTGCTGCCATAGGCTTTTTATAAATCAGGTTAGTCAATGGTGCAGATTCCAAGGCATAGTTTGGAATCCAACTCTGACAAAAATTAGTTGTACCTAGGAAGGACATCATTTCCTTCTTGGTAGTGGGTTTTGGTGCTTGCAAAATCGCTACTTTTCTGTCCTCATCTAATGTCCTACCCTCCTTGGATATTACATATCCTAGGTATTTAACTTGTTTTTTTTCCAAAGCTGCAGTTTATTTTTGTTTACTTTATGTACTTCAGTGGCTAAAATTTGTAATAGCGCTATGGTGTCTTCTTTACAATCTTGCTGGGTGGGGGCCGCCAGCAGGATATCATCAACATAAAGCAAAATCTGGCTACCTCTTGGTGGGGTAAATCCCGTCAAGTTGCTTGCCATTTCTTGTGAGAATATTGTTGGACTTTCACAATACCCCTGTGGTAGTCACATATATGTATACCTTTTCCCCTGAAATGCGAATGCAAACCAATACTGGCTGTCAGGGTGTATCGGTATCGAGAAGAACGCATTGCTGATATCTACCACAGAAAAATATTTCTGTTGAGGTTTTAAATCATTCAACAGGGTGTGTGGGTCTGGCACCGTAGGTGCCCTTGGTATTACTGCGTCATTTACAGCTTGTAAATCTTGGACCATACGCCACTCTCCATTCGCTTTCTTAACAGGAAATAAGGATGTGTTACATGGTGAATCAGGAGATTCCACCAGCACCCCTTCCTTAAGTAAAGCTGCTATAATAGGATTGATTCCTACCTCTGCATCTTTTCTTAAGGGATACTGTCTTTTTTGTGGTCTAAATGCCGACTTTGGCGTAATAGTAACTGGTCCCGCTGTACAAATAAGTCCTACATCTGATTTTCCTGTTGACCAGAGAGTTTCTGGTATATTCTGTAAGGCATTCTCTTCCTCCTTCAATAGGAGTGCTAATCAGCTGTCCTTGCTAGACTGCAAGTGTACAGCTGGGTGGGTCTGAGTTATCCAATTCAACTTCTGCATTTGTATTCCCTGTTCTGACAGTTCTAACTCTGTCTGTTTTTCCCATCTCGTGACTTTTTCTCCTAAGTCTACCCATTTTACATTCTTGTCCTTAGTTAAGCTAACGTGTGGTAATTGATTAGATTTATAGAGTGCAAAGAACTCCTGGGGCAATGAACAGCTGGCTACACTGTTCCCTTCTGTGTCCCAGTACAGATTAAGTAATATCAATCTGTTTGCACGATTTCTAAACAATTCTTGCTCATATTCCTTATCAGGTCCTGGTGTGTTACAATAATACAGAATACAGTGCAACAAATGCTGTTTATCAATGTCAAGGGAGGGAAATTTGCTGATGGCTACATTCATCAACTCTTCGGTCACTGCCCCTGAACCAGTCGTAACCAAGTACTGTCTGTACCAATAAAGCATTTTACCCTCCGTTTGCACTGCAAAGGTATCAATTTGTCACTGTGCTTCCATACCCTGCATAGTCGGAACTACTGCTATACCAAATAGCTGCATAAGGTCTCTGCCCAAGAAGTTTACTGGGCATTTTGCAGAAACAACAAATTTGCTTTTCTGGGTCAATCCTGAAACAGGATCAGTTATCACAATATTATGGGAGAGGGGCTCTCGATACAGCTGTCCATTAGCTGCTTTCACTAATATGTAATCAGGTGACTCTGAGTTCTTTGGCAATTTGGAGGGATGTATCAGGGTCCGTGATGCCCCTGAGTCACACAGGAATCTGACTTCCCTCCTTTCTACCAGGAGTGTAACTTCTGGTTTTGTGTCTGCTAAATAGAGCTCTAAGCTCAATAAAGCCAAATCTAATATTTCATTTTCTTCACTATCCGTGACTTCCTGCACTTCCTCTATTTCTTCTGTCACATTCTCTACTCCCTCTATCACATTCTCATTTGTCCCTTCTCTGCTATCCCCTTCTAGTGATTCCTGACTATCATATAGTCAGTCCTCACCCTCCTTATCTTCTGTGGTTGCTTTCTTGTTTTTCTTGCAATCCCTTGCCAAGTGTCCCTTTTTACCGCATTTAAAACATTCACCCCTTTTCTTTCGCCCTTCAAAGTCCTCTGATTGCTGAACAGATTGCTTGTTTCCCTGGGCATTTCTCTTGCCCTTTTTCCCGGACTGTACTACATAAACTTCTGCTCCATCTTCTACAGAAAATACTTGGGCTTTCTTTTTCTTTTTGCTATTAAAATGCCTTTTGGCATGCCTAGCATATTCAAGTAATGACTGTAACCTGCTTGTACGATGATCTACCATGTGCTTTGTAATAAAGCTGCTTATGGGTGCAATACTGCCTTTCAAAAATGCATTCTTTAACTGCTGTGCATATGGGGAATCATGTGTCTGATCTTCAGGAACCTGCATTCCACAATGGTTATTAAAACATTCTAATAGTCTGGCATAATATCTGAAATAGTTTCACCTTCTTGTTGGATGCATTGATTAATGCAAGTCCAGTCTGCCCTAGGCTTCCATTTCTCAGAGATTTGGTCTGTAAGACCTTTCACTCTGTTGTCTAATTCTGCGCTGCTATGTGGGAGGGGCCTGAGCGCAGTGTCATGGGGATTCCAGTCGCCACTAATCATGTGCCAATCTGGTCCCACAATTTGTCTGACTACTTTTTCTACCTCTTCTCAGTTTAAATTATAACTTAGCTTCATTCCTTGCAAATCTTCTAAAAACTTTCTAAAATTAACTTTTGGATGGGGAATTCCCTCAGTTGCTTTCCGGATGTCTTCTGGAGTCCAGGGACTATACACTAGAATAGTCTGGTTCTGACCTTCTTGCCCTGCCTGAGGATTAGGCACTTCTATAAGTGGGCATATTTCTTCTTCACTCATAAATCATGAATTTCTACCCATTTGATATAGCTCAATGTCCCCTTTTGAGTTTCCTGCCCGTGTTCGAGACCTGGTCTCGACGGGATCTCTAATAAACGGTTTTGCTTTTGTAGTGTCTCTACTTACAGTGACAGCAGGATATCGCAGGGGTGGACTAACTTGTTCACTTGCCTCATATTCTGGTAAGAGAGGCAGAGGGGCTGATGCTATTACTAAGTTATTGTCCTCCTTATCTAAAAATATTGCTTTTGAATTATTATTCTTTTGTTCCCTTTGGTTTACTTCCTCACTCCACCTGTGTGCCTGAGGAATTCCTAATTGACATTGCTTTTTTACCCGACCTTTAGAATCAGTTTTAAGCTGTTTGACAAGTTTGACAAGCGAGGATTTTTCTAATTTACCATCAGATTCATACTTATTAACCCATTTTGAGTAGTATTTAATATTATCAGCACGCTGTGACTGCATGTATTTCGCGTCTTTGGTTAACGGTGGACTTTGGGATCTTTTGGTACAATTATTACCCATTTTGTTCTACCCTTTTAATCGTTACGTAACTCCTTATTTTTTAACGTGATACCACGGATTTTGTTATAGTCTCTTCAGAATGACTGCCTACCTGCTCTGTTTCCCTGATCTATGACAAGACAGCAATCTTTTTGTCCCTGACTTGTATAAACAAAGTCTTAACAAAATAAATACAAATCTAGTCCCTGATCTAAAACAGAAAAAAAAGGTAGATTCACCTTACCTGAGCCTTTGTGATTGATCACCTGGTTCGAGTAAACCCGTCCTTCAGTCGCAGATCAGAAAGTGGCTGGCCTCTTTTGTACGACAATTCAGTCGGAGGGCTTTTCAACTAAGAAGAACCGATGTGGTTTCTTCCCCATACAGTTTCAAGCCACCTGGCCTGTCTGATCCGAGGCGAAGTGAGGATTTCCGGTCCAAAGGACCAATCTGTCAAAGGAAAAAACTTCAAAGACCAATACACATAAGGTTCAGTTAAGGCATATTTAATTACTTGCTGCAAGGAGACAAAAACATGCAAATACAAGGATTTGTCTAACTACTAACAGGAAGTATGCTTATTCTTATACTATTTTACAAGACATGGCTTTCTATGGCTGACGTAATCAAACACAACTTTCAGTATTGTTCTACAGCAGATGTTACTCAGATTTTCTGCTGACATGTCTAGATTTGTGAGAAACTTTTGAGAAAAACAACCTGGCCTTGGTGGGCACTAATTCATTTAAAAGCTTCCATTGTACAGTGTTACATTTCAAGGTAATCTTCTAATTCAGATACAAGCAAATGCTGATTGCAGTTCATATTTTCAAACAGGCTTTGTCCTAATTACCTATAGCTTCTACAGCTGTGTATTTTCTCACAGCACAAATGGAACTTTGTGTCTAAGCTTCATACCAGTAGTATTGTTCTATTCATTATTTTCCTAACATAAGCAGAAATCATCTGCTTCTCAGTAAATTTCCAAGGCACAAGCAAGGTTTTAGCTAACAATACAAGGTCAGAAGGCATCTGCAGTTTGTACAGATTTATGCAGTATGAAATAGAATAAATGTGTTAACCCTTTTCAAGCTCTAAATGCACTAACCATATTACTAATACACACATTAATACATATTTTTCTGACAGGAGGATAGTTAATTCAGTAAATGTACTTGAAAGATGTCAACTTCTGTTGTACAATGTGTAATTGAAGTGAATCAAGAGAAATAAATCATATGATGTATTGTTTGAGTCTTGTTTAGAGATCACTTTGCAATTATTCGCATTATATACTTTTCATTTTTTTTCATTGTAAGGAAACTTTGATTTTCACTTGGCACTGCACAAACAGGATTCACTATCTAAGGAAGAAAGTGAAAAATTTAGTTTAGGCTGTATTAGGTAGCACAGACATGCCTGATGGCATTAAACGTTTGGCAACACTGGATATTAATCATTGAAGAAAATACACCTGCCAGGCAACTTTCTCTGTATAACAAGGTGTTAGTGAAGTGAATCAAGATAAATAAGGCACATAAGCCCTGTTTGAATCCTGTTTAGGAACACTTTGCCGTTAATAACGATATTTACATTTCCATATTTTCTTTCATGTTAAGGTACATTTGCTCTCTGCTTGGCAGTGCAAAAACACGGTTCACTACTTAAAGAAGAAAGTGAAACATTTAGTTTAGTCTGTCATTGTTAGCACATACATACCTCTTAATGGTGATGTTTCCTCAGCACTCTGGATGGTACTGAAAGGAGAAATTCCACCTGTCATAGAACTATTTCTGTGTCACAAGGTGAAAGGGCAATAGCTTTGATAAATAATGCAGCATATAAAGGTTTTGAATGCATCCACAAGATGGTTTCTAAAAAGGGTGTAATGAGTCCATTTCTCACAATTTTTTTAACAGAACTGCAACACTAAAGAAAATTGATAATGTTAAACCTATTTCTTGCAAGTAATGCATCAGTAAGCCTTGCATAATGAAACTGTGTTATTTAGCATATACAATTAATTTCTTACATAAAAAAAAACAACCTAATGTGTGTCCAGTTCCCTAGACATCACAATAATCATGTTTCATGCAAAATTCACTTGCATATGTATGATGGACACAATAATTTGTTATAACCTTCATGCCTCATCCCATATCCCTTATGACTTCTGAGATATGTATGCAACATAAACTAAACTGCATTAATAAGCACATTTAACTGCAGCCATCTGAACTAGATTTACTTGCAGGAAGAATGACTTTTATATAGGAATGCATTCCAGAACATAATTGCAACCACACACATATAGGCTTCTCTGAAGTGTATCTCCAGTCATTCAGTAAACACTATGTGTCAAGTTTCAGGGCTTGAACTGTAGTTCTCCTGTGGCAATGAAGTTGCAATATTTGCATCCTTTATCCCATGGGTTCAATTTCCAACTATTTCAATATTTTAACATTGTGTAAGCCCCAGCTTGACCATATGTTAGAATTCTTCATCTTTCACCTTCTGAAGTGAAACCTTAAAAGTCATGCCATTAAGCAGTCCATTGTTGAACATTGGAACCTGTGATAATGGGTGGAGCATTACACACGGCACAGCTCTATGCCATGTATCACACCTTTACTATTATGTGTTGTATGTAGTGCCAGTGTATCTGCCAAAGAGTCCATCTGCTTTCAGTTGTGCAAATGCAGCTGGCAAGGCTGTGGACCTTTCCACAACAACCAAAGAAAGAAGGTCCACATCATCCAAGCTCAGCTAAGGATCCTGTACAATGTGAACCTTCTTCTATGGTTACAAGTTACATTTAAGGTTGCACCGTATGCACAATCTGTCTCTGGACCTTTGTACAATACCAGTGACATTTGAGATCTGATTTAGATGCTAATTCAGACCTTTTTGTTAGCTTAACTTTTGTAATCATGGCTGGCAAGGAAGAGAATATTGCTAAATTTAGAATACAAAAATATGGTGTTGAGAAGTCTGGGATATTTGTGGTACTGCTCATGAAGAGCTATAAGCTGTAGGCTGCTGCAGGAGGATTATACCGGGTATCAGTATAAGGTTGAAGCTTGGAATAGCTTAGCCAAGGCTGTTTCTTCTGCAACTGGCAATTCAGGCAATATGGTATGCTGTCATCACTATACTGATTTTAAAAAGCAGAAGCAGGACATCCTAAGCTGATGGGAGGCTGACTTTAGGAATGGGAACACCCGCAGTTGTTTAAGTAGAATACAAAGGTGGGGTATGGCCAATTTGATCTAGGGTATTTGAATTTATAAAGTCCTGTACAATCACTTACATAAGTGTATAAACTCAGCTGTAACAGATAGAATCAAAGACAGAGCCCCAAGTAAAATCAAGCTGCCATGGTGGACTTCCAGCATCAACAAACTCTGCAATAAATGTAAAACGCTGCTGTCCAAGAAAGCAAAGACAAGAACCCAGCAATGGAAAAGCACCCCCTCAGCCTTAACAGGCAAATAAGACAACTTTTCAAATCCTCCAAGAGCTCCTTGAGAGAAACCAAGCAAGTGCTGCTAAGGATATCCAAAAGGCCTTTTACAGTTCTGCACATACCCTAAAGGATAGGAACCAAGCATGTGCAGAACTGGTGGCCAATGGTATCACACGCACACTGACCCCACAGAGATAGTGAACCTGCTAGTGGATAGGTTTGTCGAAAATTTCACTCCCTCATACCCTCATAACTTATAACAAACCCGCCCCCAACACCCCCCCCCCCACCTTTCATATCTGAAGAGCAAGTCCTCAAAGCCCTGTTCAAGGCAAAGAACACAGCCTCTATGGGTATATATGACATCCCAGGCTATATTCTAAACAGACTAAAATATGAACTAACATCACCATTAAGTTCCCTTTTCAATCATAGCCTAACCACAGGCTTTGTTCCTGCAGAATGGAGAACAGCTACAGTTATTCCCATCCACAAAAGTGACCTAGCAACAGACCCAAGAATTACAGACCCATAAGCCTGACCAGTCTCATCTGTAAGGCCATGGAACATCATTATGGATCTCATAAATAAAGACATAGGTAACCTCCAAACCCTGGATCCTACCCAGTTTGCTTTATGAAGGGCAGATCCTGCCTTGTAAATCTGGTGGATTTCTTTGAAAGTGTGACCAAGGCTATTAATGAGGGCAAATCTGTACACACAGCATATCTTGACATGGAAAATGCTTTTGACACAATCCCACATTCGGGCATTATAGATAAACTGAATGTAAACCCCTTCATTGTAATATGGGTTGCCAACTGGCTCACAGACCAGACACACACTATCAAAGTGGGTGACTCCACATCAACTAGCAGACCTGTTGCTAGTGGAGTGCCACAGGGGGTCAGTGCTGGACACTCTACTGTTTGGTGTATACATCTCAGAAATTCAGGTCAAAACTAAAGTGTTGTGGCTGACCAAGTTTGCAAATGACTGCAAACTAAGTGCAATTATTGAATCTCCTAATAACGTCCCCAAGGGACCAGTCACAATACCAGTAGATTGCCAGGCACCCAGTATTATTGCTGCACAGGTTAAAACAGCATTGTCCAAGGCCAAGAATACAGCTTCTTTGGGACCTGACAATATCCCTGGCTGTGTTCTACATGAACTACAGAGTGAACTGGCATCTCACCTGTGTGCCCTGTTCAATCACAGCCTCACCTCAGGCTTTGTCCCTACTGAATGGCACACTTCTGCAGTCATCCCTCTCCACAAAAGAGGAGAGACTACATTCCCTGGGAACTATTGTCCCATTAGCCTGATGAGTCTGATATGCAAAGCTATGGAACACATCATCATGGACCTAATAAACAAGGCTATAGGGAATCTCCAAACTCTGGATCCCACACAGTTTGGTTTTGTGAAGGGTAGATCATGCCTGCGCAACTTGGTCAACTTCTTTGAGTCAGTCACCAGAGCTGTGGATGAAGGCAAGATGGTTCATACAGCCTACCTTGATCTGGCCAAAGCCTTTAATACCATTCCCCACTCAGGAACCATAGAAAAACTCACTAAGATAGGCATCAACCCCTATATCACTAGGTGGGCTGCAAACTGGCTCACAGGTAGAATCCACAGTGTGAAAGTAGCTGACTCCAAGTCAGACTGCTGAGCAGACATGAGTAGAGTCCCACAGGGTTCAGTCCTGGGTCCTCTCCTGTTTGGTATCTACTTCTCTAAAGTCCCGGACAACACAAAGGGACTCTGGCTGACAACGTTCACAGAGGATTACAAGTTGGGAGCTATTATTAACTCCCCAAGTGATGTTGATATCCTACAGAAAGAGACCAACAGCTGGTGTCAGAACCATGGACTTAAGCTCAATGTCAAAAAATGTGTCATTATCCCCTTTAGAAAAACCCAGTTCCCATGAATTATCACATCAATGGTAGCCCACTGAACATAGAAGGTGTTATAAGAGATCTGGGAACACAGGTTGACAGCAATCTCTCTTTTGACCACCACATTGCCACTGTGGTCAGAAAGTCCTTCTATGTGGCACATCTCATTACTAAGGGTTTTGCATTCAGGAAGAAAGAGGTCATTGTCTTCCTCTACTCTTCCCTCATTAGGCCAATCATTGACTACAAAGCCATGTACCTCACTAAACACCTACAACAACTGGAAAGGCCACACAAGTACCTCAAAAAGAGGATCCTAAGCCTTAAACATTTGTCCTATATGGATAGATTAAAAAAACTCCAACTATTCTCTGTCTCATATCGCCTACTTAGAGGCGATCTCTGCTTGTCTTACAAAACCTTGTCTGACCCAGCTCTGTTAGAAATGCTGCATCTAAAGAAATCCCAATCCCTCCGCACCACACACTCCAGAGACCTCAACCTCATTACCACAATCAACAGAACATGCTGGAGGGACAGGTTCATAACCCAGAGACTGCCCATGCTATAGAATAGACTTCCCATACATGTCAAGCAGAGCACCTCACTGGCCCTCTTCAAAAAAAATCTTGATGAGTGGATGGGAAATAGAAAATTCACCCCAGGGATCACTCCAGTGGCTTTACTAGACAGAGACACTGGGAAATAAGGTTGGGTGCCACAATGCCAGGGTAATCCTATGGGCTAGGCTTGTAAAGGCCCCAGGGCCATTAGCCTAGTACACACCTATAAACCTATGAACTTATGTCAGTATACTCCCAGATGGTCTCACACAGACCAGCAACTGTTGTATTAGTCACTGTCTCAGACTGAATGCAAAGAAATGCATCATCATTCCCTTCAGCACAAATAATGTCCCTTCACACTATCAGATCAATGAGAATACCCTAAGTACCCATGAACTAGTAACAGACCTGGGATTACAGGCTGGCTGCAACCTTAACTTCATCCACCATGTATCTGCTGTTGTTAGGAAAGCTTTCCATGTAGCTCACTTGATTAGTAAAGGCATTGCCTCAAGAGCAAAAGAAGGTATAACCCCCCTATACTTGGCACTTATCTGGCCCATAATTGAGTGCAACACCCCATTTGGTATGTACCGTACTAACCATTTACATCAATTAGAGAGACCTCAAAGATTTCTAACAAAGAAAATCAAGAGCATCTAGCATGTGCCTTACATGGACCGACTCAAATCCTTGTCACTATACTCTGTATCGGATCTATGTTAAATGTTCGAACATCTAAAATGTCGAACATTACATGGTCGAGACCAAATGTTCGATATTTGGATGTTCAT
Organism: Protopterus annectens; assembly: GCF_019279795.1. NCBI lineage: Eukaryota > Metazoa > Chordata > Ceratodontiformes > Protopteridae > Protopterus > Protopterus annectens. The sequence goes on from NC_056732.1 coordinate 467,053,152, forward strand.
ACTTCAAATTAAAAAAAAAAGTAAAAATAGAAAAAAACACTTGTACACCCCTGCACCCCCCTACTTAAATATATCAACTCCGAGACTGCACTTCAGTGCAGAAAAGGGAAATTCTCTCTATCTGCACTGTACGGCACTGTTGAAAGTCTATCTTTGAACACTCAAAATTTCAAACGTTTGGTCTCGACCATGTAACATTCAAAACTTTGAGCATTCGAAGATTTGTCAGATACCCTCTGCATCGTGTAGACTTCTTAAGAGAGACTTATGCCTGGCCTAAAGAGCAACCCAAGACTCAAACCTAATGAACTTACTACATATCTGTAAATCAAATGAGTCTAGGGCTACCCATTTAAGAGACCTAAATATGGCCTGTAACTTAAATAAGACATGCTGGAGGGACAGATTTATCTCCCAGTGACTGCCATGTCTTTGGAACAGGCTACAAGTTCATGTAAAACAGAGCACCTCTATGACACTGTTAGAAAGGAACTAGGATGAGTGCATGAGGCACTGTAAATTCTTACCAGGGATAGTGCCCACAGCCCTCCTGAACATGGGCAGTCATCACTAAATGCAATCTTGGGTACTGACTATGGTATTATATGCTTGAAATGGCTAAGTTTACAATGACCTTTGGGTCGATAGCCTAGTAAACTGTTATGATCCTATGATCCTATACTGACCCATAACCTATCTATGATATTAGTAATTATCAAGCTAGCCAAGTCAGTTACTCATTATGCTTTTATATATTTCATATTTTTTGTACAGTACAGCCATAGATAGCTGCAAACTGTGAGGCACACCAACAAAGATTAACTCACCTCAGAGAGACACAGGGTAAGTATGATTCATGTAAAAATTCAAGCTATAATGTTATTTTCATTCCCTCACGGACTAGCTTCTCAAGCAGGCATACCTCATCCTTGATCTCAGGCATGCATACTTTGCCTAATAAATTTTGCTGCTAGAATATGGTGATTAGAATACCAGCTTTACTGTGTGTGGGTTCAGTAAACAGAAGCAGCAATTATTTTTTTTAAATTATAATTATTTCTAAGATGTCCGCAAGCAACAGTCTGTCAGGAAGAATTACATTATGGTAATTGTAATTATTAATGTAGAATGCATAATTCCAGTCCATCATAGTGAAATAAAGGTAGTTGTTTCTTATGTCAGAGCAGTGACATTTATTTAATGATACATAAATATCTTTCCATCATCCACAGATGTTGCAAAGATGTACAGTAGTAAATTATCATAATTGTTTATGTGTTTAAAATATACAGCACTGTGGCATGTCGTGTATCTAATTATCTATTTTTTTGTCTCCCCTCCATCACTTCTCTCTATTTCTTAGGGGCCGTGTAATTTATTAACAATCTGCTGTTTGCATAACTTACTGCTGAAAAATAATCATCAACAGCACAGAAAGGTACAGTAGCCACTGAGACTAGGCACTGTATATCTCCACAGATAGCAACACAGACACCCAGCACTTCAGGGTCGCGATCTGTCAGTGTTGCCTTCAAAACCCCTGTCCTGCTGCTTACAGGACTGGTGAAGGATGTAATAGAGAGGGACCCAGTGCATGTACTGACAAGATTGAAAAGATCCCGCGACACATTGTAAAGATGCTGTCATATCCAGCACTGACCCAGGCAACTCCTGCAGGAGACAGTGATGACAGATCTGAAGATAATGACTAGATTCCCACTGTTCTCAGGCTTGTCATAGGTGTGCATCCAATGTCCCTTACCTATCCTCAATTATGTTGTCCCTCAGCATTTTCTCCATCACCATCTCTTTCTGTCTTATATATCATGTATGTCTCCAGATGCTTCCTAACCTACCCTACCTACCTTACCCACTCATTTCTAAGCATATTTCCCAATATTCCTTTCTCTCTTTCCTAAAAAAAAAATGGGTGACTGTAGAAGAAAAACAAATGCCCCATACATAGCTCAGTACTTCACCTATATGTCACCTAACACAATTGATTTTAGTTGTTGTCACCCATAACTGGTGTGGTGACCCTACAAAGTCATGAAATTGTGGGTAAAATTGTACTTTGATATTGTGAAGAAGTGGATAGCTATAGTGGTCTCCCAAGACCCTCCTGCAATACTGTATTAGTTCCCATGTGCTAACCTCTGATTACCAAACTCATTTTTACCACTGTCCTATCAACTACTTTTTCACATGTTTAATCTGGTCAAAAATAGATTCACATGCAACATACATAGCCAAAATTGGACCATGGAAAAGCCTTCACTTTATGCCCTTGTGCAAAGTTTGGCATAGCTCAGTAATGTTGAGTAACAGTGACGATGTTTAACTTCTTATTGCAAAAGCTGAAGATTTCAATATTTGATCTCCAGTGGTCCAGTTACTGTCATGCTAATGTGCTTAAATCATCTGCACTATAGGAATACAGACCAAAGCCATACTAAAGGCAGTACTGTGATGCAGTTAATTTAATAATTCTTAGGTTGTAGATGTATTAAATTAGGAGTTCCTATGTGGTGTGTTGACATAATTTCCTCATTAGTAGTCTGATGTTTTAGCATAGTGTCATGGGTTAAATTACAGCTCCATGTCAATTTATTTCTTCATGACATATCATATTCCTATAATTTATTTAATTGTAGGCACCTGTATTTTTCTCCATATAATCCATTTCTTTAACATAGCATTGGAATAGTGCAGGAAGACATCATTTTCAAAATCATTGCAGCCCCAACTGGTAGACTTAGTAAACCAGCCTTATCCTAGTTAGGTATTCATGTTTATTGCATTCTCCCACCCCTTATTTGTACCTATAGCAATAAGTGTATTATACAGGGCATGACAGATTAATGATGATTTAATAGGTAGAACTAAAACATCATACAGATTTTCCTACATGTTCCACAAAACATATATTTGCTATTCCTGTCTGTATATGTTTCTAACTCTGCCTTTTCACTCCTCCATCTTCAATAAGTTGTTAGTGTGCTTCAATAGTCTTGTTTTAATGCAGTAAAGTTGCAATTTTATTGTGGTTTGATGAGCTAATATTTAAAGGTAAAGAAAGATTTTTGAATAATTTCAAGTGTTCTAATCCAGTCAGTGGGTAAGTGTAACTGAGTGTTTTTGGTTCACTAATTTAAGTGTACCTGTTGGCTACATACTATGAGCCACCATTATACTTCTTCTGTCATAATCTACTTTGTCCCCACCTTCGTCTCACCCTGCAGATGCACCTTCTCCTGTATGTAGCATTATTCTTCCTCTGCATGTGTTCAATGTCTGGCTCTTGGCAACTTTTGCAAAAAAGGCTAAATGGAAGTACACAGCTTAAGGCAATATCTTTGGATTTGATTTCTTTCATCCACATTATTTTGTCTGACTTTGCATGCTGTACTAAGCTATATTTATTCAGTTTAATGTAATTTTTAACCAAAAACAAAAACATAAATTGGCCCCAAGGGTCTTAAAACACCATAAGCTCCACACTAAAAATTGGACTGAAAACACAATCTTTAAAAACAAAAAAATGTATTAGTCAGGTTAAGCACTTCCATCCCTATAATGACTCTGGGACTTTTTTAGAACAAATATCAAACCACATAAATGCTGTTATATATACAAAATTGTTAAAACCTTAATTCATCTTAATTAAACAATCAAGCTCCTTACTTAATAATTAAAGAAACATACAGCACTTAAAAATCACTATTAAATTATTATACCATTTCACACAAAAAATTATGCTAAAATATTGACACAAACAAGTATTATACCACAACAAAAGCAATCAAACTGAAGAACACCAATACAAATTGTTATATCACAAAATGGCACTTTATTGGGCCAAAAATAACAAAAATAAACACCAGATGTAAAGCGCTCTTCATTTAACTCCTGTTAAACTTCTTCAGACTATTACAAAACATTGACATCACTTCCTTTTATACAAATACTAGTCTAAATTAATACTAAATTAAAAGCACCTGCTCACAATTAATTCATTCAACTACCTTAAACAAAGAAAAAAATGAAGCAAAGAAATGCATGAGTATATAAAATCAAATAACTGAATTCAATGATCACTTACATAAATACGTTATACTTATAACTTAAAAACCATGAATGAACATATATTCAAGGGACTAGAAAAATATGATGTTATTAATATAAGATTATGAATATTGCATCACATTTTATATCATGTACACAATATATATTTTTTAAAAACAATTTTTTAACATATTTTTAAACATATGTCCTCCTCATGCCTGGCATTCGTATTTATTAACTAAGTGTTTCATAATATTATATTCATAACATCATCTTTTTCTAGTCCCTTGAATATATGTTCATTCATGGTTTTTAAGTTATAAGTATAACGTATTTATGTAAGTGATCACTGAATTCAGTTATTTGATTTTATATACTCATGCATTTTTGCTTCATTTTTTCTTTGTTTAAGGTAGTTGAATGAATTAATTGTGAGCAGGTGTTTTTAATTTAGTATTAATTTAGACTAGCATTTGTATAAAAGGAAGTGATTTCAGTGTTTTGTAATAGTCTGAAGAAGTTTAACAGGAGTTAAATGAAAAGCGCTTTACATCTGGTGTTTATTTTTGTTATTTTTGGCCCAATAAAGTGCCGTTTTGTGATATAACAATTTTTATTGGCATTTTTCAACTTGGTGGCTCTTCGTTTTGTTTGTTTGTTTGTTGTTACAACAAAAGCAATGTCATTATATGTTTATATATTTAAAAATGTGTAAAAAATAATATTATATGTCTAAAGCCCCATTTTTAATATTGGTAGCAATGAGAAATTCTCATTAATTCCTGGTATAATAGTAGACTTCAACTTTACTATTCAAAATAATTCCCTTATTTCTATTTGAAGTTCTCACCACCCTCCCCTTGGACTTTGTGGCACTACTTCTAAAATTCCAAATGTAAATTTTGTAAAACCCTGACATTCTAGGATGAGTTTGTAAAGGGAATTGTTCATATTGCCTTTTGAAATAGTATATAAATGCTCATAAATCCTGGTTCTAAATCTTTTTTCTGTTTTCCCCACAAAATAATTTCCACAAGTTTGACAGACAGAAATACAGACCATGCCCTTAGTATTACAATTACCTCTTTTAACCTGATCTTTTGTGTAATTCCTTTTAAATTAATGCTATCCACATCTAAAATAAATGAAAATTGCTTACAACTACCAAACTTGGTTGTGCCTTTCATTGTCAATGGGGGGTGTACATAGGTATGTTCAAGTAAATATTCAATTTTTTTCTGGCTTTATAAACAAAACAAGGTCCTTGATCCAACAATTCCATTATATCCAGATTACCCCTGAATATAATCCAGTTCCTAGAAATGATTTCTCTAATTTCCTTCTCACCTTTACCATAGGAAATAACCATACTCATATTAAATCTAAGAGCCCTATCATTTGTTCTCCTAAAATGATCTATTAAATGATTACTATCTAGAAGTGGTTTATATTTAATTCCCCATCCTGCAGAAACCTTTTCAATAATAAAAGTTAGTAATTTTAAAGGGTAGCCTCTATTTTTTAACATTTCTGTGATAGTTTCCATTTCCAAATTAAAATTAACCAAATCAGAACACATCCTGGCTGCCCATACTAACGGACCCTTAAAAATGATCTTCTTTGTATTTCCAGGATGGTGACTTTGATAATCCCAATAATTGCTAAAGAAAGTCTCTTTCCTAAATACCTTGGAAACAAAAGATCCCTTTGTTCTATCTTTATAAAGGGTCATGTCCAAATAATTAATAATAGTGTCTGCAATTATGAAAGTAAACTTAAAATATGTACTAACTTTGTTCAAATATTCTACAAAATGTGTTGATAAAGGTGAAACGTCCTTCCAAAAAAGAAAAATATCATCCAAAAAAACTAAAAAAGCTGAGTTAATTTTCAGAAGTAGACTGATATGGACCTAACATTGTTATCTGTAAACAGTAATGGCTTAAAAATCCACAAAAGAGATCTAACCTGTTAAGGTATTTAAAACTAAATAAAGCCCAGATAGTTTTTCTTCAAGAAACTCACTTCAAATCAAATTATAATTATATATGGAACCCTAATGAATACATGACTTTAATTTGTTCTTCTTAAAAGTCCAAGAATAGAGGAGCAACAATTCTATTGAAAAAGAATATTATTAATCTTGAAATTATTTACAAATATGTAGACAAAGGGGGTCTTATAGCTCTTATTATACTGAAATTTAAAAATCAAATATGGAAGGTAGTAAATTTATATTGGTTCCCTGGCATGGGAGTAAGTACTGCAAAAAACATTTGGACTTATAGCTAATAATTATAAAGGTAACAATAATAGGAGGACATTTTAATTGTATACATGATACTTTGGAAACTACCAACAAGAGAACTCTCCATCTATCTTCCACTGCAAAACTTGTAAAAAATGGACAGAGGCATTTCATTTATTGGACACATTTAACATAAAAGATGCTAATTCATTAATATATTCTCATCAAGACTATAGATTTGTCACTCAAACCAGTATAGACAAAATATATGTTTCTCAAGATCTGTGCTAAAAAATGTCTACTTTTGCAATACTTCCATGCCCACTATCTGATCATAATTCTCTTGTTTTGAAGTTTCAAATTGAGTTTAAATAGTTAATAATCACATCCAGAATACCATCTTATATTACAAAAATCAAAGAATTTAAAGCATGGTTACTATCAGAACTTCAGTTCTTTCTAGAGACTAATTATACTTCAGAGGTTAATATAGTTATGATTTGGGATTCACTAAAAGCCTATATATATGGCAGAACTCTTAGTTGATTTAAAAATAAAATTAAAAAATGTGAATCAGAATTTCAAGAATTACAATCTCAACTTTTATTACTTAAATCTAAAAAGACTTCAAACTCTTCTGATAATAAAAGGAAAATAGAAGACCTAAATAAAAAATATAATGACATTCTAACTCACAAGACCAAGCAAGCATTAGAAATATTAAAGATAAACTCTTATGCTACCTCACTTAAACATCTGAATAAGTTATCTATGAATATTAAAATGCAATCTAACGCTAATAACATTGCATATCCTAAATGAGGGGAAAAAGAAAAAAGTTTCAGATATAGATGACATTCTTGATGCCTTAAAACATCATTATACAGAGCATTATAAAAAGGAAAGTCTTTCAATTGATCAATTAAATCTGAAAGCAATTTCTACAAAATTAAATAAAATGCCTGAAGAATTAAAGCTAGATCTTCAAAGACCAATCTCACATAAGGAAGTCACGGACAGGATAAAAGAAAGTAAACCTAGCAAAGCTCAAGGAATAGATGACATAATTACAGAAATGTATAAACTCTTTCCTATATCCTTAACTACTCTGTTCCATAAAACACTACTTGAAGTCCAATCACGAAGAGTAATCCCTCCTTCATGGAGATATTCTCTAATTACTCCTATTTTGAAAGAAGATAAAGAATCTCATTATTGTAGCTCCTATCGACCAATGTCCTTGCTAAACAATGATTATACGATATTTATGTTCATTCTAGTTAACAGAATAAAAATTCCCACTCACACAAATGTTCTGAATTCCTTACTTTTGTATTGTGACTTATGATCATTTGTCAGATAGTTTCTGTATTGCTAAACTAGACTTTAAGACATTAATCAAATCTCAACTTATATCTTTCAGTTTGATTCGTTTAAGGAAACCTGGAATATCATTCTGCACACATAGGATTCACAGCTTTTTACAACAAACATTTTTCCACTTTGCTCCTAGAATATTCTGGTGCTGAATAATTTACTATGGCTTCCTTTGGATTATTTATATTGCATGCATTACATTCATCTGTGCTAGTTTGTTTCTGTCTGAGTAAACATTCCTGGTCAATGCATTACATATTTTGCTATGTATGTATAGTCAACTATTCCTAGATATAACTCATGCATCCTTGCAAACATTCCTCTTTAGAGTGGAACAGGAACTATTATTTTGTTAGCTTTAAATATTAAGATCTGGACAGATTTCACTTAGTCCCTGAAAGAAAAACAAGGCAGAATCTTTTCCTAACTAATTATTTTGGTGTAGGTATACCATTCATTGTAACATATCTCACTAACTGCATTTCTAAGTCAATATCAGTATATTTGTACAATTCTTTTACTTTATCTTCTTTTACTGGCAATTCTGGCATTACTCAAATAATCTCTATAGGTTCATAGGTAGGTACTAGGCTATCAGCCCTGGGGCCTATATAAGCCTAGCCAAAAATGTTCCCTGGCTTTTGCCACCCAAGAAAATTATTTTCCTGTGCCCCTGTCGAGCAGTGCTGCAGAAGTGATCTCCAGGATGAATTTCTATTTCCCATCCAGTCATCAAGATTTTTCTTAAAGAGGGCCAATGAGGAGCTTTGCTTGACATGAATGGTTAGTTTGTTCCAGAGTATGGGAAGTCTCTGGGACAGGAATCTATCCCTCCAGCATGTTCTGTTTATTGTGGTGACAAGGTTTAGGTCCCTGTAGTGTGTGGTTCAAAGAGATTGGGATTTCTTTAAGTGTAGCATGTCCAACAGCTCTGGGTTTGACATAGCTTTGTATGTTAGGCAGAGATCACCTCTAAGTACGCGATATGCGATGGAGTAGAGCTGGAGCTTTTAGAGACTGTCTGTGTATGGCATCTATTTGAGGCCGATAATCCTCTTAGTGAGGTATTTCTGTGGCCTTTCCAATTGTTGTAGATATTTTGTGAGATACATGCCAAATGGGGCATTGTACTCTATAATGAGTCTGGTGAGGGATGAGTAGAGAGGAACAATGATCTCCTTTTTCTAGAGGAGAACCCTTTTGTGATGAGGTGTGCTATGTAGAAGGATTTCCTGACTACTGTGGTGATGTGGTTATCAACGGAGAGACTACTGTCCACCTGTGTTCCGAGGTCTCTTATCACACTTTCGGTGTTTAGTGAGCTACCACCTATGTGGCATTTCATGGGTACTGAGTTTTTCCCAAAGGGGATGACAATGCACTTCTTGGCATTGAGCTTGAGGCCATGACTTTGACACCAAGCATCTGTCTCTGTGAGGCCCTTTTGTAGAATGTCTACATCATTAGGTGATTCTATTATTGCTCTCAGTTTGCAGTAATCTGCGAACTTTGTTAGCCAAAGACCTTCTGTGTTGGCCTGCACTTCAGAGATGCCGAACAGGAGAGGACCCATCTAGTTATTCTTTTTTATTTTCAAAATATATTGTCAATATTTTCAAAAGGAAAGATTATAAAAATATCACTTTTAAATATTATACAATTAAAAAAAACATGAACCATATTTTAAAGTACAAACAATTATTTACTAACACTTCTTTAGGCATACAACTAATGCATGTATACTACTTGTTATATGTAGTCCCATGGCCAGTCTGTAGGTCTGTACTTCATTTTAGGATCATGCTTCTGTAGACTAAGTAATAGCCCTGCAATGTCAGAGGTGTCTTGTACAAAAAAAAAAACTCAGTTTGTGTTGCAAGGGTTTATGATTGTTTTCTGCCTTGCCTTTTTGCCATATTCTATTTATAGCATTTCTCATATAAATAAATTATTGCTAACAGGTCCTTGTTTATTTAAGCATATTTCTATTGTGCGTCTTTAAATGCTCTTGAGATATTCTGACTGGGATCATAAATGGCTTCTTTATATTATAGAGAAGCAATATATAATGACTTCTTTACTTCATAAGTATTTTAGCACCGTTGCATCTGTAACTAAATTTCTCAACATGCCAAAAAACTTCATAGCTGTATTCCATACTTGATCTTGCACTAACAACTTTCTTTGGAGTATAGTTATTTCAGTTACATTAGGCACAGCGGGATGGATTTATTAACAGCTACACTATGCAAAACAAAAGGAAATGGCAGAATATACTAATGACAACATAAAGAGCTGATGTACTTGCTAATTAACAAATCCAACACAGGAGAACTATTCACAATTCAAGACAACAACAATGGCTGGGACACCATTTTATTAAATGAAGAACACTCAAAATATTCTGGCGCTTCAGCTCTCAGAAACCCTTCATGGAGTAAAAACATAAAATCACAACATCTTAAATACTTACAAACAACCACACTTAATTATCTAATTACATAATTAACCATTTAAAATCAATAAACTCAAACAAGAGACATCCAGTTGCATTCTACACTTAAACCAACAGGTGTCAAGGTGCAAACTTTAAAACAAATAAAGATACTTTATGTAACAATTTCTTTTTTATATCTAAATATCTTTTATCACCATTTACTTTTTCCAAAATTGTACCCTTGAGACGGGTTGGATCACTACTGTATTCCCCCGAAAATAAGACCGGGTCTTATACTTTTTCCCCTGCTGAAATACGCATTAGGTATTATTATCAGTGGATGCATTATTTACCCCCCCCCCCCGTACAACAATCTACATTTATTAATTTATTCATGTACAAAAATTGACATTTATTCATGTACACAAATTGACATTTATTCATGTACACAAATCAACATTTATTCATGTACATAAATCAATATTTATTCATGTACACAAATTGACATTTATTCATGTACACAAATTAACATTTATTTGGTAGTTTTCCATTATTGGACAACAGTTCTAGGTAAGGCATTAGTTGTGTGAAAATTCTACATAAACAGTGCGACAAACATTTCAGCTTCAGAATATCTACACTTTGGCTTTCACAATGCAATATTTCATGCTTAACAGAAAGTACAGAAAAATCCCAATACATGTGTATTGGAGGAGGGGAATAAAACAGGTGAATAACTGCCACTTTTTGAGTGGTGATGCTTTCTTTATTCCTTACCCAAACCGTAAGAGAAGAATGATGGAAAGTCATAAAAATGAAGTCTGGGAACTAGTGGCCTTACTTTGTAATTACCCCTTGATAATGAAATGTCACCTTAATACAATAAAGTCAAAAAACTGGCAAGAGCTTGCTGGCAGCTGAAAGCAGAAGCAATCCATTCTGTTGCCCTGATAATGGGAAAGTTATTCAAATACAGTCATGTCATCTTCTTCTGGAACATTGTCATAAGTCTCCAACTCCCGAATCCCGGCCTGAATTTCTTGTGATTCCATTTCCTGTAAAACCATTGGCCCCAATCTATCATGCCTAGTAACAGAGCTCTCCTTAAATGAGCACTGCTTGTCCATGTAGCCTGCTCATAGTGCATTGGCAGCACAGCTGTTAGTGATTTTATCCCATGAATTCTTCACTCAAGTCATGACCTCTTGCAGGCTAGGCTTCACAAAGTTTCCACGCTGATTTCTCTCCATTCTATTTTCAATGTAGTCATTAAGTTCCATGCACAAATGGTCCTTGAATGGCTTCTTTATTGCAAAATCAAGAGTCTGGAGATAGGCAGTCATTCCTGTGGGAATCATTATTTGATCAATTTTTCTGTGTGCAAGGAGGTTCTTTATGTCTTTAGCATGGTGAGTGCTGGGTGAATCCAAAACTAGCAGACCTCTTTCGCCACCTTACAAAACAAGTGGCAGCATTACATCGACCCACTTCCTTATAACTGCTTGTGTGCACCAGACTTTTTCAGTTTCACGAATGTAAATGCCTGAAACATGTTCAGTCTTATCTTTCTTGCCCTTACTAATGTTTACAAGTGGGGTGTTCTTTCCATCTAGACGAATTGCCAAAATACAGGTAACACATGCACTCTCGTAACCAGTGGAGGGAATGTAGATTGACGAGGCACCTCTCCAATCAATTGTTGTTTGAGATCCTTGGCCCATAAACACTGCAGTTTCATCAATAGCAATTATGTTTAACACAAGTGCAGTTTAATAACTTCAGTATCTTCCAGCTTGAACAGTGTTGTCGATCTTCTTAGAGACAGTTCATATCGCTAAAGGAAGCCATCCAGCCAATGTTGTGATGCTTTGAATTCTTCTGGGGATATTTATAACTGTGGTGCTTTTGCAAGGGCAAATGCTTGAATATCACCCCTGAACACAACTAAAGCCTTACGGAATGAGTACAGCAATTTGTGGAAGATTTACATAAGAATAAGTATGGAATTATGTTTGATGGATTACATTATGGCAATAGAGTAGTGTTTTTAGAATTTTTTTGGAAGGCTTAGATGATGGGCATGTCACAACTAAAGCTAATAGAAAATTTGATAGTATAAATCAATTTCTGTATGGTACCAGCTGTCATCCACCACATACAATCAGAGCATTACCTTATGGTGAGTTTTTATGCATTTCTAGGTTATGTAGTGACAAAGATTAGCTGAAATATGAGTTAGATAGAACTGTGGTGATGTTTCTGGAAAGGGGGTATGATAGACAGCTGGTAGATGAAGCTTTATGTAATGCTATTAATGGTTACAGTAAGACTAAGGGTAAGTTAGATAAATATGCTAGTAAAATGAAAGATGATGGTTTAGTATCTAAAGAAAATAAGAAAGTTTTTGTAGTTGCCACCTATAATATTTTGAGTGAACTGGTGGAAGATATTAAATATTATTGGGGATTTTTATTGAAATATCAAAAGTTTTCAGATGTATTGGAATGGAATCCATTATTTTTGTACAGAAAACGTCACAGTGTTAAAGATTGTATAGTTCATAGTAAGTTTAGAATGCCCACAGATAGTGTGGCTATACAGCCAAATGATGTTAGTACTTTTCCGTGCAATAATTGTATTATTTGTAGATTTATTGTTAGAGCATTTGATAATATTAATGGAAATTCTTTTACATCTGTTAGTAAATATTATTGTTATACTGACGGCATTATTTATGGATTACAATGCCCATGTAAAATGTTTTATATAGGTAAGAGCAAGAGGGCTTTTAAATGCAGGTTGGAAGAGCATGTAAGGGACATTAATAAAAGGCAAGTCTGAAAGCCCTCTTGCCTTGCATTTTAAGTCTTGTCATGATAGTGATCCAACCCGTCTCAATGGTACAATTTTGAAAAAAGTAAATGGTGATGAAAGATGTTTAGATATAAAAAAAATATTACATAAAGAATCTTTATTTATTTTAAAGTTTGCAACCTTGACACTTGATGACTTAAATGTAGAATGCATCTGGAAGACTCATATTTGAGTTTATTGATTTTAAATGATTAATTATGTAATTAGGTAATTAAGTGTGGTTGTTTGTAATTATTTAAGATGTTGGGATTTTATGTATTTTACTCTATGAAGGCTTTCTGAGAGCCGAGGCTCTAGAGTATTTTGAGTGTTCTTCATTTAATAAAATGGTGTTCTAGCCATTGTTGTTGTTTAGATTTATAGATTTTATTTTATTTTGTTGTTTATGACCTAAAAAACACTGCATACATTCAGTGTAGTCGTTTGCCATGAACTCCAAAACTCTTTGGAATGCAGGCCCAATTACACTTATTAAAAAAAAACATGTTAGGGGTTGCTGCTGCTCTCATTATGCTGTATGTGTGACAGGCTTTAAATCACAGTGCTGATGCTGCTGCTGCCAGACCTCAGGAAAATAGAAGAAAAGTGCTTAGGCCCTGTTTGACTTATCATAGATGGCATGACACAGAAATTGCTGAGAAATACAGGGTGGATAGGATGTAACATTTGCACTTCCCACTTCATGCCCCAGGGAAATCGTGGAGGACCCATCCCACTGGAAAAAAAAGTATGTGTAGCATTATGTATACTAGCTACCGGTACTTTCCAAAGACACACAGGGGATATATTAGGGATATCACAGGCAACAGCTCCTGTAATATTACTTCAGTTTTAAATGCAATGCTATAACATGGAAGGAGTTACATCTGTTTCTGATGCATCCTACAGGTGAGAGTAAGAACCATACAGAAATTCTTTGAGTAGCACACTTCCCTGAAGTGCTGGGTCCAATCATTGCACACACATAGAAATTAAAGCCCCACCAGGTGAAGAGGGAAGGAGATACATCAAAAAAAGGTTGTCACTCTATAGACTGTCAGGTTGTGTGCAATGTCCAAGGGATAACGTATAATGTCTGTGAAGGTTACCCAGGCAGTTTCCATGACTCACACATATATCACACTTATGAGCTGTACATCAAGGTTTGTTATGTAGTGGAGCCCTGGGTCATGACACCCATGAGAAACCCACACAACCTCATTGAGCAAGGATACAAAGAGGCATATTCTCAAACTAGGACTACCACAGAATGTGTGTTTGGATTGCTCAAGTCAAGGTTCTGGTGTCTAGACACATCAGCAGGTGCAGTATGGCCAAGGCACCTCTGCCAAAATAATTACAGTCTATGCCATATTACATGATATAATTGTTAAGAAGCAGCTTCAATAAGGACAGTAAGGGGTGGAACACAGTTTCAAGGACCACAAGCAGTGCCAGCAGCATCAGCAGCAGATACAAATTAGACGTCTGAGGGAGAACCACCAGCTGCCGATGGTGATGCATGATAGAGGTGTGCACAATATGCCCTGGCAATGGCTGGGAGGCAAAGGATAGCAAACACACAATCACTACCTAGGTCAAAGGCTAAGATCCCATGCACATACAAAAAGGAAAATTGTTGCCTGTCAAACTCCACATACTTTATTTAACCATGATCAGCTGTGCTCTAATAGCATCAGACAGGTACAACCCCAAAGTATACAACTTGTACCTGTAGTAATGGTAAGGTAATTGTAGAACCCATAACAGAAATAAGGTTACATAACAGAGTAATTTCATGGGAAAATATGTATATGCCTCTAAGCAAAGCATTTCTATGATGTGTACATTTATATCACTAATATCTCCTGTGTCTGATATTTTTTGTATGCAGTTACATATTCTAACCAATACTGTGCATCAAACATTTCAATTGAGTACTGTCTATAAAACATTAGGTCAGTTATGCTGTCATTTGCACACCTATATCACGAAGCATGACTGAAGTTCTTACTGATGCCACTGCTTTACTTAGAATACTAAATGAAATACAACGAGGTTCAACAGTTATATAAACAATCATTCAGAAATGGGTAGAAACAGGAAATCAGAAATGTTTCTTCTGCAGTACTTATTGATAAATGCAAGCGTATGATTAAGCAAGTATTAACTATCAACTGTATGGATCAGACATATATGCAAACATAAGTCACAAAGACATGTGCAATGGGCAGGGCACAGTCTTCATCCTTTGCACAACGTAGCTGGGAGGGGCAGGAAGAAAAGGCTGACACCAAAGAAGTGAGTGCATTTGAGTTAGAAACACATATATCTTTCAGAGTATACAGTGGTCAGGGCCAGTAACAACAGATGTATAGCACTCAGCGGTACTGCTTAAATAGATCGCATGTGTGTGAGGTGGTATCAGCATTTATTTTTTTTCAATGTGCATGTGCGTGTTCGTGTGTGTGTGTGTGTGTGTGTGTGTGTGTGTGTGTGTGTGTGTGTGTGTGGGTGTGTGTGTGTGTGTATGTCTGCATGAACACAATCAAGCACTGTGCTACATATCCTGGCATCTCAGACAGGTGTGAGGCATGCATGGCAGTGTAGTCAGTTCAAGGTCATTGCCCCCAACCATAAGAACCAACTCTACCAGGAATTTCATTGCTACTTCCATGACTGTGGCTAGAAGTTGTGGTATTACCTGAACTTTAGAGATTTCTACTGGATGAGCTGTCTTCATGACTATGTCCAGGACCATGACCACCTGGCTTACTATGGCTGGGTGTGGACACTGCAATCACTGATGGAAGTAGTGTTACTATGGGAGCAGGATCTTGCACAGCCATGTCTGCTAACATCAGAAAATGTAGCAGTCCTCCTGCTTCATGAATACCCACCATCCCCCAGCAGACGTTCCATCACAGACACTGTCTGATCCCATGTATCATTCATCCTGTCCAAGAAGTCACCCACACAGTTCAGGGAGTCACGCATGTCAGAAAGCATGACATTTAGTACTCACACTATTGTTTTTGAAGCACTTCTGGAACATAACCGTACCTCAACTATGGCCTTACACATATATTTGGTGGCACCTAATGACACAACAGCATGAGGAAGACGATTGACAGTAGGCCTCCTTCAAGCACCTCTACAAACCCTCCTGTGTGGCATTTTGCCCTCATGATGGCTACAGTGAAAAGCAACCAGCTCTGCAACTTGAGTAACCACACTACCCTGATCAACTGTCATCCTCACCCTGTCCTCTGTCAGATGTTTCCATGTCATGAGTATGTGTAGCATACTTACTGTGTCTAAAATATGGCCAGGGGATGTGGGAGCCACAATTTCATAATTTCAGTGTCAGGTGACTCTCTGCACCCCCAAACTCTACCTTTTCATTGCCAGCATCATTGTAAGAGAATACAGATACTCTGACATCAGGTGGTAGGAGTTCCGCAGTGCCACTTTCAGGATCACCTATGATAACAAGCAATAAACACAGCAGAGAAGCAGAGAACAAAAATGATGAAAACCTTTCTTATATAAAAAGTATGTTAAATTGTAATAGACGCTAAAGGAATAGAATTATTATTTGCAGCTAGACCTGACTCTATCTTATATACAGTAATAATAATAACCAAATGTTTGCATAAAATGTGCAGATGTTCTTGCAGTCTGAAATCCAGATGTCCCTGTATGTAAGAAAGGGGAAGGAAAGAAGGTTAAGTATCACAATGCAAATGAAACAAGAAGCCGAGAACAGTCCCCTATACTTGTGCAGATTAAGAATGTTCTCACACAACAATCTACTGACCAGGTGAATCCATCCCAGAACATCCTCCTCTATCTCTCTATTACTGTGTTGTCTGACTCACACTTATTGCTGTCTCAGACATATAAGATATATGCCAGTAAATATATAACAATGATACTTAGAGTTCTTTTTATTTTGCATACCTGGAAGATTTGCTTGAGACACTCTGAGTCTGTTGTCCACATCAGTACTAACATCAAGGATTCTGTGTGAACCCTGTGTCAAGCTATCTGGATCCTAGAGAGTGGACAGGAATTCCTCTGTTTCAGTTAGTGGTTGTTCAGTTAAGTAGCCACCTGTTCCCAGGCAACTACAGCTGTCCTACTGCAGGTGAAGTTTATCATATCAGTTGTCCTGTGTCATATCTGGGAGTAACT
The DNA here is from genome assembly GCF_019279795.1 of Protopterus annectens. NCBI lineage: Eukaryota > Metazoa > Chordata > Ceratodontiformes > Protopteridae > Protopterus > Protopterus annectens. Next base: position 467,070,329 of record NC_056732.1, read on the forward strand.
TCTTTTATGGTCTGTGATAGCATTGATGTTGTCAACCACCGGCTGCTGTATCCTGTCTTGCACAGGTTGGTCAGTGCTATGTCTCTCTAAGATAAAAGCTTCATGGTGGTGTATGGCCTGGATAATGACCTCATTTTTTGGATAAGCAGGTGGTGGCTTCCAGGATACTAATTTATTCTTGGGTGCTATATCCCTGTATGAGATGAAATTGAAAACAGATACAAAACTACCATGAGTACACACAAGTTAAAATAACAAAAATAATAATGCACAGAACAGGTTGTGTAAGTGTGTAATGCATTGTAGCATTAACAATGCTGATTCACAATGTACCAGTAGAAATGTAAAAAAAAACTCTTATAGTGCCATCTCCACTGTTGTGGTGGGCAGCCAGTTAGATATCACAAATTTATCACATTCTTTGTGCTAACAAATGTAAAAATACCTGACCTTACTATGAAGTTATTATACACTTTTCTGAAACAATTTTTTAAATTCCAAGAAAATAACACCCACGAAAAGATGAAAAATGTTTTTTATTGAGCATTGCAATTCATCTTTAATGTTACACTAAAAGCATTATGTAAAAAATTATAAAATACCGTGACAAGAAAGCAGTGTACAAAGTAGATAAATCTTCAAAAGTTGTGAGTATTTAGCAGTATCAAGCTCTCTGGATCCAACATTCTCCTCACTATGATATAAGTACATAAGCTATACCATTACCAAATATAGAGCATAGCCTGTGACCACTGTGATGATGTAAATGAGGTTTGAAATCATTAGCATTATGAAGGCTGCCAGCCTAGCCAGAAAGAATTTGGTACATACTTCTATCATTTGTAAATATGAATGTTGAATTACAGACTTGTTTTCTTAATTGAAAGAAAATACTGTGAAATGTTGAAATACAAGCATGTTTTCTTAAATGAAAGAATATGCTGTGAAATGTTGAACTTAAAACAATGTAGCAACATTGCCCTATGCTATAAAGAAAGCTAAGTCAAGCATTTATTGTCCTTCCTTTGAAGTTAAACTTATTTCATGTCTGTCCCTTTGAAGTTAAAATTTGGAGTTGATGAGTCTGGAGTGAAGCATCCTGCCTATTGTTTTAACTTAAGGAATAATTACTAGGGTTTACATATGGAATGTATTTTATGGCTGTAGTTTCCTGCAGGTGCAAGATAACAAGAATGTAGTATCTGTTAGCTTGGGAACACTGGGAAAGCATAAAAAATGATGTAATGGGAATCAGGACTGAAAATAGCAATTTAAACAGAGAGAATAGAAGGCATTAAACATTTTTGTCTTGACCATCCAACTCATCAGCATTCTGCCTGTTTTCTGATGTAAGTTATCTTAGACTTGTGTTTTCTTTTAGAAATTGCTAGAAACTAGAAAGATTAGACTCAGTGTTTTTCTTTGATGTTAGAACAGTACTGCTGTCTTATTTTAAGTATTTCTCTGTGATCTCAGAACTCTTGATTAGCGCTGTGTAGTAGGAAGTATTGTCTTGTGTTTTATTATTTATTATTAAATATTTTTAAACCCTTTCAACTGTGGCTGTTTTGTGTAGAGAAAAGTTAAGCTCTAAGAGTACATTGCATGTATATAAGGATCCTGTACCAAGTCACTCTAATAAGCCTTGACTGTTTAGTCATACTACCAATTGGATAATAATATTGTGCAGTAATAATTGGACACCATTTTAAGGGCCTTTGAGTAGCTGATAAATATTAGTTGGGTGGTGACAAGTGCTACTACCATATAGTCTGGGTAAAAGGGGCACAGCTGGAGAACCTGTGCCAGCCTTCCACAGAAGTGTCTGTGTGGTGTTATAAACTCTTATCTCAAAGTGTGTGTGTGTGTCAGCTACTTGGGCAGGGACACGAAGCACTGGTTGAACAGAGAGGGTGCTAGAGGTTTTAGCTTGCCCAGCTTGGCTGAGATATGGACCCTATAGCTGTGGCAGTGGGGAGTCTTATTGGGGATCTGGAGAGCAAGGGAGTGACTAGCCCCAGACTGACTGTGATCTATGTGTGTTCTTAAGGGAAATTGCACTTTACTGTGTGCATTTGTTATCCTTTCCTCATATATGAGACTCCCTCTCTGGTGTTAGTGGTATGGATTAAGTCACCTTGATTTCTGGGCCAGGGCACGGGCATCACATTTGTGTTTGGCAGCGGTGGGATATCCACATCACATATTAATTAGTTGGCAAATACTAATTGGCTTGTCATGGTGTGGGTAGAGTGAATCCCTGTAGCTTGTGTACAGTGAGCTCTGAAGGTGTTTTTGTACTCTAAAACAGCCATACTTTGAATACTCAGAGTTCAGATCACAATTGTTTTATTTCTTTTGTTAGCTTAGTTAGTCAGGGTGAGCAGGCAGCATGTCAGCAGAGGAGTATGGAAAGCTGACAAGGAGCCAGCTGGCGGAGATGTGCCAGGCTAGGGGACTGGTGCATGGAAACCTAACTAAGGCAGACCTGATTGCAGCCTTGGTTACAGCTGCATCAGAAAACAGCAACCAGGAGGACAATCAGACTGGCAGTGGAGATATAATACCCTTGGAGAATGGACAGCGCAACCTTTCTGCAGTGGACTTAAAAATACAGTTGGAGTTAAAGAGAATTGAGATGGAGGCCAGGCATTTGGAAATAGAAGCAGCTGAGAGACTGAGGAGTCTACAGGCTGAGGAGAATGAGAAACTGCTATGCCTGGAAGCTGAGGAAAAAGAAAGGCAGAGGCAGCATGAGAAGGAGATACTGACTCTTCGCTAGAGTCATGGAGGTAATGGGGAAGGGTGTAACTGGACCCCAGAAGCACAAAAGGTGAGTAAATATCTTCTGCAGTTTAAAGAGGGGGATAATTTTGATAGTTTCATTCATATGTTTGAGAGGGTATGTAAACAGTATGAAGGTGACCAAGGGCTCTGGGTACAGTTCCTGACCCCCTTACTCCATGGTAAAGCTGTAACTGTATTATTTAAAATCTCTGACATTGCATGTTTTGATTATAATGCTGTAAAAAAATTGTCTATTAGAGTTTTTTAAGCTAACACCTGAAACGTATAGGTAAAAGTTTCCTGAGAATGGATGCAAGGCAGATGAATGTGTGTGTGAATATTTTGCTGAACTGAGCACTTATTTCCATAGGAGGGTGAGTGGGATGTCAGGTCACTACTTTTGAAGGGCTGGCAGAACTTTTGGTGAAGGAACAAAACTTATCAGTTTGTCTGAGGACATGAGGATCTGGTTAGCTGATAGACAATGTGCTACTTCAGATGAGTTGGGGAAGAAGGGAGACCTATACCTGACAAGCAGGGCAGCCCTGCACAGGAATGGGATCCCCAGTACTGCTCATGGGTCTAAAACAACCCATGGTGGGCAGCACAGACTACCACAACAGAATCTGCCAGTAGCAGGGGAAGCCACTAGTCCAGTTACACATCCAGGAGCTAGGGTCAAATGTTTTGAATGCAACCAGTGGGGCCATGTGGCATACAGGTGTCCACAGAGGCAAGGTGGGGAAAAAAAAGGTGAGGGAGCCAGTAAGTGGGAAATACAAAATGCCAATAGTAGGTTGTCTTGGGACAACAAGGGTACCAAACTACCACCAGAGGCTATATCCTATTGTAGTGAATGGTAAAGAGGCCATTCCAAAGATAGACACAGCCTCTGATATAACCATTGCAAAGCCTGCAATGGTTACAGAGGAACACTACCTGCCTGGGCAGTCTACTCCAACCAAGGCTTTAGGAGAGAACACATTCCAAATACCTTTGGCTAGGGTTCACCTTAATTGGGAGGGTGGAAAAGGAAGCCAGCAAGTAGGTTTGTTTGAGGATATACCTGCAGATGTACTGATAGGGAATGATTTTGATAGTGCAGTAACCTGTGATTGTGCAGTTACACACAGTCAGGCTTGGAGACAAGCAGGTAAGTCTGGTAGCCTGGGGTAGACTCAAACAGACTACATACTTGCAGCCAGGACTGGTGAGGTGGTTACTTCAGGGAGGGATATACCCTGTAGCAGTGAGACTGAAGGAGAGCCACAGCTGCTTGGGGGTACTCATGGTCCCTTGGACAGAGTAACTACAAAGGTAGAGGTGAGTAGTAGTACCCAGGCTGACAGTGAGGCACCACTGTCAGAGGATGCCAGACTTCCTGTGGAAGGGGAGCTGGGAAGGGTTACAAGGAGAGATATGAGACAGGCTCAGCTCTTAGACCCTACATTGCAAGGCCTGAGGCAGGTAGCTAGGAAGGCACCTGATTCTCAAGGAAAGGGTGAATCTGTATACTGCGACAAAGGGTTACTATGCAGAGAGTGGACCCCTGAGGGATGGCTGGAAGGTGAGAGAGTACACAGTTGGCAGTGCCTAGAGCCTACCATCTGGTGCTTCTAACCATAGCCCATGATATTTCCTTTGCAGGTCATATGAGCATAAAACATACGAAGAGCCATATTATGGAGGACGTCTATTGGCCTGGAATTTCCAGAGATGTAACAGGGTACTGCAGGAACTGTGAGCAGTGCCAAAAGGTAGGCAAGGCAGGAGACAAGGTGAGAGCTCCTTTGATGCCTTTGCCTGTGATTGAGGAGCCATTTCATAGGGTAGCTATGGATATATTGTGGATCCTCTGAGTACATCAGGTTCCACAGGGAAAATGTATATCCTAGTGGTAATGGATTATGCTACATAATACCCTGAGGCAGTGGCTTTGCCCTCCATTGAGGCAGAGAAGGTGGCAAATGCTTTATAGGTTCATAGGTTCATAGGTTCGTACTAGGCTATCTGCCCAAGGGCATTTATAAGCCTAGCCCATAGTTATTTGGCTTTCGCCACCCCTTTAGTTTGAATAAAACTATGCCTATTATTTTGCTGTACCTCTGTCAAGCAGTGACACTGAAGTAATCCCTGGGGTATATCTGCGATCCCCCATCCATTGGTCAAGATTCCTCTTGAACAAGGCCAGCAAGGTGCTCTGCCTCACATGTACTGGGATTTTGTTCCACAGCATAGGGAGTCTCTGGGTGATGAATCTGTCCCTACAGCATGTTCTATTAATAACCGTGTCAAGGTTTAAGTCTCCCGCCCTTGTGGTTCTGAGGGATCTAGATTTTTTGAGGTGAAGCATATTCATCAAATCAGGGTTTAACATGGCCTTATATGTCAGGCACAGGTCACCTCTGAGCAAGCGGTATGAGACTGAATAGAGCTGGAGTTCTTTCAGTCGGGCAGCATAAGACATATTTTTGAGACCCTTTATCCTTTTGGTGAGGAACTTTTGGGGCCTTTCCAGCTGCTGCAGGTGTCGGGTCAGATACATTCTGAATGGGGCATTGTACTCAATCATAGGTCTAATGAGTGATGAGTACAGGGGGAAGATGACCTCCCTTGATCTAGATGTGAATCCCTTCATGATCAGGTGGGCAATGTAGAAGGTTTTCCTAACTACTTTAGCAACATGAGTGTCAAACGAAAGGCTACTGTCAACCTGGGTCCCCAGATCCCTGATGACTTCTTCTGTGCTCAGTGGATTGCCACCTATATGGTAGCTAGGGGTAACCTTGTTTTTCCCGAAGGGTATGACTATGCATTTCTTGGCATTTAACTTTAGGCCATGGCTCTGGCACCAGTTATCCGTTTCTGTGAGGCCCTTCTGAAGGATATCTGTGTCAGATGTGTTTTTGACTATGGCGCCTAGTTTGCAGTCATCTGCAAACTTTGTCAGCCATAACCCTCCTGTGCTTGCTTGTACTTCAGAAAAGTAGATGCCGAACAAGAGTGGACCCAGGACTGATCCCTGTGGGACACCACTTGTGACAGGCTTTGAGTCTGACATGGCTCCAGCAACTCTGACCCTGTGGGTTCTGTCACTTAGCCAGTTTGCAACCCATCTTGTGATGTATGGGTTTACATTCAAGCTGATGAGTTTTTCGATGATACCTGAGTGGGGTATTGTGTCGAAGGCCTTTGCCAGGTCAAGGTAGGCTGTATGGACTGCCTTTCCCTCATCAATGGCCTTGGTGACTGTCTCGAAAAAGTCAACCAAGTTTAAAAGGCATGATCTGCCTTTGACAAAGCCAAACTGGGTTGGATCCAAAGTCTGCAAGTTCCCTATGTCTTTATTTATGAGTTCCATTATGATCCTCTCCATGGCTTTGCAGATAAGGCTTGTCAAGCTAATGGGACGGTAATTTCCAAGGTCGGTGGAGGCACTGCCCTTGTGAAGTGGGACCACAGTCGCCGTGCGCCACTCCTTGGGTACGTATCCTGAGGTGAGGCTAAGATTAAACAGCTGTCCTAACTGCGGGTTTAATTCCTCATTGAGTTCGTGGAGCACACAGCTGGGGACACCATCCGGTCCCATGGGTGCTGTGTTTTTTGCTTTGGAGAGAGCAGTTCTCACCTGGCTGTTGGAGATGTTTGGGGGGCTACAATCCTCTGGTATAGATATCTCTCCTTTGGGGAGGGGAGAAGTTTGCACTGAACCTGTCAGCCAGTATGTTGGCAATGTGTGTAGGTTCAGTAATCTTCACATCATTTTGAACTAATTCTGAGCATATCTGGGAGTTTCCTCCTAGGTTTCTAACATAGCTAAAGAAGGCCTTATGATTGTCTTTTGAGTCCTTGGCGATTTTTCTCTCAAAATTTGCCTTGGATGATTTTATGAGAGCTCTTAGTTTTTACTTATAATGATCAAAGGTGTCTTACCTTTCAAGGATTTTGCTCTATCTTGTAGTAGCTTCCTCCTTTTGTTGTAGAGCTTGTTTATGGCTGGGGTCCACCAGACTGGACGCTTGCCTTTGGTACAAAGAGTCTTAGTTTTGTTTGGGATTGCCTGATCCATGCAGTCCTGTAGGTGCTGGTAGAAGGCATTTGTAAGTGATTCAGCGGTTTGAGTAATGTTTACCACTGGCTCAGGGGCCTTAAAGGAGACCACATTAGTTTTTAGAAGTGTGAAGTCGGCTTTTGAGATTTTCAGCAGGGTAGGATTCCCAAAAGAAATACTGACTGACAGAGGTGCCAATTTCATGTCAGACCTGCTGGCTTGTCTCTGGATGTCCTGTGGGTTGAAGCACATGAAGACCACCCCCTACCATCCCCAGACTAATGGTTTTGTTGAGAGGTTAAACTCTACACTCGAGTCCATGCTACAGGCATTGGCAGATCAGTTTAAGAGGGAGTGGGACAAATATTTGCCCCATCTTTTGTTTGCTTACAGAGAGGTTCCCCAGGAATCCACATGTTTTTTACCCTTTGCGTTACTGTATGTGTATAGGGTGAAGGGACATATATATTTAATTCAAGATGAGTGGGAAAGTGAGGGTGAGTCTCACAAGGAGTCTGTTGTGGCATACATCCTAAACCTCAAGACAAGGCTCAGGGAACTCATGGGCTTGGCCCAGGAGAACCTGGCAGAAGCCCAACAACAGAAAAAGGTGTGGTATGACAGGAATGCTCAAGCTAGAGAGTATGCTGTGGGGCAGCAGGTGGTGGTTCTCATTCCTGTCAGACACAACAAGCTGCAACCAGCTTGGGAGGGTCCCTACAAGGTGGTAAGAAATGTAAATGATGTTAACTACATGGTGGAACTGCTAGGCAGATGGCAGTCACACAAATTGTACCATGTTAACATGATGAAACCTTACCATGATAAGGAGGCCCTTGTGCTGAGCATTTACAGTGGATTGCAGGATGAGTCTGAGGAGATCTGGGGACTGATCTCCTCAGTGAGGTTCGGGCTGACACCTCAGTGGAAGGGGTAGCAATGCCCCAGCAGCTATCTCCTACCAGTTCGAGAAATCCAAGCAGTGTTGAAGGAATTTGGAGACATGTTCACTGAGAAACCAGGGTGCACCCACCCAGTGCAGCACCAGGTGGATACAGGACCCCAAAGGCCTATTTGGCAGGCCCCTTATAGAGTGCCTGAGAGAGTCAAACAGACTCTCAGGGAGGAGGTACAGGAGATGTTGAAACTAGGGGTGATTCAAGAGTCCAACAGTCCCTGTGCCTCCCCAGTGGTGCTGGCGTCAAAGAAGGATGGCAGCACCAGGTTCTGTGTGGACTATAGGAAATTAAATAGTCACACAGAGTTGGGTGCTTACCCCATGCCTAGGACAGATGATGCCCTAGAGCAGCTGGGTGAGGCTATGTATCTTACAACCATTAATCTTACCAAGGGTTACTGGCAGGTGCCCTTGACTCCAAGTGCTAGAGAGAAGTCAGCCTTTGTGGCTCCTTTTGGCTTGTATGAGTTCACAAAGATGCCCTGTGAGATAAAGAATGCCCCTACGGCTTTCCAGAGGCTGGTAGATCATATCCTAGCAGGAGCTGGAGGATTTGCCCTTGCTTACCTAGATGACATTGCCATCTACAGCCATTCTTGGCCAGAGCACCTTCAGCATGTCAGGAGGTGCTGGGCAGTCTACAGAGGGTATGGTTGACCATTAAACCCAGCAAATGTCAGGTGGGTATGGAGGAGGTCTCCTACCTAGGACATAGAGTGGGGAGTGGTAAAATAAGGCCAGAACCTGCCAAAGTGGAAGCCATTCAGGCATGGCCTGCACCTGTTACCAAAAAGCAGGTGAGGGCATTTTTAGGGACAGCCGGGTACTACAGAAAGTTCATCCCCAGTTATAGTACCATAGCTGCTCCCCTCACAGACCTCACAAGGAAGAACAGGCCAAATAAGGTAGTGTGGACCCCATCATGTGAGCAGGCATTCCAGAAGCTTAAAGAAGCTTTGGGAGGACCCCCTGTGTTAGCCAGTCCAGATTACAGCAAAGAATTTGTTGTGCAGGTGGATGCTTTGAACCATGGAGTGGGGGCTGTACTAAGCCAAATTTCTTCAGAAGGGGAAGAGCACCCAGTGGTTTATTTCAGTCATATTCTCCAACCCAGGGTGGAATGCTATGCAGCTGTAGAAAAGGAATGTCTAGCCATAGTGTGGGCATTGCAGAAACTTCAGCCTTATCTGTATGGAAGGAAATTCACTGTTATGACAGATCACAACCCCCTAACATGATTAAACAAACCAGCAAAATGCCAAGTTGCTAAGATGGAGCCTAGGGTTGCAAGCATATGATATGTCAGTGCAGCACCACAGTGGGAGTAGAAATGCCAATGCAGATGGGCTCTCAATACAGGGAATGGGGTAGGTATACTCAGATAGACCTAACCCTCTCAAGCAGCGTTTCTCAAGGGTCACTTGAAAAACTAGGTTGAGTTCTCGGGGGGGGGGGGTGAAGGCTGCCAGCCTAGCCAGATAAAATTTTGGTAATAATTCTATCATTTGTAAATATGAATGTTGAATTACAGACTTGTTTTCTTAATTGAAATAAAATACTGTGGAATGTTGAAATAAAAGCTTGTTTTCTTAAATGAAAGAATATGCTGTGAAATGTTGAACTTAAAACAATGTAGCAACATTGCCCACTGCTGTAAAGAAAGCTAAGTCAAGCATTTCTTGTATGTCTTTTGAAGTTAAGATTATTTCATGTCTGTCCCTTTGAAGTTAAAATTTGGAATCAATGAGTCTGAAGTGAAGCATCCTGCCTATTGTTTTAACTTAAGGAATAATTACTTGAGTTTACATGTGGAATGTCTTTTATGGCTGTAGTTTCCTGCAGGTGCAAGATGACAAGAACGCAATATCTGTTAGCCTGGGAACACCAGAAAAGTGTAAGAAAAATTATGTAATAGGAATCAGGACTGAAGATAGCAATTTAAACAGAGAGAATCAGAAGGCATTAAGCATTTTTGTCTTGACCATCCAACTCATCAGCACTCTGCTTGTTTTCTTATGTAAGTTATTTTAGACTTGTGTTTTCTTTTAGAAATTGCTAGAAACTAGAAAGATTAGACTAAGTGTTTTTCTTTGATGTCAGAACTGTACTGCTGTGTTATTTTAAGTATTTCTCTGTAATCTCGGAACTCTTGACTAGCACTGTGTAGTAGGAAGTATCGTCTTGTGTTTTTATTATTTATTGTTAAATATTTTTAAATCCTTTCAATGGTGGCTGTTTTGTGTAGAGATAAGTTAAGCTCTAAGAGTACATTGCATGTATATAAGGATCCTCCACCAAGTCATTCTAATAAGCCTTGACTGTTTAGTCATACTACCAATTTGATAATAATATTGCACAGTAATAATTGGACACCCTTTTAAGGGCCTTTTAGTAGCTGATAAATATTAGCTGGGTGGTGGCAAGTGGTACTAACATATAGTCTGGGTAAAAGGGGCACAGCTGGAGAACCTGTGCCAGACTTCCCCAGAAGTGTCTGTGTGGTTCTATAAACTCTTATCTCAAAGTGTGTGTGTGTGTGTGTGTGTGTTAGCTACTTTGGGTAGGGACACGAAGCACTGATTGGACAGAGAGGGTGCTGGAGGTTTTAGCTTGCCCAGCTAGACTGAGATCTGGACCCTATAGCTGTGGCAATGGGGAGTCTTATTGAGGACCTGGAGACAAGGGAGCGACCAGCCCCAGACTGACTGTGATCTCTGTGTGCTCTTAAGGGAAATTGCACTTTACTGTGTGTATTTGTTATCCTTTCCTCATATATGAGACACCCTCTCTGGTGTTAGTGGTGAGGATTGAGGCTCCTTGATTGCTGGGCCAGGGCACAAGCATCACAAGCATATGTAATCATAAGTAGCATAAACCTCAATCTGCATTAAGGGTAGAAAAGGTAAACATGGTGTAAGGAGCTACATGATTTCATGCATACTCCATAACACTGCAAGGACAAGCTTTATGAAGTGTCACCTGCTGATGGCTTACAGGTGTCTATGATTATTCTGACTGCAGAATCAATCAATGTTTCACAGTGCCCCCTCTTTAATGTACAGTTACTGAGAGTGTGTCAGAGAGAAGAGAATTACTGAAAAGTTTGAAACTACATTGAGTGACATTCGAATGCTGTTTGAATGACCACAGTTTACTGCCTCTTACTAAGAAATGTACATAGCCAATGGAGTACATTTAGCACTGATAAAGAAACCATATGCAATAAAAGTCAGTTAGCACTGCTGTTAGGAAAGCATAGAAAAGGGAATGAGTCACCATAAAGAAAGAGAGGAATATACCTACACTGTATGCAGTCTTTGTTTAATAATGTTTGAGTACATGGGTATCCTAACTGCTGCCACTATCCAACTCATGTAGACATTTACTGGCACATAAGAAAGGACAAGTTTCATATTTTTTTTATGTTGCACTTTCAGTGTGACTTGATAGAATGTCATATTTTGAGTAAATCTAAACACTTGTACTCCTTGGTAATATATGCCATTGACTGTGGCAAATATAGGACCTGATCTTTAAGATTGTTCTTAATACCCTGGCTTGATGGTTCACATTCATACAGATTCTGGTTGAAAAATAAGAAAGTTAAGGAAACATCAGAATTTATATATAAAGTACTTATATCAAAATGTATCTTTTTTTTTTCTTTAATCATTTGCACGCTGTTTGGTGTTGCACTCTGTTGACTGGCAATGGTCAGTAGCAGAGAACAAGCAGTTCACTTCCCAAGGTAAAATCTGATTAATTTAATTTGGAATCCTGTCAACAGTGCAATTGAGACTAACATTGGTGCACTTTCTTCAGCACTCTATGCAGAACTGTTTGAAGAAATGCAAGGTGTCACACCTATCTCTGTGGCATAATATGTAAATGTTTTGAGCTTAGAGAAACAGTAGGTTTGAAATCTGTTCACTGATCATTTTACTGAGGGAGGTCATAAATCTTGACATTCATGTTTGGTGTATGAATGTGTATATGCAGGATACTCAAGTAAGGTAAATATTGAATAAAGTGATAGACATATCTGTCATGTGGTAAGATGGCATTATTAATTGTGTGTACTGTTTGAAAAATAAAAGCATTTCTGCTGTTCTCTGTCTCCTTTTTCATTCAAATGGCATTACCTAAAGTCCTGATGTCTTGAGACATAAATGATAGTAGTGAAGTGGCAAGGAGATGTGAGAAGGCTAAATGTGTTAGTGTAATACAGTAGTAGCTATGCTCAGTGCTAGATATACACTTTGATTCATTTCATGTTCCTTTAAATTGTTATCCCAAACAATGTTTTGTAAATGTTTTGCTAAATATTGCCTTCTTTATTTGCACACTGCTTACCAGTGTGAAATGAACTTTCACAGCTTAAAGAAAAAAGTGAAAAAAATGTAATTTACCTTGCCTTCACTAGCTTAAATAATCCTGGCATTAGTGCATGGCCCTCAGCATCCTGGATTGTAATGACTGCAGAGAATGCACCTGACAGATATTCAACTCTGTGGCACAAGGTATAAAAGAAGTGAATTAAGTGAAATAAGTCACATGATGCATTGTTCAAATCCTGTTCAGAGAGTGCATTTTAATTATTCTTAATATGTTTTCTTTTTAATAATTTACATTTGCACACTGTTTGGCTGACATACAGTTGTTAAATCTGTATTTAATGGAAATGAAAGCAGGACAAAACTAGAGTCATACAGTTCCATTAGTTTACTTTCACATTGTGGAAAATAATGGAGAATATTTTATGTGATAAATTATTATCAGACTTGGAAAGGTTGGGAATTGAAACCATATATAGTCATGCATATGTTGAAAATAGATCTGTTACCATCTATAACGTGATATAACAGCTATGGATGAAAAATTGTGCCTGTGATGTAATTTATATAGATTTAACTTCAGAATCTGATAAGATCATATACAAATCACTGACCAATAAATTAGAACAAGTAGTTATTGATGTACTCTTGATAAGATGGGTAGCTGCATGGCTTACAAATAGGATATGGCAAGTACCATACATCAATTATACATGTGAAATTTCAGATTGCATTCAGGGTGTTCCACAGGGCTCTGTTCTAGGCCCATACTTATATCTTTCAGATAATATTTTTCATCTGATGTGTTCTACAGCATGTATGCAGATGACTTGAAAATGGGTAAACTGATTACATGTGTTATAGACAGGCCATGTCCACAAAATAATTTGACCAAATTGACCATTTGGGCACAGGAGGATAACATGCTGATAGATACATCAAAAACTAAGCATATGAGATTTGGGAGACATAAATTTAAAAGTGAATACTTATTACAGCATATAGTGATTGAAACTGTAGATTCATTTAAGGATCTTGGTATATGGATAGATCCAGCTTTGGGTATGTCTAATCATATCAACTAACTGATTAATGATAGTTATAGTACTATAGATTGTATACAAAGACTTATAAAGTTTAGGAAATCAGAAATGATGAAGTCATTGTTTGGTAGTTATATTAGAACTAAACATGAGTAGGGAATAATAATATGAAAACCTTATAAGAAAACAAACATGAGTAAACTTAAAAGAGTACAGTGGAAATATACCAAATGCATTCATTAGTGTGAAAATTTAAGTTACTATGAAAGACTAAAATATCTGAACTTGTACAATGACTCATAGAGATATTTAAGATGAGACCTTATTCAGGTATATAGGGTATTTAACAACAACTATGTCTAGGAATGTTTGGGGTTATCAAAATTAGTAAAGAATCATCAGACAACCTATGTAGAAGAATGAAAAGTGTACCAATTGGTTCTCTGACAGAGTAGTTGATGAATGGAATAGAACACCAAATTACATTACATCAAGCACAAGTTTAGATATTTTAAGAACAACCTGGACACATATTATGGAAACAACTATTTTGGTATATTGCCAGGCTTGAAGAACATTATTGCCCATGCTTGAAATATCTGTATATGTGCATATTTGTAAGGACAAATAGTGAACAAATAGTTTAGGTTGCCTTATGTAGTGCAAACAAGCATCATGACATTGTGCGGCCATTAACACGTTGGATAGCACTCAGTGAAGAAACTACATTGGTCAGGTAACTTTCTATGTGGCACAAGGTGGAAGTGCAGTGTAGTTAGAGAAATAAACCAGTTGATGCCAAGTTTGAATCCAGTTAAGTGATAATTTTAAAGGGGGGTTTGAATACATATTTATACACATTTTGTGATATCATTATGTTGCTGTCTGAAAATCAACTATTCCCACTATTGCTAACAAAATGTGACCTATTGTATGTCCCATTTAACATCATATGCCAGTACCTATAGTCCTGATAATGTGTGCCAGAAATTAAAGTTCAGATGTGTCAAGCAGATGTGAGAAGGATGAATGTGTTACTTAAATGAACTTCCTGATGTGGTCATTGCAAGATATATCCATTGATTGAATTAATTTTATTGTCAATTTTTTCTTTCTCATATATTTTTTCCACTGCCTTTTGCATTTGCTCTCTACCCAGCAGCACATAACCATGGTGTACTGCCCAAGGTAAAAACAGAAATATTTAGTTTAAGGCATACCTCTCAACTGTACAGATTTTCACAGAATGTCCAGATTTTTGCCTCATATTTTTGATCCATTTTTCATAAAATTCAAGTTTTAGGACAAATTAGTGGCAAATCATTAAAGACTGAAGTTAAAAAACAATGACAGACATTTCAGCTTCAGACTTCGTACCCTTCAGAAAATTCATGCTAATGAAGTGTTTATCTATCTACTTCCTAAGTTTGCAAGAGCAATATTTAAATATTGCCCCTATTTTTGGGCCTTTGTCCCACTTTTTCTTATTACTTTGTCCAGATTTCCTGCTGTAAGAGGTTGAGAGGTATGGTTTAAGCTACTTTATGTAGCAGAAACATATCTGGCATGCTTTTTTCAGCACACTGACAGTATGGAATGGAGAAGTTCTATCTGTTGCTTACCTATCTCTGTGGCACAAGATGTAAGTGCAGTGAGTTTAGATAAAGAACAAGGTGATTAAAGGTTTCAGTCCAGCTAAACTATACTTTTACAGAGGATACCAGAATGCCATTTCTCACAACATTTTGAATAGTAATATAAAACAAATAAATGAGAATGTGACACGTGTTTATTACAAGCAATTTATCAGGAAACTTTTCTATTAAACAAATATCATTAATG
Organism: Protopterus annectens; assembly: GCF_019279795.1. Taxonomy (NCBI): domain Eukaryota; kingdom Metazoa; phylum Chordata; order Ceratodontiformes; family Protopteridae; genus Protopterus; species Protopterus annectens. The sequence continues at coordinate 467,085,344 of NC_056732.1, forward strand.
CTTCATTGGATGAAGCTGGAGCAACAGAACATGGGTTTTCTTTTCAAAGAGTATCTTCTTCTGACCAGCTGCAGCAAAATAGTGTTTTGTTGGCACTACCCCCCGAGATCGTGGAAGGCATCCTCAATTTTTTGTCCTATGATGAAGTCAGTCGTCTCCGTCTGATTTGTAAGCGAATGGACCAGATTTGCCAGAGAATGCTAACCCAGGGATATCTAAAGATATCTAAAGGTGGAACGATACTATGTATAACTGCATGTTAATGTGTGTACAATTTCTTAAACATGACAATGATTATATTTGATTTAAAATGCACTTGTATATGTATGATTGGCACAACACGTTTATTATAATCATCATGACTCATCACATATCCTATGTGTTTAGGACTGTTATGTCTTGTGAAGTATGTATGTAACATACCACAGCCTATATTACTCAGGTCATGCAACTCCATCCATCTGAAATATATTTACAAACAGAAATATTGCCTTTTACATAGGAATGCATTTGCAAGCTTAAATTCACATGCATGTAGGCATCTCTGAAGTATATCTCCATTCATTCTGAAATTAGTACATCTCTAATTACTATGCTTTAAATGAAGTTCTCCTGTGGAAATGAGACCTAATAAACTAAATATCAAGTTTTGTGTTCTTTATCCTATGGGTTCAACTTCATGCTGCTACAAAAACATGTTAATATTGTGTAAGTCCCAGTATCACAATATGTTACAATTCAACCTACTTATCCTTTCAAACAGCAACAATTATAAGCCAAGCCATTATGAATTTCATATTTGAACATCAGAACCACTATGTAAATAAGTTGAGCATCACACATGGCAAGTCTCAATGCCATGTTTCACACCTTTAGTGGTTTTGATGTAAGTAGTACCGATGCATCTGCCGAGGAATCCATATGCTTTCAATTGGGCAAATGCAGTTGACAAGGCTGCAAATAACCTGTTACATGTAAGATGTGAATTGGGTGCCAGTTCAGACATTTATTGTTAGCTTGACTTCTGTGGACATGGCTAGTGATGGAGACAATGGTCTTAAATTTAGAGCTCAAAGGTGGGGATGTTAAAGAGTACAGGAATTTTGTGGCACTCCTTGTGAAGTGCTGTAGTTATAGGCTGCTGCAGGGAGATTATACTGGGTTTCAGTATAAGTTGGAGGCCTGGAATAGCTTAGCCAAGGCTGTCTTCAGTGCAACTGACATTCCTTGCACTGAGAAACAATGTTGTCACTACAGCAGTGTCCTTAAGAAAGGCAAGCAGGACCTCCTAAGTTGATTGGAGGCTGAATTTTGGACTGTGAACACCCATCAGCTGCATAAATATTCTGACCCATAACCTGTCTATGATCTAGCATTTATTATTTAGCCAGCCATGGAAGTTACTTATTATACTTTCATATATATATATATATATATATATATATATATATATATATATATATACATATGTGTGTGTGTGTGTGTATATATACATGATACACTGAAGCCTCTTTTTTATCTAATCCTGCTGCTCAGAGCAATTACTGTCAGCATTACTATTATGTAATATGATGGCTATACTGAGTCAGGTCTAAGGTTAACAAGTGCAATATGGTAACTAAACAGCTGCTATTCACTAGTCTCTATTTATGCTATATCTTAACAGTGTAAGGGGTTTGGTGGTGGGTATTTATTTAGTATTTATCACTGGATAATGGATATTGAATGTGTTTATGTAATGTGAAATACATTTTGCATGCCATACGTGTTGTTATTTTCTAATTTATGTTATTCTTTGATATAGCTGTATCTACGATATTTGCACCGCGTTTCTCTTGTGAGCCGACATTTGTAATTTCCTTTAGGCTGCACTTGTGTGGTCCTAAATGACAATAAAGTTTCTTTGAATCTATATATGTGTGTGTGTGTGTGTGTGTGTGTGTGTGTGTGTGTGTGTGTGTGTGTGTGTGTGTATATATGTATATATATATATATATATATATATATATATATATATATATATATATATATTTTAGCACTGTACAGCTGCAGAGGAAACAGCAGCAAATTATGAGGCACACCAGGAGAGTAACTCACCTCAGAGAGGCACGGGTTAAGTATGACTCAGGTCCAAATTACAGCCATGTAACTGTTTTCAGTCCCTCCATCACAAACATCTTGAGCAGGCATGCTGCAATGTTGATATCAAGCATGCATACATTCTCCAATAACTCTTGCTGCTTGCATTAGGCAATTAGAACACTAGGTTAACTGTATGTGGGTTCAATACTCAGAATTAGCAATTATTTTTTATTACAGGATAGTATTCCTAAAATATTAACAGCAATAATATGTCAGGAAAATTTCAGATAGGGTTATTGCAATTATTGTATTTGAATGTATATGTCATATCCATCATAGCAAAAATAAATCTGCTGTTTCTTATATCCTAGCAGTGAGAATTGTCTATTTTATGGCACATTATTACATTCACATCATATAGGCATGTGACAAAGGCATGCAATAGGAAACTATCATAATTTTTGATATATTGCCAAAAAAGTATATTGAATAAATAAATTAATGTGACATGTCATGGATCTAGTTATCTATTTTTGTCTCCCCCACACTATCTCTCTCTCTCTCCTTTTTTTAATGTTTTTTTGGGGGGGTTGTTTTGAATTTAACATTCATCTGTTTTCACACCTTGCTGATGAAAACAAAATGACCAACAGCACAGAGATGTAGACTGAATACTGCAGCTTGGCCCACCATACCTCCAGAGATGGCAGCACAGAAAACCAGCACTTTGGGTTCACAACTTGTCAGTGTTTCCTCCACAGCTCCAGTCCTACCTGTTCCACCTGTGTCAGATAGCTCTGCCCTGGCTGCTGGTGCAGTGGTACCCTACTGAAGCAGTACCAGTGGAGATGGCAATTTTATCACCCAGTAAGAGCTGATAGGGCTGGTGGAGAATATCTCCAAGAGAGACCTTGGTGCACATATCAGAAGGGTTGAATGGGTTCTACATTGGATTGCAAAAATGATGCCATGTCCGGCACTGACCCAGGAAGCTGCTACAGTAGACAGCGATGATAGTTCTGAAAATGAGGACTAGATTCTTACTGTTTTTGGGCTTGATGTGAGTGTACCTCTGATGTCCCCTAACTATCCTCAATCATGGTACCCACCAGACTTTGTCTCTCATCTGTCTTGTATGTCCTTTATTTCTGTGTATGCTTCCTAACCTACCCTTCTGACCTGACTCTCTCATTCCTCTCTGTCTCTCTCCTCTGCCAAAACAATAGGCACCTGTCCCACAGAAAATGAAACCCCATACATATCTGTCTACTTTGCTTATATGTCGTTTTGACACAATTGATTTGGTTCAATTGGCCAAACAACATTATTCTGATGTCACCTATTACTGATGTGATGACTCTCCAAAGTCATGAAATTGTGTGTACAATTATACATTCATGTTGTGAAGAAGTGGATAGCTATGCTGCTCTCCCACCACTCTCTTTGCAAATTCCTGTATTCTTTCCTGTGTGTCTAACCCTCTGCTTGCCAACCCCTTTTTTCATTGCTGTTCTATCCACGCATTTTATACACATTTAATATTATCAAAAATAGATTCATGCACAGCATACCTGTCAGAAATAGCCCATGGAAAAAACTTCATTTTATACCCATAGCATTTGCACAGTGGTTAGTATCACACACTAATGCTGAGTGATTGTGAAGGCCGTTTAACATCTTATTGCAAAAGCTAAAGATTTCAATTTCAGTTGCAATGGTGTGGTTATTTTCAAGCAAATTATCTTAAATCTGCTGCACTTTGGGAATGCAGAGCAAAGGCAGACTAAAGGCAGTATTGTGAAACAGTTAATGTAACAGTTCTTAAGCTGCTGGGTGTAATAAAGTTGGAGTTACTATGTGACATGTTAAGATAATTACCTTGTTTTTATACTGATGTTTTTGCATAGTGTCATGGGTTTGTTTACAACCAAAGGGAAAATTAGTATTTCATGACATTTCATATATTTAACTGCAAAAGTCTGCATTTCTCTCCATACACATTTCATTAACATACTATTTGAATAGTGCAGCAAAACATCATTTGCCAAAACAGTGCAACTCCAACAGGGACACTTTGTAAGTCAACCTTATCCTGTTTATGTCTTCATGTTTGTTGTGCTGTCCTATCTTTTATTTCTCCCTACAGCAATCACTGTATTGCACAGAGCATGACAGAGTAATGATGATTAAGTAAGCATAATACACCATACAAATGTTCCTACATGTACCACAAAACATACTGTTGCTATTCCTCTCTGCATCTGTCTCTCTCTCGCTCTCTCACACTCTCTCTCTCTCTCTCTCTCTCTCTCTTCCCCCCTTCTGATTCAGTAAGTCATCAATGTGTTTCAGTTGTGTTATTTAAAAGTTGCGAAGTAGCAATTCCTTTGTGGCATGATGAGGTAATGCTCACATGTAAAGATAGATTTTTGACTACTTTTAAGAGTTCTAATCCAGCTATTAGCTGAGTGTTGTTGACTGTCTTTGTTGCACTATATGTGTATCTGTTGGCTACATATCATGAGCTGTCACTATCTTTCTGCTGTCATAAGGTACTTTCTCCCTGCCTCTGTCTTACCCTGTTGATGTACCACCTCCCTTCTGTATCACTATTCTTCCATCCATGCATTCGCTCAGTCTGGTGCCTGGCAACAAATGCAACTACAGCTAAATGGAAGTACACAGCTTATTGCAATATTTTCTGATTTTTGCACTCAGCTATATTACTGTGTTGCACTTCGTATCACTGTGCTTAGCCATGTTTACTCAGTTTAATATCCTTTTCACAAACCTAAAGAGATGGAGGTACAGATTACAGTGGTCAGTAGGGTAACAAACATGAATGCACATATTCTCATTTTCTTAACACTGTTGTCACATGTAAACTTTCTGAAGGATGGCTTCCTATATGGTGTGCTTATATAATCCCCGGGATTCATGAAGCTTGCGCCAGACGCACGCATAGCATAGGCGTTATAACGCCAAATATGGCCGCCGAGCGATTCAGGTATGATCTAATTCCACGTGCACTACCGGCGTACACGAGATCTATGCAGCCCCGGGCGTAGGTATGCAAATCACCCCATGTGCAGTGTTGCACCATGCAAATGAAGGCATATAGTGATTCATGAAGTGGTGCAAGCGTAGCGTAAGCCCACGGAAATGTAAAAAAAAAAAACACGGTTTACATTTTTCCAAACATAACATCGGAGCTATGGAAGAGGGCCAGACCCAGGTATCACAACGTGAACATATGCCAATGGCGAAATACACAGCCAATGGTAAAAGAAAAGATGCACAACACGTAAATAACAACATTTAATGTCATGTCCACAGTAACGCACAGCAGAACCACAGGGCATGTGTGCGGAAGCTGTAACATAAAGAAATAATATAAAAATGTCATAAAATCGCAACGTAATAGAAATCAGGTTTACAGCATAACACACAATGGTAGGCATGGAACACCACAACCAAGGTGCAAGGGTTGCTAAGGGCTTGCGAGAGTGTTCGGCGCGGTAACTATGAATTAGTAGTCAATGCCATGCAAATGAGGCAGATAATACTGAATCGCAAATGTCTCGCCGGAGGAAGGTTGTACCATACGGCGCAGTGGTATAACACCGAGGAGTGGCTCAGAGGAGATACATGACATCAGCAGAGGGGTGTGCCACTGTAGCACTAAGCACATTGGAGCATTGCAAATCTGGCCTGTCCGTTGCTAAGCAAAGCTGCAGGATAGGGGTGGGGAGGAATCGTTTAGCTGAGAGCACACATGGTGGCCAAAAGCGCATGTGTACGAGGATGAAAACGTGCCTGAAACCCAGTAATCAGACGGAGGCGCCGCAAACAATAGAAAAAACAGGAAGGCAAGGGGAAGGAAAGGAAATGTGGAAGTAGGATAATTGGAGTACTAATGAGCAATCAACACCAATCAACCCACGAAGGCCAATCGACGGCAGCTGACAAGTCCACTTGCAGAAACCTGCAAAACAGGATAGGGGAGGCATGTGAATGCAAAGAAAGGAGGGGAGGTATTGGATTGCAAAGATAGGAGACCTGACACAGCAGAGCAAAGCAAACCGACAGCAGACTGGCAGTAGCACACATAACACAAGATACGCCAGGTCCAGGAAAGCACAAATGAAAGTAGGCTGCAGGATGCACGCCAGAAAATGGTAGGTGCAACGCGCAGAAATGTAAAGGGAAGGTCAAGAGGTAATCCACGGCAGGCAAATGTAATTCAACACCAAAGGCATCACAATAGTAGTTCCAGCAGTAAAACACATGACATAACCTGTAGCTACAAACGTACATACACACCCTATGACATCATCGGTGTTCACAGCACAATAGTATAAAGTGTGTAAGCACCCAACACACACCTGTGTATTCCCAAACACTGCACCATAGGTGTAAACACACGGGAAGTTTTAAAATGTACATGTTGGGAGCTGCCATAGCTGTGATTCATCAGCATGTGTTAGAGACTGACGGTGTTGTGGAGAATGATGCCGACAACCACCGCAGGCCTTGGAGGAGAAGGAGAATGTTCAGACCAAGGGTAACCTACCAGGGGCTACATGACCTGGAGATAGTAGAGTGTTACAGGGTGGACAGGGACATCTTACAGCAAATAGTGGAGCTGTGCCGCCACGCCTGAGAACCAGAAACAACAGAGGGGAACCCATCCCAGTGGACACAAAGGTATGTGTAAGCCTGCGAATACTGGCCACAGGTACCTTTCAAAGGCCAACTGAAGATATAATGGGTATCTCACAGGCATCAGCATCCAGGGTACTACACCATTTCCTGGATGCCACGTTACCACATGCCAATGAGCAGATATACTTCGCCAGAACTCAGGAGGAGTTGGCCAGCAATATGCGTCACTTACACCGTGTGGCACAATACCCGGAGGTACTGGGTGCGATAGACTGCATGCACATACAAATCAAGTCACCACCCGGTGAGCAGAGTATGCACTACATAAACCGCAAGGGATTCCACTCCATCAACTGCCAGGTCATGTGCAATGCCCAGGGCATTATCATGGATGTGTGTGCTGGCAGCCCTGGAAGCTACCATGACTCTCATATCTGGCATGCCTCACAGCTGTATCAGGTATTTGTCAGGGGGGACATCCCACATGGCCATCTCGTGGGGGATGCTGGCTATGCACTGGAGCCGTGGATGATGACTCCCATCAGAAATGCACACACACCCATGCAAGAACGCCATAATGAGGCACACGCACAAACCAGAATCATCATAGAGCGTGTGTTCGAGATGCTGAAATCACGGCTCCGGTGCTTGGATACATCTGGTGGAGCCTTGCAGTACTCTCCAGGCACGTGTGCCCACATCATCATAGTATGTGCCATGCTACATAATATGATCCTGCGGAAGCAGCTGCAGCAGGGACAAAATGGTGAAGGCCCTCATAGCCCACCGCAATTGCCAAGGCCAGTACAGGCACAGAGGGAGTCAGACCATGAACACACTGTGCCAGCCCCAGTAGGCAGATGGAGGCATGCCCAATATGCCTACGCCTTGGCAAAGAGGGAACGTATAGCACATACACTGACCGTGTAGGCCCCTACGGACTGACACCTCTCCACCTGCACACACAGTAAAATGGATGGCACACAAACATGACCACCTGTAAATTGTAATGTATAGGTGGCCCAATGTGTGGCTCCTACATAGGCAGCCCTCAAACATTGTAAACACAACAGCCAGTGCAACACGGAATGCCAACACCTGAACAGTACATGAGTCTTATAGCATATGGTTGTGCTGTGTGCCTGTCACGTTCCCCGCCAGATATAGATATATATAGATATAGATATAGATATATATATATATATATATATATATATATATATATATATATATATATATATATATATATATGTACACATATGCATATATATAATACAGATAGAAAGGGCAATAGAGGGATATATGGTGATATAGATGGATTCAGCGATATCTGCAAATATGATAGATAGTTCAACGACATTCATAAAATCTTGGAGGTACAAATAAATAGGAAACCGCCAACCATGGAATGTGTAACATACTGACATGCGTAACCACGAGGCTGAAAGACCGATAGAACACAGTACCGGAACAGTACATCCACGAGTAATAGTATGATGATATGAAGGGACAGTTAGTCACCGCTGACGGTGTCGCGGTCCACGTAGGTACTGTGTTCAACCATGTCTGTGAGTGCTGTAGTCTGTGTAAGTGTGCGTTGAGGGTGCCGTGTACGTTTCTGTGTGACTGTAATGTGTGTGTGTGTCCGCAACATGTGTATGTTGGTGCCAAGTCAGAGGCAGACCAGTATGGTAGGTGTGGGTATAGCTAGCCGTAGGCATATGGTTACTACCTGTACCACAGTAGGAGGGACATCCCCACCCTGGGCAGGTGTGTCCTGACATAAAACAGTACAAAGGGCAAATGTCCGAGATGGTAGGACATAAATATGTCCCATATATAATGTAACAGTCGTATTTAATAGTTATGCCTGTATGTAAGAAACTTAAATGATACATGCAATATGATAAGTATCCAAAGTCACAACAATAGGTATGTAGTGAGGATAAAAGTATGTGCTACCTGTGTACTGACCGTGGCTACGTGTTGGCCTGTAAACACTGCTTTGTGTCCCGCAAGTGTCCAACAATGACCATATGAATAGGTGGCAACCCATGGCAAGGAGGCTCTTTTAACAACACAACCACAATGACTGCAAATATCTGGGACAGAAATACAAGGGATAGCTGTCACCTACTCATATCCCCTGATATATCGCTGCAATTACGGAGGTATACAAGTAGCAAGCTCACCTGCAGACGATATAGAAACCAATTAACAACGGCCCAACGTACAATCCCGTAACATAAGTCTACTAACTGTTAGCTCTCTAATCAGGGACGGAGCCCACACACATATATATGGATTATGTAGAAATGCAAGGCCCACAAACCGTATATGTTACGTACAACCACCGACATCCCCACACTAGAAACTAAAGCAATACAAACTGTAATAGCAGCACAAACATCCAGTCAGTCAATTACATCTGCAGAACCCTCAACATACCGTGTGAGAGACACAATTAAAGGTGACATGCAAAATTGCAGGCGTTGTATAATGGAACAAACAGCCATGTTACAGGTATTGATTGCAATACTCCGTTAACAGACGTCGGGATGACAGGTACACCCACATGTTGAACCAAATACTCTACCTGTCACACACAATCCACGGGGAACATGAATTCAAACTATACTTGTCTCCATGCATAGCAGTTGCAGTTACTCATAACAAAACACAATACAGACCGTCTCCCCGAAGGTAGGGCAAATAGGCAATGCCCAAGTGGAGAATCCAATTATACCCCACTGTCACCGCGTAATGTGCGAATGGAGTAGCTGCACAGCTGATATGCAAGTAATTAGTCACTCAGGCACACCAATTGGTGGGATGAATCCACATGTTTCAGGTATCGACGTATATAAGGATGACTTGCCAGACATTCAAACTGTATGCTCATACCGAAAAACAGTTGAAACACTGTGAGAGAGATAGAAACGAAATGCCGTAACAACAACAAGGTATGTAGAATGCCTGATATGTAAGGTTATGTATAGCATGATCTGTATTAATTAGTTTTACTGTATGTATAGCCTGGTTTGCATTAATTAAACATGTCCGCAATGCATAAAGTGGGGAAAGATATTGATGTAGTGATGTCTTGCTGAGCATACTAATGCTTGTAGAATCTGTACGTCCAGCAGTGGGACACAAGGCACACAGCACAGACACCAGAAGGGATGCTACATGAGGCCATTAAACAGAACAATGCCATACAACCCGCCGTCAGTGGTAGGGTATGTCCAACAAGGACGTGCCATAGCAGGGGATAGTATATATTGATATACTGTCACAGCACGCATGTGTATGGGTAAATAACGTTAATGACATCTGTAAGGTGGTCCTGCTGAGCAAGTATGCTTTGCATCATGGGATACTATGTGAAATATGTGTAATGTATAGCATTATAGGTAGATATGACAGTTATTCTACACAGCATAACAGGCATATCATGCATACCACAGGTATCGTCTATTGGTATGTACAATAACAGGATACATATGGCCTGTAGGTATGGGACATAGTAATAGCATGATAGCTAAACTAAATGGAAGGGCTACCAAGTAACCATGCACAAAGGACATGTAATAGCTGCACAGGTGCATAGTGGGGTACTATGCAGTCTGTCAAGTCCATGTGTAAGCACAACTACAGTGTTCACACTAGTGGCACCTCTACAGGGTAGTGTCCTGTGAAGAGCAGAGCCAGGTGTCACCTGCACCACTGCACAGTACAGCCACTGCAGTGATCCCAGGCTTACATGTGTCTCCCAACCACCAAGGGAGGTATCACAGGAACAGTGCTACTGAGTGTCCCTGCGTGATGTACAGAGGACTTATGTTCAACAGCATGGTGAGTGTCCTGTTTAGGAATGTAACCCAGAAGCACATCCCACTCATTGTGGCGTGTGTGCACATATCCATGAGCATGTTGCTCACAGTGGCCTCTGCTTATGTTGCGTATGAGGAGTATATCCATCAATAATGTTGTGGACATGGGCCCTGTCTGATCAGCAGAGGTCACCCCTGAGTATGTAGTATGCAAATGTGTACAGATGTGGTGTCCGTAGTGCAGCCGCATATTTAAACTGTCGGAGCTCAGTAAACATCATGGCGTGTTAATGTTGTGGCATGTAAAGCTGTAGCTGTTGTGTAAGGTACACCCTAAATGGGGTGGTGTACCCTTGAATGTGTGTAGATGTCTTGAGTTCAGAGGTACAATGGGTGCCTATGTACCAGTTACACACCCAGTACAGATAGGTCTGGCCACGTAGGAGGAGGATATCCACGCCACAGTGGCAATACGGTAACCACAGGAGTGGGTGCGACATATGTGTGTACTGCAAACATGTACAATGTGATATGTATGTAGGGGACTACCATCCATGTGATAGTCAGTGGGTGAATGGTGTAATGCAAAGGTGATGTGCATGCACCTTGTGTCATGCAGCTTGATGCCATGATAGTCATATTATGTATCTGTCACAGCGACACCTGTATGGTTGGAGTCAGTATCAGCTGGTGGAGTAATCATGGAGCCCAGTATGTAGGGGTTCTAAAGCTAGGCAGGGAAAGTCCCCTGTGCCAGCCTGTTCCGCAGGGAAGCATATACTTAACATGAGGGGCTCTATGACTGAGGACTGTGGTATGCCAAAGTACCTGACATGTAGTAGGTACTATGTTATGCTGGAGTCACTGTGTGTCCTGTCCATGAGCCACATAGCATAACATCCTGAGACACAGGGTATGATGTGCAGGTGGATGTGTATGTTGTCAATACCAGAATGGGGAATGGTGCTGAAAGGCAATGAGAGGACAATGTAGGATGTGTGGACTCCCGTACCATCAGCAACTGCCCTGGTAACTGTATGAAAGGAGTCCACCATGTGTAGGGGCCATGCTCTGGCCTTAACAAGCCCAACCTGGGTGGCAGCAGAGGACGGGAGACCAACAATGTCTCTGAGAATGACGTCCTTGACGATGTGCCCCATAGCCACGCAGAACAGTCCAGTCAGGTGAGTAGGACTATAGTCCCACTCGTGCAATGTGGTGCCACCTGTGTGTAGTGTGATAAATGCTGCTGTGTGCCATTCAGGGTCTACAATGTCTGAAACAAGGCTATTACTGAATTTGGTGGCCTAATGGGGATACAAGTAATTCAGAGGTTGGTGGACATCACAGCCTGGGATGTTGGAAGGTGACATGGGGCCAGTGTCCCAGGACACATAGAGTGTAGGTCAGTACTGTGTAGGTGTGACCACAGGGACACCACATTGTTCATGTATGGATTGCGGCCCTGTAGTGAGTGAGAGGGTGTACTGTCAGCATTGAGTCCATCCTCCAGCATGTTGCCAACAATACCTGGGTCTGCAATGTTCCTGAGTGACTGTTGTATGTGACAGCAGATGTGGGTGTTGCCATCGAATACTGACATATCACCATAATGCCTGGTGGTACACCCCAGAATGTGTGGCAGTCATGTTTACGTAGCTAGTCTTGGAGTATGTGATGAGGGACCCTGTGGCCCCACCACGGCTGACCAGTGAGCCACCCCACACATGGGAATGTACACCACTGTGCAGCAGCCTACACCTGTTGTTCTACATCATATGTCCATGGAACATGACCACCAGAGTAGCGTCTGTTATCTGGTGTGTACCATCATGGCTCTGTGTGGAATAGCATGATCCATGCAGTTGTGTACATGCTAATTAAGTGCACTGGGGTATGTGTCAGCATTTGTATGTGCATTGTCCATCTGCACGGGTGTCATGATGTTAACAACCGCTGTCAGCAGATGTCTGTAGTAGGTGTAGTAGTACACATGTACTGTGTATGCTGTGATGGGTGTGTTTCCGGGATATGGCTAACAAGGTAGATTAGCATATGTTCGGAATCCACCAATGGGGGGATAACCCCAGGTGTGTAACACCAATCACATGGTGGTAGTGTTCATGCCAAGGGTAATGTAGGTCTTGGAGGTGGTGTGTATGTGTTGATCCAGCAGAGTGGAGGGTATGACTCATGGATGTGTCGGTACATGAGTGGCTATCCCAGTGAAGTGTGGGGTAGTGTCAGTCACACATCAGTAGTAGCTGAGGCCCACTGTCCACTATACCACCATAGAAGGTATGTTACCCGTGGGGTATGATGTTGACTCTGTTGCTTGTTACAATGTGTATAGCGGTCCCAGATACAGTTAGTTGCACATGGAGCACCTCTGATGCATTGTGCTAAGCAACTTGCCAGGATGTGTGCAAAACATAGTGGGATATGGGAACCCCTCAGCTGTGGGTGTGCCGGTCCAGGTATGTGCCTGGAAGGTATGGTCCGTCTATAACCTGTCATTGCAGGTGTGCTCTGCAGAGCCTACAGGCAGGTCCCAGTCACTGCAGAGATGTTGGAGTGGTGCACTATAAGGTGTGCCTTGCCTGCGTGCGTCACAGAGGAAGATGCAAGCAATGTGTCACATGACCCCATGTCACGCATGCCAGTTACCGCCCTGCCGGTGACAGTTATAGGAAACTGTGCAGGACAGGCAGTATAGCAGCAGCAAGAGCCTAGCATGTGAGCTGTACTCCCAGGGCCGACAGGTGCAAGTCATCTGTGCCACAGCATTGTGTTTGACCAGGACAGTCATAGCGGACAGATACCACATGCCTGTGGAATGACAATAGGAGCATAGGCAACTGTTGAAGTGACACAGTCGGTCATTGTACAGTGGTATCGTGTCTGGACGAATGCAAAATGCTCCCCAGGGCTAGGCCCACACCCTCAGGGCTATAAGACTGGTGAGCTATTGCATGTCCCTGCACACATAGTCTGTGAAGTGGCATCACAGGGCAGCCACACTAACATGGCGAATGACAGACATATCGTACCTGGTGAGGTGTGGCATGGGTGCATAGGTTATGTTGCAGAAGCAGTTACCCGACAGCAAGATGTAAGCGACTAACGCCTTGTGTAGCCTGCTGTGTGGAACTGCAGTGTGACACCCTACAGAGTCAGCTATGACTGGTGTGTTGTGAATGTTATAACACACTATTGGCTGTATGTGGTGGGCACACATGAGTCTGCGGGCTATAAGCTGGTGATGTTGTCTTCCATGATGGGGGCTATCTCTGGTGCCTACAGTGAGTATGGAGATGTACTGCACAGGTTGTCCTCATAGGTGTGGCCAGTGGTGTAGATTATGTGAGACTATGTGATGGGTGGGGTGTGTTGCGAATGTTACACATCCCCAAATGACTGTCAGGTGCAGTCAGGGTTGGCGACAGCATTACCCCCAGCCATAGCTGTCAGCCTCCTGTCCCCAAAATGAGGAACATTAGCCCTCATACAGTGTGACAAATGGGCGAAACGTGGAACACTTACAACTGGCTTACTAACAGCTTCAACTAGGAAGGGCATATGATGGCTAAAATAGGCTGTTGTTATGTATAAAACAGATATTCCAATGAATTACTATGACTCTCATCTATCTAGCCATGGCTAGCAGGTAAACTATAAAGAACAATGAATGTGTGACAGACCCTTCCAATGTGGAACTTTGAGGAACATGCACCTTTTAGAACCCCAAATGAGGTACGTTCCCCGTAATGAGGTACACCTGAGAGCTATGGGCCCAGCACGGCTGCAGACGTGCATCCCCCACAGGCTGTAGTGCCGTATGTTGGGAAGTGAGCACTGAATGTGTACACGAGACAATTGCTCTATTGCCAGATGTACGACATATCCCTCATATAGACAGGCAGTAGCACTGGTACGTGACAGTTGGACATGCCTGCATTTACAACCATGTCCCACAGGATATGTGCGTTACATGTGTACAACAGCTGTCGTACCTTAAGCAAGCTGGAAAGTGTAGGACAGCCAGTGTACCTGTGGGAAATGGTGTGGAATGGGTGCTATAGTAATCATTAGCTCATGACATGCTCACATGTTCTGAACAAGTGCCTAGTATGACCATGCAATACATATAGGGTGTTGGATAATATCAATCCACAAGTGGTGATGACAGTCATTTAGGGTGGCACTGCACTATAACCCTGCTGAGTATGGTGTGCATGTCCATGAACCATTAGCACTGTAGATGTTAGCAGTACAGATGTACAAGATAGCATTGATATTTGATTACACATACCTTTGCATGTCACAGGTGTGTTCCACCAGTGGCCTGTTGACAGACCCACAACTACAAAGGTGCAAGAGTGACATGTGCACAGCACATCTGTGCTAGATACAGTAGAACAGGGTTAATGTGTTGTACCCCACCCTCATTGTAGCCCATACCACACACACAAATGTTAGGCATCTGTGTATGTGAGGCTGTGAATGGCCATGACCTATCAGTTTAGCTGTGTCAGTGTTGTGAACAACATACAGAATGGGCTGTGTGTGTGAGGTGTGTGATATATGTGCACAGTCTGATGGATGATACCAGCAGTGTCACCGCTAGGTGAACATCCCTGTACCCAGAAACTACTACCTAGGCTGTGGTCAACATTATGGACACTGTGTAAGGGATGGTGCTGTGCAGTGCACCCCCTGACTTGGTGACGTCTCCAGGCCCCTTACGTAGTCATATGAGGTACCCATGTCATGTTCTTTGGCATTTTTCTGTCATAGACCACACCTGAGACTCTATGCCAGTTAGCTACAGCCCTTCTGATTCTAGCTTTGACCTCTTCATTTAGACGTCCCTTCTCCTCAACCACCCCTCATAGATAGTTGAAGCTATTTACCTGTTCAGCTATTTTTCTTTCTATCTCAAGTCTCAGCTTCTTCTGATTTATCCAATTTTCTGCAATTACCACTGTCTTATCTGTGCTTAGTTTCATCCCATGTGCCTTCAGTTTTAAATTCCATTCCCCTATCCTTTGCTGAAGTTCTTTCTCAGAGTCTGCCTGTAATGCCACATTGTCTGCAAACAGTAACTTTCTTGATCTGTCCCCTCCAACTTGTTTGGTAATGTAGTCCATCACCAGTATGAATGGCAGTGGGCTCAGAGCTGAACTCTGGTGTACACCGGAACTCTCTCTGTGAGGCACACACTGTCCACACTTGCGTGACTGTCTTTGTTGCACTATATGTGTATCTGTTGGCTACATATCATGAGCTGTCACTATCTTTCTGCTGTCATAAGGTACTTTCTCCCTGCCTCTGTCTTACCCTGTTGATGTACCACCTCCCTTCTGTATCACTATTCTTCCATCCATGCATTCGCTCAGTCTGGTGCCTGGCAACAAATGCAACTACAGCTAAATGGAAGTACACAGCTTATTGCAATATTTTCTGATTTTGCACTCAGCTATATTACTGTGTTGCACTTCGTATCACTGTGCTTAGCCATGTTTACTCAGTTTAATATCCTTTTCACAAACCTAAAGAGATGGAGGTACAGATTACAGTGGTCAGTAGGGTAACAAACATGAATGCACATATTCTCATTTTCTTAACACTGTTGTCACATGTAAACTTTCTGAAGGATGGCTTCCTATATGGTGTGCTTATATAATCCCCGGGATTCATGAAGCTTAAGCCAGGTGCATATAGCATAGGCGTTATAACGCCAAATATGGCCGGCGATTCAGGTATGATCTAATTCCACGTGCACTACCGGCGTGCGAGATCTATGCAGCCCCGGTAGGTATGCAAATCACCCCATGTGCAGTGTTGCACCATGCAAATGAAGGCATATAGTGATTCATGAAGTGGTGCAAGCGTAGCGTAAGCCCACGGAAATGTAAAAAAAAAAAACACGGTTTACATTTTTCCAAACATAACATCGGAGCTATGGAAGAGGGCCAGACCCAGGTATCACAACGTGAACATATGCCAATGGTGAAATACACAGCCAATGGTATAAGAAAAGATGCACAACACGTAAATAACAACATTTAATGTCATGTCCACAGTAACGCACAGCAGAACCACAGGGCATGTGTGCGGAAGCTGTAACATAAAGAAATAATATAAAAATGTCATAAAATCGCAACGTAATAGAAATCAGGTTTACAGCATAACACACAATGGTAGGCATGGAACACCACAACCAAGGTGCAAGGGTTGCTAAGGGCTTGCGAGAGTGTTCGGCGCGGTAACTATGAATTAGTAGTCAATGCCATGCAAATGAGGCAGATAATACTGAATCGCAAATGTCTCGCCGGAGGAAGGTTGTACCATCTGGCGCAGTGGTATAACACCGAGGTGGCTCAGAGGAGATACATGACATCAGCAGAGGGGTGTGCCACTGTAGCACTAAGCACATTGGAGCATTGCAAATCTGGCCTGTCCGTTGCTAAGCAAAGCTGCAGGAGAGGGGTGGGGAGGAATCGTTTAGCTGAGAGCACACATGGTGGCCAAAAGCGTAATGCGAGGATGAAAACGTGCCTGAAACCCAGTAATCAGACGGAGGCGCCGCAAACAATAGAAAAACAGGAAGGCAAGGGAAGGAAAGGAAATGTGGAAGTAGGATAATTGGAGTACTAATGAGCAATCAACACCAATCAACCCACGAAGGCCAATCGACGGCAGCTGACAAGTCCACTTGCAGAAACCTGCAAAACAGGATAGGGGAGGCATGTGAATGCAAAGAAAGGAGGGGAGGTATTGGATTGCAAAGATAGGAGACCTGACACAGCAGAGCAAAGCAAACCGACAGCAGACTGGCAGTAGCACACATAACACAAGATACGCCAGGTCCAGGAAAGCACAAATGAAAGTAGGCTGCAGGATGCACGCCAGAAAATGGTAGGTGCAACGCGCAGAAATGTAAAGGGAAGGTCAAGAGGTAATCCACGGCAGGCAAATGTAATTCAACACCAAAGGCATCACAATAGTAGTTCCAGCAGTAAAACACATGACATAACCTGTAGCTACAAACGTACATACACACCCTATGACATCATCGGTGTTCACAGCACAATAGTATAAAGTGTGTAAGCACCCAACACACACCTGTGTATTCCCAAACACTGCACCATAGGTGTAAACACACGGGGAACTTTTAAAATGTACATGTTGGGAGCTGCCATAGCTGTGATTCATCAGCATGTGTTAGAGACTGACGGTGTTGTGGAGAATGATGCCGACAACCACCGCAGGCCTTGGAGGAGAAGGAGAATGTTCAGACCAAGGGTAACCTACCAGGGGCTACATGACCTGGAGATAGTAGAGTGTTACAGGGTGGACAGGGACATCTTACAGCAAATAGTGGAGCTGTGCCGGCCACGCCTGAGAACCAGAAACAACAGAGGGGAACCCATCCCAGTGGACACAAAGGTATGTGTAAGCCTGCGAATACTGGCCACAGGTACCTTTCAAAGGCCAACTGAAGATATAATGGGTATCTCACAGGCATCAGCATCCAGGGTACTACACCATTTCCTGGATGCCATGTTACCACATGCCAATGAGCAGATATACTTCGCCAGAACTCAGGAGGAGTTGGCCAGCAATATGCGTCACTTACACCGTGTGGCACAATACCCGGAGGTACTGGGTGCGATAGACTGCATGCACATACAAATCAAGTCACCACCCGGTGAGCAGAGTATGCACTACATAAACCGCAAGGGATTCCACTCCATCAACTGCCAGGTCATGTGCAATGCCCAGGGCATTATCATGGATGTGTGTGCTGGCAGCCCTGGAAGCTACCATGACTCTCATATCTGGCATGCCTCACAGCTGTATCAGGTATTTGTCAGGGGGGACATCCCACATGGCCATCTCGTGGGGGATGCTGGCTATGCACTGGAGCCGTGGATGATGACTCCCATCAGAAATGCACACACACCCATGCAAGAACGCCATAATGAGGCACACGCACAAACCAGAATCATCATAGAGCGTGTGTTCGGGATGCTGAAATCACGGTTCCGGTGCTTGGATACATCTGGTGGAGCCTTGCAGTACTCTCCAGGCACGTGTGCCCACATCATCATAGTATGTGCCATGCTACATAATATGATCCTGCGGGCGCAGCTCCAGGAGGGACAGAATGGTGACGCCCCTCCTAGCCCACCGCAATTGCCAAGGCCAGTACAGGCACAGAGGAGTCAGACCATGAACACACTGTGCCAGCCCCAGTAGGCAGATGGAGGCATGCCCAATATGCCTACGCCTTGGCAAAGAGGGAACGTATAGCACATACACTGACCGTGTAGGCCCCTACGGACTGACACCTCTCCACCTGCACACACAGTAAAATGGATGGCACACAAACATGACCACCTGTAAATTGTAATGTATAGGTGGCCCAATGTGACTCCTACATAGGCAGCCCTCAAACATTGTAAACACAACAGCCAGTGCAACACGGAATGCCAACACCTGAACAGTACATGAGTCTTATAGCATATGGTTGTGCTGTGTGCCTGTCACGTTCCCGCCATAGATATATATAGATATAGATATAGATATATATATATATATATATATATATATATATATATATATATATATATATATATATATGTACACATATGCATATATATAATACAGATAGAAAGGGCAATAGAGGGATATATGGTGATATAGATGGATTCAGCGATATCTGCAAATATGATAGATAGTTCAACGACATTCATAAAATCTTGGAGGTACAAATAAATAGGAAACCGCCAACCATGGAATGTGTAACATACTGACATGCGTAACCACGAGGCTGAAAGACCGATAGAACACAGTACCGGAACAGTACATCCACGAGTAATAGTATGATGATATGAAGGGACAGTTAGTCACCGCTGACGGTGTCGCGGTCCACGTAGGTACTGTGTTCAACCATGTCTGTGAGTGCTGTAGTCTGTGTAAGTGTGCGTTGAGGGTGCCGTGTGCGTTTCTGTGTGACTGTAATGTGTGTGTGTGTCCGCAACATGTGTATGTTGGTGCCAAGTCAGAGGCAGACCAGTATGGTAGGTGTGGGTATAGCTAGTCGTGGGCATACGGTTACTACCTGTACCACAGTAGGAGAGACATCCCACCCTGGGCAGGTGTGTCCTGACATAAAACAGTACAAAGGGCAAATGTCCGAGATGGTAGGACATAAATATGTCCCATATATAATGTAACAGTCGTATTTAATAGTTATGCCTGTATGTAAGAAACTTAAATGATACATGCAATATGATAAGTATCCAAAGTCACAACAATAGGTATGTAGTGAGGATAAAAGTATGTGCTACCTGTGTACTGACCGTGGCTACGTGTTGGCCTGTAAACACTGCTTTGTGTCCCGCAAGTGTCCAACAATGACCATATGAATAGGTGGCAACCCATGGCAAGGAGGCTCTTTTAACAACACAACCACAATGACTGCAAATATCTGGGACAGAAATACAAGGGATAGCTGTCACCTACTCATATCCCCTGATATATCGCTGCAATTACGGAGGTATACAAGTAGCAAGCTCACCTGCAGACGATATAGAAACCAATTAACAACGGCCCAACGTACAATCCCGTAACATAAGTCTACTAACTGTTAGCTCTCTAATCAGGGACGGAGCCCACACACATATATATGGATTATGTAGAAATGCAAGGCCCACAAACCATATATGTTACGTACAACCACCGACATCTCCCACACTAGAAACTAAAGCAATACAAACTGTAATAGCAGCACAAACATCCAGTCAGTCAATTACATCTGCAGAACCCTCAACATACCGTGTGAGAGACACAATTAAAGGTGACATGCAAAATTGCAGGCGTTGTATAATGGAACAAACAGCCATGTTACAGGTATTGATTGCAATACTCCGTTAACAGACGTCGGGATGACAGGTACACCCACATGTTGAACCAAATACTCTACCTGTCACACACAATCCACGGGGAACATGAATTCAAACTATACTTGTCTCCATGCATAGCAGTTGCAGTTACTCATAACAAAACACAATACAGACCGTCTCCCCGAAGGTAGGGCAAATAGGCAATGCCCAAGTGGAGAATCAATTATACCCCACTGTCACCGCGTAATGTGCGAATGGAGTAGCTGCACAGCTGATATGCAAGTAATTAGTCACTCAGGCACACCAATTGGTGGGATGAATCCACATGTTTCAGGTATCGACGTATATAAGGATGACTTGCCAGACATTCAAACTGTATGCTCATACCGAAAACAGTTGAAACACTGTGAGAGAGATAGAAGCGAAATGCCGTAACAACAACAAGGTATGTAGAATGCCTGATATGTAAGGTTATGTATAGCATGATCTGTATTAATTAGTTTTACTGTATGTATAGCCTGGTTTGCATTAATTAAACATGTCCGCAATGCATAAAGTGGGGAAAGATATTGATGTAGTGATGTCTTGCTGAGCATACTAATGCTTGTAGAATCTGTCGTCCAGCAGTGGGACACAAGGCACACAGCACAGACACCAGAAGGGATGCTACATGAGGCCATTAAACAGAACAATGCCATACAACCCGCCGTCAGTGGTAGGGTATGTCCAACAAGGACGTGCCATAGCAGGGGATAGTATATATTGATATACTGTCACAGCACGCATGTGTATGGGTAAATAACGTTAATGACATCTGTAAGGTGGTCCTGCTGAGCAAGTATGCTTTGCATCATGGGATACTATGTGAAATATGTGTAATGTATAGCATTATAGGTAGATATGACAGTTATTCTACACAGCATAACAGGCATATCATGCATACCACAGGTATCGTCTATTGGTATGTACAATAACAGGATACATATGGCCTGTAGGTATGGGACATAGTAATAGCATGATAGCTAAACTAAATGGAAGGGCTACCAAGTAACCATGCACAAAGGACATGTAATAGCTGCACAGGTGCATAGTGGGGTACTATGCAGTCTGTCAAGTCCATGTGTAAGCACAACTACAGTGTTCACACTAGTGGCACCTCTACAGGGTAGTGTCCTGTGAAGAGCAGAGCCAGGTGTCACCTGCACCACTGCACAGTACAGCCACTGCAGTGATCCCAGGCTTACATGTGTCTCCCAACCACCAAGGGAGGTATCACAGGAACAGTGCTACTGAGTGTCCCTGCGTGATGTACAGAGGACTTATGTTCAACAGCATGGTGAGTGTCCTGTTTAGGAATGTAACCCAGAAGCACATCCCACTCATTGTGGCGTGTGTGCACATATCCATGAGCATGTTGCTCACAGTGGCCTCTGCTTATGTTGCGTATGAGGAGTATATCCATCAATAATGTTGTGGACATGGGCCCTGTCTGATCAGCAGAGGTCACCCTGAGTATGTAGTATGCAAATGTGTACAGATGTGGTGTCCGTAGTGCAGCCGCATATTTAAACTGTCGGAGCTCAGTAAACATCATGGCGTGTTAATGTTGTGGCATGTAAAGCTGTAGCTGTTGTGTAAGGTACACCCTAAATGGGGTGGTGTACCCTTGAATGTGTGTAGATGTCTTGAGTTCAGAGGTACAATGGGTGCCTATGTACCAGTTACACACCCAGTACAGATAGGTCTGGCCACGTAGGAGGATATCCACGCCACAGTGGCAATACGGTAACCACAGGAGTGGGTGCGACATATGTGTGTACTGCAAACATGTACAATGTGATATGTATGTAGGGGACTACCATCCATGTGATAGTCAGTGGGTGAATGGTGTAATGCAAAGGTGATGTGCATGCACCTTGTGTCATGCAGCTTGATGCCATGATAGTCATATTATGTATCTGTCACAGCGACACCTGTATGGTTGGAGTCAGTATCAGCTGGTGGAGTAATCATGGAGCCCAGTATGTAGGGGTTCTAAAGCTAGGCAGGGAAAGTCCCCTGTGCCAGCCTGTTCCGCAGGGAAGCATATACTTAACATGAGGGGCTCTATGACTGAGGACTGTGGTATGCCAAAGTACCTGACATGTAGTAGGTACTATGTTATGCTGGAGTCACTGTGTGTCCTGTCCATGAGCCACATAGCATAACATCCTGAGACACAGGGTATGATGTGCAGGTGGATGTGTATGTTGTCAATACCAGAATGGGGAATGGTGCTGAAAGGCAATGAGAGGACAATGTAGGATGTGTGGACTCCCGTACCATCAGCAACTGCCCTGGTAACTGTATGAAAGGAGTCCACCATGTGTAGGGGCCATGCTCTGGCCTTAACAAGCCCAACCTGGGTGGCAGCAGAGGACGGGAGACCAACAATGTCTCTGAGAATGACGTCCTTGACGATGTGCCCCATAGCCACGCAGAACAGTCCAGTCAGGTGAGTAGGACTATAGTCCCACTCGTGCAATGTGGTGCCACCTGTGTGTAGTGTGATAAATGCTGCTGTGTGCCATTCAGGGTCTACAATGTCTGAAACAAGGCTATTACTGAATTTGGTGGCCTAATGGGGATACAAGTAATTCAGAGGTTGGTGGACATCACAGCCTGGGATGTTGGAAGGTGACATGGGGCCAGTGTCCCAGGACACATAGAGTGTAGGTCAGTACTGTGTAGGTGTGACCACAGGGACACCACATTGTTCATGTATGGATTGCGGCCCTGTAGTGAGTGAGAGGGTGTACTGTCAGCATTGAGTCCATCCTCCAGCATGTTGCCAACAATACCTGGGTCTGCAATGTTCCTGAGTGACTGTTGTATGTGACAGCAGATGTGGGTGTTGCCATCGAATACTGACATATCACCATAATGCCTGGTGGTACACCCCAGAATGTGTGGCAGTCATGTTTACGTAGCTAGTCTTGGAGTATGTGATGAGGGACCCTGTGGCCCCACCACGGCTGACCAGTGAGCCACCCACACATGGGAATGTACACCACTGTGCAGCAGCCTACACCTGTTGTTCTACATCATATGTCCATGGAACATGACCACCAGAGTAGCGTCTGTTATCTGGTGTGTACCATCATGGCTCTGTGTGGAATAGCATGATCCATGCAGTTGTGTACATGCTAATTAAGTGCACTGGGGTATGTGTCAGCATTTGTATGTGCATTGTCCATCTGCACGGGTGTCATGATGTTAACAACCGCTGTCAGCAGATGTCTGTAGTAGGTGTAGTAGTACACATGTACTGTGTATGCTGTGATGGGTGTGTTTCGGGGATATGGCTCACAAGGTAGATTAGCATATGTTCGAATCCACCAATGGGGATAACCCCAGGTGTGTAACACCAATCACATGGTGGTAGTGTTCATGCCAAGGGTAATGTAGGTCTTGGAGGTGGTGTGTATGTGTTGATCCAGCAGAGTGGAGGGTATGACTCATGGATGTGTCGGTACATGAGTGGCTATCCCAGTGAAGTGTGGGGTAGTGTCAGTCACACATCAGTAGTAGCTGAGGCCCACTGTCCACTATACCACCATAGAAGGTATGTTACCCGTGGGGTATGATGTTGACTCTGTTGCTTGTTACAATGTGTATAGCGGTCCCAGATACAGTTAGTTGCACATGGAGCACCTCTGATGCATTGTGCTAAGCAACTTGCCAGGATGTGTGCAAAACATAGTGGGATATGGGAACCCCTCAGCTGTGGGTGTGCAGGTCCAGGTATGTGCCTGGAAGGTATGGTCCGTCTATAACCTGTCATTGCAGGTGTGCTCTGCAGAGCCTACAGGCAGGTCCCAGTCACTGCAGAGATGTTGGAGTGGTGCACTATAAGGTGTGCCTTGCCTGCGTGCGTCACAGAGGAAGATGCAAGCAATGTGTCACATGACCCCATGTCACGCATGCCAGTTACCGCCCTGCCGGTGACAGTTATAGGAAACTGTGCAGGACAGGCAGTATAGCAGCAGCAAGAGCCTAGCATGTGAGCTGTACTCCCAGGGCCGACAGGTGCAAGTCATCTGTGCCACAGCATTGTGTTTGACCAGGACAGTCATAGCGGACAGATACCACATGCCTGTGGAATGACAATAGGAGCATAGGCAACTGTTGAAGTGACACAGTCGGTCATTGTACAGTGGTATCGTGTCTGGACGAATGCAAAATGCTCCCCAGGGCTAGGCCCACACCCTCAGGGCTATAAGACTGGTGAGCTATTGCATGTCCCTGCACACATAGTCTGTGAAGTGGCATCACAGGGCAGCCACACTAACATGGCGAATGACAGACATATCGCACCTGGTGAGGTGTGGCATGGGTGCATAGGTTATGTTGCAGAAGCAGTTACCCGACAGCAAGATGTAAGCGACTAACGCCTTGTGTAGCCTGCTGTGTGGAACTGCAGTGTGACACCCTACAGAGTCAGCTATGACTGGTGTGTTGTGAATGTTATAACACACTATTGGCTGTATGTGGTGGGCACACATGAGTCTGCGGGCTATAAGCTGGTGATGTTGTCTTCCATGATGGGGGCTATCTCTGGTGCCTACAGTGAGTATGGAGATGTACTGCACAGGTTGTCCTCATAGGTGTGGCCAGTGGTGTAGATTATGTGAGACTATGTGATAGGTGGGGTGTGTTGCGAATGTTACACATCCCCAAATGACTGTCAGGTGCAGTCAGGGTTGGCGACAGCATTACCCCCAGCCATAGCTGTCAGCCTCCTGTCCCCAAAATGAGGAACATTAGCCCTCATACAGTGTGACAAATGGGCGAAACGTGGAACACTTACAACTGGCTTACTAACAGCTTCAACTAGGAAGGGCATATGATGGCTAAAATAGGCTGTTGTTATGTATAAAACAGATATTCCAATGAATTACTATGACTCTCATCTATCTAGCCATGGCTAGCAGGTAAACTATAAAGAACAATGAATGTGTGACAGACCCTTCCAATGTGGAACTTTGAGGAACATGCACCTTTTAGAACCCCAA
Source organism: Protopterus annectens (assembly GCF_019279795.1). Taxonomy (NCBI): domain Eukaryota; kingdom Metazoa; phylum Chordata; order Ceratodontiformes; family Protopteridae; genus Protopterus; species Protopterus annectens. The sequence goes on from NC_056732.1 coordinate 467,110,892, forward strand.
ATGAGGTACGTTCCCCGTAATGAGGTACACCTGAGAGCTATGGGCCCAGCACGGCTGCAGACGTGCATCCCCACAGGCTGTAGTGCCGTATGTTGGGAAGTGAGCACTGAATGTGTACACGAGACAATTGCTCTATTGCCAGATGTACGACATATCCCTCATATAGACAGGCAGTAGCACTGGTACGTGACAGTTGGACATGCCTGCATTTACAACCATGTCCCACAGGATATGTGCGTTACATGTGTACAACAGCTGTCGTACCTTAAGCAAGCTGGAAAGTGTAGGACAGCCAGTGTACCTGTGGGAAATGGTGTGGAATGGGTGCTATAGTAATCATTAGCTCATGACATGCTCACATGTTCTGAACAAGTGCCTAGTATGACCATGCAATACATATAGGGTGTTGGATAATATCAATCCACAAGTGGTGATGACAGTCATTTAGGGTGGCACTGCACTATAACCCTGCTGAGTATGGTGTGCATGTCCATGAACCATTAGCACTGTAGATGTTAGCAGTACAGATGTACAAGATAGCACGGATATTTGATTACAAATACCTTTGCATGTCACAGGTGTGTTCCACCAGTGGCCTGTTGACAGACCCACAACTACAAAAGGTGCAAGAGTGACATGTGCACAGCACATCTGTGCTAGATACAGTAGAACAGGGTTAATGTGTTGTACCCCACCCTCATTGTAGCCCATACCACACACACAAATGTTAGGCATCTGTGTATGTGAGGCTGTGAATGGCCATGACCTATCAGTTTAGCTGTGTCAGTGTTGTGAACAACATACAGAATGGGCTGTGTGTGTGAGGTGTGTGAGATATGTGCACAGTCTGATGGATGATACCAGCAGTGTCACCGCTAGGTGAACATCCCTGTACCCATAAACTGCTACCTAGGCTGTGGTCAACATTATGGACACTATGTAAGGGATGGTGCTGTGCAGTGCACCCCCGAAATGGTGACGTCTCAAGGCCCCTTAGGTAGTCATCTGAGGTACCCATGTCATATCAGGGTGCCATCCATGAGCACGGAGATCAGTGGCCAGGCATATACAGCACTGTGGTGACCAATATTGGATCACATACCACCTGTAAGGGGTAATGGCTATGCATGGATGTGCGATAACAGCCTTCACAATCCACACCTCCACTATGCAGCATGCCGTCTACCTTGCAGAAGGACATTTGCTACACCATGATGATGGACATGCTACATGTCCATATCCTGAGCTATATGACATATGTCATGGACAGCCACCGTCCTAATACTAGGATCGCCACAGGCTGGACAGATCCCTGTGCCATATATGTGACATACTCCCACCATACCATGCAACCCTGTCCATCAAAGCTGCAGATGTCATCCCAGTCATACATGGTGTGAAAGCCGCATGGTAGATGTACTATCAACTGACTGGATCAGTAATGTGGCACTGATGCAGCTTGCGGTGGCACAATGGCCATCTGTAACAGCATGGAAACCGTGCCTGCACATGCTATGGTTGATGACCATCCCTGCGAATGTCGTCTGACTATCCATTGTCCCATGTCTATCACATGTGTAATACAGGCGATCCGTGTCAGGATGTTGAACAGTTGTACAGTGCTTTGTAGATGTATATGGCAAAACACATGCATGTACAGGTGTCCATGCGTATGTGTGCATTGTCACTGCTGAAGTCCATTCCAGCTGTGTCTGTGTTGATATGTGACATATACACAGCATCCAGGTCAACAGTAGTACCGTGGACACATCGAGGCATGTGCAGATAGGTAAGAACACAAGTGCAGGCAAATAGACATGCCCACAGCAAGACAGCATGTACATGGAGTATGAACACTGTAATGTGGTGACACACATATATGGTGATGATATCCAATGCATAATGGGTGTGACATCTGTGACACAAACACGTCAGTCGTGTCAGTGTCATGGTGCTTTGCAAAGATAACTGTGCAGATGCAGTAGATGTCATAGAAATGTATGTGCAGCAGTATCTCTGTACATCTCTGAAACTGTGACCTGTCACCATCATTATGTTTTACAGATAATGCCCCGTACACACCTCCCAGCATACACCCACCAGGAGGATGATGTCCTCATCCCACAGCTCCATGACAACTATGACTTGTTGTTCAGCCATGTGACACAGCATGCCCAGCAGCGGGATGACCTGTGGCAGGATCTACGCAGGAGGGTGAACGATGTTGGTGGCCATAACCGCACCTACCAGCAGGTGCGCAGACACTGCATGGACCTGATACGACATGCAAAACAGCGTGCCACTGCAATCGCCAGGGAACAAGGTGGAACAGGTGGTGGGCCACCAACCCAGCCCCCACTCACACACACACCGAGGAGCTACTGGCCAGTCTGGGGACACCCAGGGAACAGCATCCAGAAACACTAGCTGCCATCGTGGAGGTGGGTGTCTCCCAACCAATGAGCCTGGAATTGCCTGGTAAGTCAGTAATGCACATATGGCTATTATATCCCATGTAGTTGCATGTGTCACTGTACATAATGTAAAGTAACAACATATGCCAGGTATGTGGACACACATGCTGCATACTACAGTATGCTACGTTGTGTATGCACACATGTGCATACTATATGCTATTACACAGGTGAATGTGTGCACATGCACAGTGCAACCTGTGGCTGTCACACAGTCATGGATAATGTTCATACTGGTGTGTCACCCCTATACAGGTACCTCTGGCATGCTGCACAGACATGGGTCCGTTGCAGGTGAGACTGTCATCAGTATCAGGCATGTTACAGTGTAGATCTATTTGCCATGTGGCCAGTTAACACTTGCACACCTGATGTTTGTTCCAGTCATGATATGCAGGTCGCACCACCATGCATTCACACACGCCACCCATGTGCAATATATTCACACATAATGATACACAGACATGAAACCACAGTACTTGTCATTGCGACATGTGTGGTCAGCTGTGCATACAATGGTGGAGGTGTTCTACAATGGAGGCATATGTAGTATGCATTGGAACAACATGTGTACGCACACAGTACCACACAGTGAGCTGTGATATGGGCAGCCCTCAAGTGTCACCATTGTGTTATATGCCCCTGCATCGGGTGCACACATTGTGATGTGCCACCTGACATGTCCCAGACATGTAGTGTTCTGTCTGCAATATTGTCACACTATCACATGACCTATACCCACATACCAAACATACAACCCGTTGTCTGCATAGACCTGTGGAATGTGACATATCTGACATGTATGGGTGTATGTCATATGGGACTGCACAGACATGTGGAGAAGATGCCCATCACACACAATTGGCCACCACATGTGCACACATGACCATGGGGGATGGCCAGAGGCATGTAGCCACACAGTACATGGGATGTGTATACACCCTGTTGTACATTGCCCACACATGGTCCAATTATAGCCTTAGTTGACCAATTATACAGTTGATGTGGTACAGTGGACAACCTAAAAGGCTGTGCACAGCTACTGGAGGTGTCACTGAAGTCTACCATATACGATCTGTCGAACATCACGACTGTGTTGCAGTTATGGCTATGCAATGTGTACATATTATGCATTCTACAGCAACATACATGCCTCATGTTGCCATGCAATGGCACAGTGTCTGTACTTCACACTGTATAGCAATGTAGATGGCTCACACTACCCTCCCGTGCTCATGCACATTTGCTAAACATGCATTTTATCTGTAGGGCATACACACAACACTGCAATGTGAAGCCTATTATGATGCTGTACATGTGTCAGGACACCATTGTGTCAAATATGTATGCATGTTTATTGCACATGTCAGCAAATTACATGTCAAGGTCACATCAGCCATGTGTACTGTTATCCTGTTCTGGGCCACATGGTGTATCACGGGGATGCATGCATACTACCATGATTGTGTGAACTGCATGACTACTGATATGACACCTGCCTGCTGTAGTGTGCACCCCAGGGAGGTATGCTTACTAACACTATTAATGTCTGAGCTGCATGCCCTCTGCTCTATCGCAGGCATGCTGCATGCCATCTGACAAATCACATGCATGGTGTGTCTGTGTGTGTCTGTGTGTGTGTCTGTGTGTGTGTGTGTGTGTGTCTGTGTCTATTGTACTTTACAGTATTTCTTTGCATTCACAGGTGATGTAGGTGCGTTACCCTCCTGCGGTCCATCTGATGTTAGTGTCCCCACAAATACTAGCGGTGATGAACATATGCATGAGGTACAGGCAGGGTTGTCAGGGGCTGAATCTGTGCCAATGGTTACCATCCCAGCTATGTCCCCCTCTTCCCTGCACACAGTTCTGCTGCCAACACATACCGCATCACCGGTGGCCATAGAGGAAGGACAGTCAGCGTCTGTTGGCGTGGAACAGGAACATGTGGTGGCTACAGAAGGTGTGTCTACACACCATAGTGTCAGTGTACTGACTGCAGATGTGCCACACAGGCATGTGGCCAGTGCTGCTCGTAGGAGGACCTCTGGCAGACATGCACCTGCAGGACAGAGCGCTGCAGCTGGTATCACCAGACGCATGTTCCAGACTGTAATGGCGGCACAGGCACATGCTGAATGGCAGAACAGAGAAGGGCAGAGGCTGCTATCCATACCCTAAATGACAACATCCAGGCATTGGCAAATGCTCAACAGCAGATTGCTAATGTTCTGGATAGGCGACTAGGTGAAATGGTCGGAATCCTTGACCGAGGCATGGCAATCCGCAAGCAGGAGCTGTCTGTGCTGGAACACCTGGCAGGAGTGAGGCGTAGGCCACGTGGACGTAGGCCAGCAACACCACCTAGTGTAGGTCGACGTGAGCGTGCCACCTCACATGCCCGCTCCCATAGTGCCGGTAGCAGTAGCAGTGCAGCTGCTGCTGTGCTGTCAACACCAGGACACAGCAGGCCACGTGGACGTGGCCCTGGACGGTCTCAGCGGGGACACGTTTCCAGCGAACATGTGTCGTCAGACAGTAGCCACTCTGTACCTCCACCTGGTAGTGCCCGTGCAACCCCAGGCAGGCACAGGTCATGTGGCCGTGGACGGACACAGTGAGCTGTACAACCTGCACTGTACAATCTGCGGCTGTCAATTATAACCCGTGTAGGCATCACAAATGGCAGAACTGTGTACACACATACACGCACACAGCAAACACAACTGTAGGGCTCCACAACATCCACATGCATTCTGCACAGACATGTCCAGTCAACTCACTGGCCCTTACACACACACATGATGTTATCCATTGGTGCAGCCTATGCCCCTGGCAAACATATCACCCTGCGCATATGATGAAGCCTGTGCCACATCCCTGTCATCCACACAATCGGTGCAGGGTTATGCACAAATATTCTGATGCACAGGGTGAACAGCATAGTGAGAGGTGTATGTAATACCTGTGTATGCATAGTGAGGGATGTGTATGTTGCAGTGGTTGTGTGTGAATACTGAGTTGTGTATGTGACATAGGTTGTGTACTGTCGACATGCATCAGTCACATCATGTAGTGCAGGTGCAGCATGCATTGTGATGTGTTTACGGTATGTGTCTCGGTTACATCTGTAGCACCATGTTGGTTGTGATACCCTGGTTCCCTCCTATGGTGTACTTGCATGTGCCTACAGGTAGCAGTGTTTTCAGTCCCCCACGTGTAACTGTGGAGTACACACAGGCACGTCTGGCAATATCAGCATGCTACATGTACCTTCATCCTGACTGATGGACACACAAACATGACACAGATGTCCGCACATATACTGCACCTGATGCATGTGGTCGGTGCCACAGGCTACACTGGACAGAGACGTGACATAGATAGCAGGACACACTACAGGTATGGTGACATGGTGCAGGGGTTCTACACAGTGGCCTGGCCAATGATGATGTGAGGTGTCACTTGGTAGCTGGAGGCTACACTGTGCAGCAGTAGGACCCTGTAACAGTACATGAACATGGCTGCAGTCACGGGGTGTACACCACTATAACGCACACCCCATAGTGTGCAGCTGGGGACCCTTGCCTTTGTGGTTATCACCCTCACAGTACTATGCACCCACACGACGTGTCACAGAGAAGGGACATGCACAGGTAGCCAGTATGTCTGGGACCTATGGCATCAACAGGGTTGTGCAATGCATCAACATTACGGGTTGTTCAACACGTGGGGCCAGTGATAATTTCCCACCGTATATTAGCATACACACTCACACCAAGCACCAGACATACATACAGACACACACTGTGATGACCACACATGTGTATACGGACAGCCGATGTGTGTGATGCACCTCACCGGTGAACATCATGCTTCCCACACTGACGTATGTACAGTCCTCTACAATGGTGTACAGGGATGTGTAGCAACTGGGACATATTCTCCGCGATATGTGGCATCCCTGGTCACACATTCAGACACACATGGCAGTGCTGGGAATGATACACCAGCCATATGATGACACGTTTGATGGACATGCAGCGGTATTGATTGCATTATGTGTACCAATGCTATATCTGGCAAATGTGCTGCTATATACACACGAGAGGTTGTAGGTGTTACAGGTGCCATATGACATATAGTTGTTAACACCTGACCGCTGTGTATGCATTATGTCAGCACCGTCACGTAACAGTGACATAGCGTACAGTTAGCACATGGCATGATAGGATGGTGTGTGACACAACTGTGAGCCACCCCCTGCACACATACATCTAGACAGGTGGTTCACCATGTTATGTACACACATCCCTCTATACGTGCTGTTTGTATGTCGCCGTATACAGATGTCAATGATGGGTCTGCATTGCGTCTGCATGTCGTAGGTAGGTCTATGTTACAGACATCGGCCAATGCACATGCATGTTTGCTGCATGCACAGTACAGATGTCACATGTGTCTCCTGTTGCCATGTTTGTATGCATTGCTATTGTTGGACATGTGTGTTGACATACATAAAACATGGACTGCGGTATGATATCACAGGTGTCACAGGTGACCAGCACAAGAGTATGTGTCCCGGTCAACACTGCTACCCCCTGTAGTGTGAGCATTCAACAGACATGGGCCCACATTCAATTCGCGTGTGTAGCATTGATTAGGCCAGTGTTATGCACGAGGTACATCAAAGGCCACGTATGTATGTGTTGTGTGTGCAGTCCATGCACACATCCACACAATCACATGTATGACATACCCAGATGTGTGTTCATTGGTGTACAGCAACAGTCAGGTGTCACAGCTGTGTAAGGGCCATGGTATGTCTTGAGCCGACCTGTTCATGTATACTGGTATCATTAGGTTCATAGGTTCATAGGTTCATACTAGGCTATCTGCCCTAGGGCATTTATAAGCCTAGCCAGAAAGTGTTTGGCTTTCGCCACCCATTTTAAATTTATTTTGCTATGCCCTTTTTCGAGTTTAGTATACTGTGCCTCTGTCTAACAGTGACACAGAAGTGATACCCGGGGTAAACCTACGATCTCCCATCCACTCATCAAGATTCCTCTTGAAGAGAGTCAATGAGGGACTCTGCCTAACCTGGACTGGGATTTTATTCCAGAGTGAAGGGAGCCTCTGGGTTATGAATCTGTCCCTCCAGCATGTCCTATTTATTTCAGTGCTGAGGTTCAAGTCTCTCGAGCACGTAGCTCGATGGGATTTGGATTTTCTGAGGTGCAGCATGTACATTAATTCGGTTGGACATGGCTTTATCGTCAGGCACAGATCGCCTCTGAGCAGGCGGTATGCCACTGAGTAGAGCTGGAGTTTCTTTAACCGGGCAGCATATGGCATCTGTTTGAGCCCTTTGATCCTCCTGGTGGGGTACTTTTGGGGTCTTTCCAGTTGCTGCAGGTGTCTGGTAAGGTACATCCCAAAAGGGGCATTGTACTCAATTATGGGCCTGATGAGGGATGAGTAAAGAGGCACGATGACGTCCCCTGATCTAGATGTGAATCCCTTCATGATTAGGTGGGCTATATAAAATGTTTTTCTAACCACTTTGGCCACGTGGTTGTCAAATGAGAGATTGCTATCAACTTGGGTCCCCAGGTCCCTAATTACTTCTTCTGTACTTAATGGATTACCACCTATGTGGTAATTTGTGGGCACTGTTTTTGCCAAAGGGGATGACTATACACTTTTTGGCATTTAGCTTGAGGCCATGGCTCTGGCACCAGTTGTCTGTTTCTATGAGGCCCTTTTGGAGGATGCTTGTGTTGGCTAGAGAGTCGATTACGGCGCCCAGTTTGCAGTCATCTGCGAACTTGGTCAGCCACAGTCCTTCCGTGTTGGCCTGTACCTCCGAGAAATATATACCGAACAAGAGGTCCCAGGACTGAGCCTTGTGGGACACCACTTGTAACTGGTTTGGAGTCTGACATGGCTCCAGCAATTCTAACCATGCGGATTCTGTCCTTGAGCCAATTTGCAATCCATCTAGTGACATAGGGGTTTATATTTAAGCTGGTGAGCTTATCTATAATGCCCAAGTGGGGTATTGTATCGAAGGCTTTTGCGAGGTCCAGGTAGGCTGTGTGGACCACCTTCCCCTCGTCAATGGCCTTGGTGACTGTTTCAAAGAAATCAACCAGGTTTAAGAGGCAGGATCTGCCCTTAACAAAGCCGAACTGGGTAGGATCCAGTGTTTGTAGGTCCCCAATATCTTTATTTATGAGGTCCATGATGATCCTTTCCATAGCTTTGCAGACCAAGCTAGTCGGGCTTATGGGGCGATAGTTTCCAGGATCTGTTGAGGCACCACCTTTATGGAGAGGGACCACTGTTGCTGTACGCCACTCTTTGGGCACATATCCTGTAGTAAGGCTGAGATTGAACAGTAGTTTTATGTTTGGGTTTAGCTCTTCTTGGAGTTCATGTAGGACGCAGCCCGGACACCGTCTGGTCCCATTGATGCTGTGTTTTTGCTTTGGAGAGCGGCTCTTACCTGAGCATCTGAGATGTCAGGGGCAGCACTCTGCTGGGATAGATATTTGCCCTTTGGTGGGAGGGGAAAAGTTTGCGCTGAACCTGTCAGCTAGGATGTTGGCAATGTCTGTGGGTTTGGTGTATTTTTTGTCATTTTGGACTAATTCTGAGCATATCTGGGAATTACCACCCAGGTTCCTAACATAACTAAAGAAAGCCTTGTGATTATCCTTAGTATCCTGTGCAATTTTTCTCTCGAAGCTGGCCTTAGACAATTTTATGTGTGCCCGTAGTTTTTTGCTAATACTGATCAGTGATGCCTTCCCTTTTTGGGATTTTGCTCTATCATTTAGTAGCTTCCTCCTTCTATTGCATAGTTTGTTTATGGCTGGGGTCCACCAGACAGGACATCTGCCTTTGGAGGATTGGGTCTTGGTTTTATTTGGGATCGCATGATCCATGCATTCCTGAAGGTGTTCATAGTATGCGTTTATAAAGGATTCTGTGGTCTGGGCCGTATTTTCCACAGGCCCAGGGGCTTTGAAGGATTCCACCTCAGTTTTGAGGAGTGTGAAATTTGCTTTAGAGAAGTTTTTCACTGTGGTTTTCTGGGCAGGGGGTGGGATCGGGATGTGAATATCCAGTGAGATTAGTTTATGGTCTGATCTTACCAGTGAGGGATACACTTCTGGTCTGGAGCATAGAGTCCCCATGTTGGTGATGATCAGGTCCAGTATGTTTTCCCTCTTGTGGGAGTGGTAACAAGTTGTTCCATAGCATTTGAGTTTATAAATTCTAGGAACCTTTGGGCTAGGGTGTTGGAGCTAGAGTAATGCTCCCAGTCTATGTTTGGGTAGTTGAAGTCGCCCAATATAATGGTGTTTGGAGACCTTCATATTTTCCAGTGTTCTCAGGAAGGCCGAGTGGGGTTCCTGGGTTTGGGAGGGTGGTCTGTAGCAGGCTATAAACTGGAAGGCAGTTTTAACCACTGTTAGTTGCACATGGATAGTCTCTGATGCTTCGTGCTTTGCCACCAACCTGGAGGTGTGGGTATCTTTGATGAATATCGATACTCCCCCTCCTTTTGTGGTTCGGTCCAAGTTTTGGGGCCAAAAAGCATGGTATGAGGTATAACCTGGTAGTGCTGGGGTGCTCTTGGGAGCCCTGAACCAGGTTTCTGTTACTGCACAGATATCGATGTTCTCCATGCTAAGGAGGCGTTTCGAAGGTGCATCTTGAGGTTTAGACTTCTGGCGTTGAGTAGCATTACTCTTAGTTTCTTATCCCTTGTGATACCTATGGAGGTGGGTTTGTCTTTTGAGCCTTGCCTAAAAAAGGCACTATGGGGGTAGCAAGAACCTTTGCCAATATCCGAAAGCCCAGGGGTGACAGGTGCAAGCCGTCCCTAGCGAAGCATCGTGGCTTGTCGAGCATATCATCCCAAGCTGACAGGCATTGGATCCCCTTTGAATGACACCAGTACTTGAGCCAATTGTTGAAAATGATCATCTTGTCTTCATACTGTGGCATCATTCTTGGTGAGGGTAAGATGCTACTCAAGGTCAGGGTCATACCGGCCTAGGCTACATGCTCAGAGAGCTCCTTTATGTCTCTTTTCATGTAGTCCAGGGAGGTACGTCTCAGGTCATTCACACCAGCATGGACAATGACTGAGTCATATTTGTACTTGCCTTGGAGTGACCTGAGTGCTTGTGTTATTTGGCGGATCCTATCGTCCGACAGGCTGCTCACCATGACCCTCTCCTTGTTCAGCCTGGTGAGCGGGATGTCAGTGTGCCTGACGATAGAGTCACCTATTACAAGTGTATCAGGTGTGTTGTTTAGTCTTAAGGGCTGTGACTGTTCGGCACACTGGCTTTGTGAGATATGTGTTGCACGTGTTTTGTTTTGGCTAGCGGTTGCTTGGGTGTCTGCTTTGAGGTCTCTGCTGCTTCGCAGATCTTTATTTAGAGCCTCAGTATGTTTTGTGTGATTATGTGTTTGGTTTGCTGTCGTGGTAGGTCTATGCGAGACTGGAATTGTAGTGAGTGTGGTTTCCTTCTCCTCCTGACTGGTTATGCCAGTACTGAGTTGAGAGAGCTTAGCCTCCAGTTTGGCTATATGGTTGCATCTCTCACATGTGTTGGAATTTGTTGGGAGGAGGAGAGGGTTGTCTGTGTACATGAGGCAGTTGTAACATTGCCTCAAGATTCCCAGATTCACCAGCTGGACCGGAGAGGAGATTGACAACTCACCTTTGGACATGCTAGAATAATATTGGGAATTCCTTAATAATTGAAAACCAGGGCCAGTGGGGAGTGAGGGTGTAGTGCTTTTAATTTTTAGTGCTGACTTATATAATTGTTTTAGTGAGCAAGTGCCAGGTAACTTAAGTGCAATGTGTTACAGGTAACTTAAATGCAAAAACGACAAACAGTAACTTTCTTTCAAGTGAAACAAGGAAATAGGTACAGTAAGCAATGCAGATATCACTAGTGATCCACAGAAGCGCTGAGAAGCCGCTTATTAGGTGGAATTAGCTTTCCAGGGAAATAACAAGCGAACAAACAACAAGCATATAAACAAAGCTCGATTCAGCAGGCCTGGATCTAGTCTATGCTACAGCAAACAAGGTGTACCAATTTCAGTAAGATACAGTTCAAATATTCAGGCTCTATAAACCTTTAACCAGAAATTCCCAGCTCAGAAGGGCAGAGTCCAGCCTCTTCTCCCACAAGAGTGCAGACCACAAACCTTCTTAATGTAAAATAACTGGCCTGAAGCCCAAGTGCTTAAACCAGAACTAATACACTTTAAGAATAACAGACACTGGGCTCTCAATCAGCAGTTCCCAACTTAGAAGGATGAAAGCTACCTGTCCTGCCACCACAGTGCATGCCACAAACATTCCTAATGTATAACAACTGGTCTGAAGCCCAAGTGCTTAATCCAAAAGACTTAGAATGATAGCTACACTTTAATCAAGTTACTACCAAGCAGTAGTAAATACAATTGAATACTTTAGAGAATGCCTGGATTAGTGCTCAAGTTACACAAACAAAGCTAGATCCAGCAGGCCCAAATCCAGTCTATGCCACAGCAAACAAGGCGCACCAACTTCAGTAAGAAGCAGTTCAGATATGCATGCACTATAAGCCTTTAACCAGAAATTCCCAGCTCAGAAGAGCAGAATCCAGCCTCTCCTCCCACAAGAGTGCAGACCACAAACCCTCTTAATGTAAAATAACTGGCCTGAAAGCCCAAGTGCTTAAACCAGAATTAATACACTTTTAGAATAACAGACACTGAGCCCTCACATCAGCAGTTCCCAACCTAGAAGAATGTAAGCTACCTGTTCTGCCACTACAGTGCAGACCACAAACCCTGCCAGTGCAAAACAACTGGTCCGAAGCCCAAGTGTTTAAACCAAAAGGCTTAGAATGAGTTACACCAAGCAGTAATAAATACAATCGAGTACTTTTAAGATGATGCAAAAGTAAAAAAAGTAGGTAGAAACACAAGTACAGTAAAAGCAGATGATTTTTTTTTTTTTTTTTCTGAATAAGTGCTGAGATCAAAGAAACATATTTGAGTGCTGAAACTAGAAAACTGGCTAGTTATAAGAAAAAAAACTAAGCTAGAAGGCTTCCCTCCAACACAGAAGGGCTTGGGGGCTCAGAAGCCTGCAAATAGTCTATACCACTTAACAGGAAAGGCAGGAAACAAGCTTAATTTTTTTTTTTTTCTGTTTCCCAGATGCTCTCTTTGTACACAGTAGGAGTGCCTGAAATCAGAATATGATCTCACTGCACTCAGTTGAGTGAGCAAATGAGATGGGCCCAGAAGGAGTATCCAAACACAAATTTACAAGAGGGGCAGGCAGTTGCAAGGTCACTAAGATTAACACCAAAACAAAAACAGGCAGGGTGGGTGGGACTAACTGAAGAGCAGAGTCAAAACTTCCAGTTCAGTTAATATTCCTTCCACACAGTTAAAATCAATTTAAATACTGTATTTTTTTTTAAAAAAAGAGCAGATAAAGGTACTTAAATTCTCTTATTCGTCCAGTTGAATACAGCAAGTCCTTAGCCGGCCAAAGCTGAGGTTTTTAAGCAGAAAATATTTCACACTGTACCACTTAAATAGGCAAGGACAGGAAATCAAGTAATGTGACTACCCCCACACCTGTAATTACTAGCAAATAACAAAGTTCAGCAAACACTGACTAACTTCCAGTTCAGTTAATATTCCTTCCACACAGTTAAAATCAATTTAAATACTGTATTTTTTGAAAAAAAGAGCAGATAAAGGTACTTAAATTCTCTTATATGTCCAGTTGAATACAGCAAGTCCTTAGCCGACCAAAGCTGAGGTTTTTAAGCAGAAAATATTTCACACTGTACCACTTAAATAGGCAAGGACAGGAAATCAAAGAATGTGACTACCCCCACACCTGTAGTTACTAGCAAATAACAAAGTTCAGCAAACACTGACTAACATCCAGTTCAGTTAATATTCCTTCCACACAGTTAAAATCAATTTAAATACTGTATTTTTTTGAAAAAAAAAGAGCAGATAAAGGTACTTAAATTCTCTTATACGTCCAGTTGAATACAGCAAGTCCTTACCCTGTTGGATCCCTGTTGGTACGTGTGTACTCTGCACAGCTGGTGTACACCACTGTACAGCCCAGTGGTCATGTGTCACATGGTGTTGTTGGACCGTAAGGCTGTGTAGTGCTGCACCAATGACATGGTGCTGACTTGACAGCTACAGTGTACACTGCAGTCTGTACGTGTGTGACCTGCACCTGTGACAGCTGTGATGGCAGCTGTGTGTGTACAGGTCACTGCATGTGTGACCGCCCTGTGTGTGAGGGCAGTTATACCTTACTGTGCCCTTCTCTGTGTACACTCCATCTGCATGCAAGATTGCCCTTTGCAACAGCTAAGTGTGTGAGCATGCCCAGTACGCCGTTGTATAGATGGACACACAGTACATTCCACACTGCGCCCCTCCGTGATTAGACTCCGTGTGCATGCAAGATGGCCCTTTGCAACAGCTAAGTGTGTGAGCATGCCCAGTACGCCGTGGTGTAGATGGACGCACAGTACATTCCACACTGCGCCCCTCCGTGATTAGACTCCGTGTGCATGCAAGATGGCCCTTTGCAACTGCTACGTGTGTGAGCATGCCCAGTACGCCGTTGTGTAGATGGACACACAGTACATTCCACACTGCGCCCTTCCGTGATTAGACTCCGTGTGCATGCAAGTTGGCCCTTTGCAACAGCTAAGTGTGTGAGCATGCCCAGTACACCATTGTGTAGATGGACACACAGTACATTCCAAACAGACTTGTGATACTAAGCGTGTGGGCATGGCCATTGACATCCTGTATAGCCATGGTGGTCATCCAGGCACCAGATGTCCAATTTCAATGTCACGATGGATGCCTACATTGAACACACTTGTTGCTCTCTCAAAGGGTGTACTGTCTGTGGCGTATCCCGTATCTATTCAGTGTTGTTGTGCTCCGTAGATATTTAGTTGGCCCGTTGACAGCACTGGCGTGTTTGTGTACGTCTACCTTGGGACGGTAATATGCTTTCAGACCGCTCACTCTCTAAACATTCCCTATTGGCATCTTTGCCTTTGCGGATGATGTCACTCACCTAGCAGTATGCCTCTGGGAGTGCTGTGTTCAGTAATCTCGGTAGCGCGTTCTGTAAATGCGTAATGCTGTAGTGTGTTAGAGTAGGTAGGTGTGTGTTCAACTCCCGGCCCTTCCAAGTGTGTGTGTGTGTGTGTGTGTGTGTGTGTGTGTGTGTGTGTGTTTCCAGCTGCCTGGGGACACAGTAAAGCTTTTAGATGCCTCACAACACATACATTCCCTATCGGTGTCTTTGCCTTTGTGGATGACGTCACCCACCTAGAAGTATGCCTCTGGGAGTGCTGTGTTCAGTAATCTCGGTAGCGCGTTCTGTAAATGCGTAATGCTGTAGTGTGTTAGAGTAGGTAGGTGTGTGTTCAACTCCCGGCCCTTCCAAGTGTGTGTGTGTGTGTGTGTGTGTATGTGTGTGTGTGTGTTTTTCCAGCTGCCTGGGGACACAGTAATGCTTTTAGATGCCTCACAACACATACATTCCCTATCAGCGTCTTTGCCTTTGCGGATGATGTCACCACCTAGAAGTATGCCTCTGGGAGTGCTGTGTTCAGTAGTCTCGGTAGCGCGTTCTGTAAATGCATCATGCTGTTGTGTGATAGGGTAGTTAGGTGTATGTTCAATTCCCAGGCCTGCCAGATGTGTGTGTGTGTGTGTGTGTGTGTGTGTGTGTGTGTGTGTGTGTGTGTGTGTGTGTGTGCATGCTCCCGTCCGCCTGGGGACTCAGGTTATGCTTTTAGACGCTTCACAACACAAATGTATCCTGCTGACGTCTTTGTATTTGCGGATGTTGACACGCACTTAGTAGAATGCCTGTGTGTCTGCTGTGTTTAGTAATCTCGGTAGCATGTTCTGTAAATGCGTCATGCTGTAGTGTGATAGGGTAGTCATGTGTAGGTTTGATTACCAGCCCTGCCACATGTGTGTGTGTGTGTGTGTGTGTATGTCTGTATCTCTCTCTCTCTCTCATATATATATATATATATATATATATATATATATATATATATAAAAAATCTATTTTCTGCCCATAACTCTGTTCTTGCATGGACAGCTGACTGTTTCATGTATCGCATATTTGCATAGCTTTCACATACCAATAGGGTATGTTGCAACTCCCAACATTGTCCATGCAACGTCCATGTTACGGGCGGTGTTACACACCCTTACAGGCATTTGCTGTATATCTTGGCAGACATCTATCCTTGCTGTACTATCACTGTACTCGTACACGCCGGAGGCTTCATGTATCATGGCCTAGTTTTGATGTGTGTATGTCTATTTGTGCTGTGTGCATGGCTCTGGGTATTTCCCACTATCATCATTTGTAAAGATGACAGCCCTATAGGTTCTTTGTGTAGACTGCTGTGTCATTTGACATGTCAGCACATACCTGCGGACAGTACTGTACGTCCTACTGCAGCGCATTTCATACCTTCTGCGTTATCTTGCAGTCGATATTGCTATTTCCTCACACATGGATCTGTTTCTGTTCATACCACTCCACCTCCTAGAGCAAGTTGCCAGACAAGGCCTTATCTGATAGTGGGACACATAGGGGCAGTATTGACATGTTGCTCTTACAAACGTAGATAATTGACACAATAATAGGTTTTGCATTCGTATGGCTTTTCTGTCGGATTTGGTGTCTTACTCACATGTTTGTCATTATTTCATGTCTTCAGTTATCATGAAAGTGCCAGAATGTTACTGTTGTTACATGGAACACACCAAACATATGAGGCAGAACTCTGCACATTCTGCGTAAATCTGTACAGTTGCGGAATATGTGTCTGTAACAAAATATCAACTTTCTGACACCAATATACACACTGTATGGTGGCATCACAGGCCACATGCCATTACATTCATATTGCAGGACACACCCACCCAGACAGTTGTATTCCTCACACAGGCCAACAGCTGCTTATCCACACTAATTGGTCTATCATGTACTGTATGTGTGCACCGGTATTTGCGCTTTCCGTCAGTGGCAGAGCTCACGTATGTGTCTGGGGGACTGGACATTGTTACGGTGACACTGCATGACACCCTGAGGGACACATTACTTTTGTGTCTATTAACCTTCCACATTGACATTCACAGGACATACGTTGTCATTCACATTTGTCGGAGTACATGCGTGTGTCTAGTACATGTTTTCTCATTTGTCCTGCTGTCTTTCTTCTCACCTGTCCACCTAGTATCACTAGTTCTGTACATGTATTTTGGACAGGTTACCTTCATACCCCTAACCTGTACACATTATGGGTAAATGCCCTGACATCTGACCTTGTTACATTTGTCATAGTGATGTGCCTTTCTGGTAAATTGCTGGCAAGGCATTACAGACTGTGCGGTAGATAATAGTGACTGACATTTCCATTTCATGATTAGTAACACTCATAACATCCATATTCATGGGTACGCCAGTATTCTCACGATATTCTGACTTTGTCTGGGGTATATCTAATATAGTCCCTATTTGTATTTCATATACTATGCCTTAGTGCAGCTGTGTTATTCTGACAGTTTGCCAGTTATGGGTACCATCTTGGTCGTACGCATGTCCATCCATGATAATCGCCTACATGACACTGATATAGGGCCCTACATATTGCCAAAATGGTTTCCGCAATATCCAGTGGATGGTTTGCCCCATTATTGAGAATATAGGCATGTGCTATACCCACATCACTCCCACAGGGCGGGCCTACGAAATCCCTGCCAAACAACACCTAGGCCCATTTCTGCATACCCATGATTCCCATACCTGACAACCCCCTACAGTACCCATTACACATGTTTAATGTGTGCGGTACTGAAGTGTGGAGACACTTATATGCACTCCTCACTCTCTGGATATCAGTTCGTACGTCATACATTCTATCGACACATGTGTCATCACCCTTGCACCTGATACTGTTGCATGTATAGCTATTTCGTATTTGCTGCGGTCACTTCTTTTGCGTCAATGTCGGTTGACACTACGTAAGATTCAATTTTTGGAGTCCTGCAATGGACACCTATCTGCATGTTTAAAGTGTAGAACTTGCTGGACTGTCACTTTCTGGCCAATGGTTTGGAATGCTACGGTTTATTCACCTTTCCTGCATGTCTGTTTGTCTACCCATATTAGATATAACGTTGCCTATTTATGTACATATGTCATATCTACGGGACATATGTCTGTTGTGTATACATATATACATGTACAATCCTCATTTCATAACTTGCTTTGGTTTATGTCTGTGGATTATGTGTATACACATATATCTATATCCATACCATACCTTTCCACTATACAGATTGTCACAGAGTGTACAGCTGCTTGCCCCTTTATCTTCGCTGTGTTTTAAATAAACCTGTGTCTATCTGGCAATGTCGTGGCATTTCATTTGAGACTTACAGTGGGGATTTCTGGCAAGCAGTTCAGGTTACGAGTGCATACCCTTCAGAGAATCCATGCTACTGACACACCCGTTATTCTATCCACTTTCTATGTTTGTTCTGGCACATATCTGGTGTTTGTCCCTATTTGTACCGGTAGTTTGCATGGCTTTGTCCGGTTTCATACTTTACGAGGTTAACAGGTTTGATCCATGTATAACTAACATGGGGGAAACAGCATTCATTTACTATGCTGTGAGCGGATCACACACGCACAGGTGCACTTGCATTTCCTTATTGTGGATTATGCGCAGGCGCGCATGCATATCCTTTTTGTGGGTTACATATGTTTACTAAGTCTTTGTGCTTACGTGGGCTTTATTACTTGTGACAGTACTAGTAATTATCTGTAATACGGTTAACGGACGTTTGCGAAACACACGTTCACCTTTACATATTTAACTGTCTGTACAGCACAGACGAATTCATTAAACTTTCACATTATATGTGCTGTAGTCGTTGTTCAACCGGGACTGCATTCACATTGGCCGGATGCTGTAACCACTATACGTTTGGTGTTCTGACTCATTTATATGCATACCCACAGTACATAGCTACATTAACATATGCCTCACCGCTTCACTTACGTCACAGGCATCCATTCTCCTGCTGGGAAAAATGCGGTACTACATGTTACACATTCCCTATTCCCTACTGGTCTGGACCCACGCTGCATATTTCATCACTGCAGGGATATTCAGAACCCAAAGGCTTATAGTCCTGACACATACAGGTCTTAAATTGTCAGGGTGTTCATGTGGTGATCTGGGTTTAGGCTTGTCCGCCTGGTGAACAGAACTGCCCTGACCGTGTTCAAATGTCAGACAAAGCACATGGACAGGGTTTGTCCATTTTAAACATTTAATCTGTGTTTACAGACACAGGTGTTTGGGCACCTATCAGCAGCTTATGATGTTGGCAATACATAATATGGGTGGGGGCGGTTACAATACATAATCCACGGTGAGTGGTGTTCCCATTCACATTTGACTATTTCCTGTATTCATTCTTACGAGGGTTATTATTTTGCACATGACTTAACTATGAATTAACTACGGGTATGCAGTAGTACAGTCAACATATGTGACGGCTTGTTACAGTATATATGTACGGACCTCTGTAATATTGGGGACTACCAGACATCCTTCACAACATTTCCTGCTTATGTACATACTATTATTCCTTGAACTTTCGAAGCTTGTGAGAGCAGTAATTACATCTATCCCTATTTGTCCACCCATCCTTTTAGGCTTTGTCCAGGTTTTGTTGCTGTAATAGGTTGAGAGGTGGTGTCGGTATGTGATTGAGTTGAATATATACTGTTGGTAATTCAGTGGGGAGTTGGGTTACCACTTGTTCCTCTTTGCGAAGGGAGGTCCCACTTTGGACAGTTGTGTCCTGCGACGACACCTAAGACATGGCAAATGTCCTGTGATTTTAAGACAATAATATATTTCTTCATTTCTGTACTAGTTGCATGATACAGGTATTTTGTATCTGGTACACATAACTATTATTTGGGATAGCATAAGCTATTCAAATGCTATGGCATTAGCTTTTATCTTGGCATACACGTGTAATTCTGTACTTTGCACAGGGTGGGGATATGTTTTATCCTGCAAATTCTCACATTTCTACAAGGGATGTCCCACCTTGGCCATCTGAACAGGTGGCAACCCTAGTGGGGTGACCTGCATGGTGGACAGCTGTTCCATCCTGCGTAGTATGAATTGCATGTCTGTGTAGATACTGAACAGTACCGTGACTACACATACATGTTTTGCCCAGATGTGTACAGTAATGAACACCGTGGCGTGTATACAACTCTGAGGTTTCAACAGGTTACTTATCCCACGCGGGATGTACACACATTTTGCCGTAACATTAACGCGTGGGCATTTGGATTTACGTACCTGTGATGGGATGTTTACAAACGTGGGATACATATTTGCAATCCGGACACTGCCTAGGATGATACTTCCTACTACATATGGGGAATACCCGCTATGTGTAGGTGTACGGATGCGCAAGGCTGGTAGCTGGATTTGGTGGACATTCGGACATGGGTGCGGGTTATGTGCTATACAGGGGTTGTTGCGTATTGCATTTGCATGCATGGGTTCTACTTTTGGATATCCCAGTTCCACATATAGCATCCTATGTGTATGTGACGGCTACGTTCCTGTTCATGAGTATAGCACATTTTAATATACATATGCTTGTGTGTGTTTGGTATACAATATGGACTGTCAGGTTTCTTTACGGTTGTATATAGCCACAACTGCCCTGCTGTGTACTGTCACTACCACTGTGGGACATCTGGTGACCATACCCATGGGGCTAGACGTGTGTATTGGCGGTGCGCTGACATGATGCTTTTCACTTCCACCGGGTATAACTTCTGACAGTGCAGTACATTACGGACACACGATTTTAAATGTCATTTGTTCCATGGACGGAAACTCATATTATGTTGCGTGCATTTCTGTTTTGTTCTCCATTTTGTGTGGCCGGGAACTGTCTTGCATGCTTTGCATACGTTTCATTATCCACGGACACTGATAGGTGCGATTACTATTGCAGGCAGGCTATAATATTCAGCAGTTTAGGTTGCTCATCGCCAGCCGACATTGACACGCCTCCGGGCGCAGCTTAGTAACGCCCCATGCACTCGCGCACGAGTCCTATGCACGTGGATGTGGTAGCAGCGCACCTTCATTAATATGCATATGGCACTACTACACCATTTATATGCCGCACGGCCGGCGCAGGCCTTACACCGGCCTTGCGCCGAGCTTCATGAATCCGGGGGAATACCTATTTATATTTTTTCTTGGAATGTTCATAAGGTTTTATTACAAATTGATGAATAAACATGTTTTAGAATGGTTTTCTTATGACTCCTGTGGTTGTAAATGTTGCCTACACCTTTCCTTAACACAACTTTATCTTGCTGCTATATTAATATGCCTGCTCCCTATTGTGAAACCTGTCTTGTACAGATCTTGTGTGAATAATTATAGTGATAAATCAGAAAGTAAAGCAGCACAGATATGTATGTAAATGATATATGCACAAATGGGTTATTATGTCTGCATTGTGTATTCCTGTCACCAACTGTCTAACTCTTCCTGCCAATACTGTGCCATCCAGTAAAGACGTTTTTCCACAAGCAGTAACATGCTTGGTCCCTCATGTGTTTCATATTACACCTGTAACATACATATAATGTTTTACTAAATGCAACTGTTGTGACAAATGTGTGAATCATGACACCCAACACATGACTACAACACATCATGTCTGCATTCCATCAGATTCAGACATGGTTGCATGTGTATAATGCTTCATTGCTTGAACGGCAGCACAAAGGAATATAGACTATTGTTAATTCCCATTCAAGTTCAGCAGTTCAAGATATGATAAGACATTGCTATCAGGGGTACAATTCAGCTTGGCAGAGCGTATAAGGCTACTCTTAAATAAAAACAAAAGAAATAATCAATGTTTTAGGCTGCACACCATTTGTATGTCTGTTTTAATTTTGTCAGCAGGTTATCTTGATTTCAGAGTGATGTTGGCTCAGTTAATTCAGTCCGTTATTGTATGTTTGCACTCCATCAGTTACACTTGCAACTGTGTTACAATTTTGGGTGACCTATTCTCACATAATCCATCATTGTTATTCTACAGTGCACTGTCTTATGTAGGAGTTGTCTGTTTGTCTCTTGTCAATGTACATTGTGCAAGTGTGAGACAAGGGAAGTGTGCAATCCTGGAATGAAGTGTCAGGAAAGTTTCATTGATAATCCTCTGGTTTATAACTGTGAATTTCTTTGGCATCCCATATTGTGAAACAGGTACATGTCCCTCACAATAACACAAGGTACATGAAGGACAGCATCTAAATCGTAGTAGAGAAGTATGTAACTACATGGGAAAATCACAGTGCTGTTACATTTTCCTGTGCGCACATATGCATTTGTTCCAAAGCCTGTGACACACAGTACCATCTGTTACAAACAGTATATTTTCAACAACTACAATGTGCTTCTTCACATGTTTAAAAGTAAACCTCCGTAGTGCTTGTGACTAATACTGTGCTCTCTAGATTGTGTCATTATCTCTGTAAGAGGTTCAATGCTCAACAGGGGAAAAGTGCATGTGTTGGTGTGTAATGCCTGGTGTTGTATCCACTTCCCCTGAGGAGAATACATTTAACTTTGCACATAGCTCCCTTATCTCACTTTTAACAAAAACATCCAATGGCAATACACTGATAAGGTCATCCTGTCAGAAATGCACTCTCTCCTCTTGAGTCATACTTCACTTGTGGTGCTTGCAACTAATGCTGCACTCTCTAGATTGTGCACACAGCTCACTTATTCCACTTTTAGTGGCAACATCCTCTGTGCAACACACTGATGAGGTATCCTTTCAAAAGTTTACTCTTTCACCTTAAAAGTCAGCATTCTTCTGTGACACTTGCAATTAATACTGTACTCTATAGATTGTGTAAGTAGATAGGTAGGAGGTTCAATGTGGGGAAACTTGAGCATGTGTGTGCACCATTGTTGCTGTGTCCTCTTCCCCAAAGTGAATTCATTTAATTTTACAAGCAGTTCCCTTATCCCACTTTTAACAGAAACATCCTCTCTGTAGCACATTGATGAGGTCATCTGTTCAAATGTGCATTCTCTCCACTTAAGAGTCAGACTTCTGTGGTGCTCATGACTAATATTGTGCTCTACAGATTCTGTAAATATTTAAGTAGGAGTTTTAATGCTCCATGTAGGGGAACCTGTCTGTGTGTGTTTGAGGGAAGAGTACAGAGTCAGGTGAGCATGTTCTCCAAGACAGCTGTACTCAATCAAGTTACATTCTGGAGAAATGTTTTAACTGCTAGATGATTCCAACATTCTTTTATACTACCTTTCATAAATCCATCTTCTATGGAACACACTGATGAGGTAATTCTGCCTAAAGTGCACTGTCATGTTTTAAAAATTGAATGCCTCCTGTAATTCCTTACACTATTCTTTAGAATATGTAAATAGATAGATGGCATGTTCAAATGCAGCAGTGATTAACTTCTATTACTCTGTGTGAAATTGAAAATGAAATCAGGATTGGTTTAGATACACTTGCAGTAGCAACATTTACAGCCTCAAATGGTTGTAAAAGTCATTTTACTACTCAAATTTCCTTGGCAATACACTGCTGATGTCATCCCTTCCTAGATACCATATGCTTTACTTGTACACGGGGTTCTCCTGTGGCACTGAT
Organism: Protopterus annectens; assembly: GCF_019279795.1. Taxonomy (NCBI): domain Eukaryota; kingdom Metazoa; phylum Chordata; order Ceratodontiformes; family Protopteridae; genus Protopterus; species Protopterus annectens. The sequence continues at coordinate 467,134,258 of NC_056732.1, forward strand.
TGCTGATAATATGTTGTTTATATTGTGTAATTGGATAAGTAAGTGATTCAAGACCATCCTTGCTTAAATAGTGTATCTGCGATTAATTTCATATACAGATGGCTACCTCACAACCACCATTATGTACACGTCCACTTATGAGATGTATTTACAGTGGCACAGTGTTAAACAAGCAAATCCTAGCATCCTTAGGGGTAGGTACTTTTTGGCAATACAAGGATTACATAATGCTACCATAACTGCCTGATCTCACAGTTGTAGTGCAAACTCTGCTGTGCTGTGTGACTTCAATACTCTGCTTTGCACATTGTGTAACTGCATATGTAGGATGCTTGAAGCCAGCTGTGACTGTGCTTTAACCCTCATACTCTGCATACTTCTCATCAAACACATATTATGTGTAGCTGTACAGTGTTATTGTGCCATTTTTAGCATAAAACCTCAGCTAATAAACAGTGGTCATGTCATCTGTTCAACTGTGCACTGTCCTAATTGTACTGCAATATGTTATGCGGCACTTGTGATTCAGGCACTAATCTTTAGCTTGTGATCTTGGGTAGTTAGTTCAAATCCAACCATTACTGCTCAGACTATGTTGTGTCAGTCTTATTGTGGCTGTAGATGTCAATAACACTGTTGTCAAACCAATCTGCTGTATACATGTATATTTGTTGATTCCTCTAACAAAAAGCTATGATATTTTCTCACACAGCAATGCTTTTATTCAGAGTAAGGATGATATGTGATTGAATTTTCCTTAGATAACATATTTATTAAGCACTGTCCTCTGGCATAAGGGAATGAGACAACATTCTTTATGTTGTTGCCTTAGTACAGCAATTATAAGTACACGTATCCCTTGCAACCGTAAGATGGTGTAATGGCTTAAAATCATGACATATCTCATAATTGTAGAGACAATTCTACTATAGCACAGTCATTGTCTACAATACCATGCATTTTCTGTAGTCTAATGCTCGAGTGTTTAACCTCCACATTTTGTGCCTGTTAGCACTGCCGAGCCTTGTATTGTAATACACGAATGGCATCTACCATAGTTACAATTTGTACAGTTACAGTTGGAAAAGCCTCCCCCATCCCTTTTATCTCAAACAGATCGTTTATGACACATACATGTGATGTAATAAGTTAGCATAGGTGCAGTATGACACTTATGTTAAGATTTACACTGTTGTGCTGGTATTTCATCCACATGACATTATTTGGTGGAGTTACATAGCTTGCTCTTCAATTCCTGAAAAGGGCAATATGATGTGAATATACTGATAAAACACAAACACCATTGCATCTCGTTAATCATATCCATTCTTATGTTGGATAATGATATATTATCACAAGTAGCACCTGCATGACAATGACAAGGTTATTTGGGGGTATGCCATGCTGTGAGTGCTCCCATGGCATGTCCATTGAGTACTTGCTTGTATAGCATGCCTACACAGATATACTGCAGTTGAATTCTGGGACAATGTGTGTACTGTGCTATGGAAACAATTTCCTTATCAAAGAGGCATTGATATTGTACTGCTCACTGTTGTGCGGACAGTAACACATGTCCTCCTTTTCAGCAATCTGGCTATTGTTCAAATGAAGTCCTTTATTACTACAAACATTCAATTCAGTTATTTGTGACAACCTGCACTGCTTTCTCATGTGGCATATGCAGTCAATACATAGGTCTGTACAGAACCTAATATCATAGACTGGGTTGTAGATCTTATAACATCTCTCTGTCAGACAACTGTGCCAAACAGCAGTGGCTTACATATAGACAATACTTTTTCAGGCTGTTGTCCTTCAAGGCAGGGCATCCATACCTCGTATGATAGGAAAGTACTGTAAGCCCCTCAAGGGCGTTCTTCATGACATAATTGCTATGCATATTTATGTGACGTCCATGACTGGTATGCATCTCTCTGACATCTGTCCTGGAATGTGTTCAAAAATGACATGATGCAAATGCTCATTAAGTCATTCATTGCTCAAAAGTATTATCCATTTCCAAATAATTATGCCCTGCATTGCATGTCTTCAGCCAAGCATTTCTTTATTACTACAGTTATTTTATCACAATATAGATCTTAAAAGCAGATGAGCCTACCATAAATCATTGTTTCCTGTATGGCATTCTGTCATTCCATCATAAAGTGTGACTGGTCTTCTCTTATGACACTTTCATGTGTGCTGGTGCTGTTGAATTGCTGTTATGTTAATGTTCTCTGTTATTTCATGTGAGCATGCCCAGTATAATGATGTCTGAGATGTGTGCAAATTACCAGTGGAAAAGTTGTAATCGTGAAATGCCCTCTGATCTGTGTTTCTCATTTGCCACTTATGTACATTGAATGTTATTATATTACCACTTAGCATTTGTATGACTATATGACTTGCTTGTCTATTACATGTTTATAGGTAATAAAGCCCTTCCCTATGGGTGCCACTAACATTTATTTGCAAAAACATGTCCATTTCTGATGTGCATGACATGACAGCTGTAAGATTCATTTGTTCTAGTGTATACATGTTAAAATGGAGAACACAGCAATGGTGTTGGCTTGCCTTGCATACATATATTCCCTGTATCAACATCTCATGTGTAACAATTGCAGTCTCACCTTTGTTAGACTGCAGCTTTATATCCCTCTCACATCCTTTGTGAGCATGTCTGTTTTTATTTATGTGTGTTAAGTCATGTATTGCCATAGCCATTAATCATCATTACATCAATATGGCAGGATTTCTGCTAGAAATTTTTCTTTGACACTTCAGCAGTTATGCTTGCAGTATATAAGTACACTGTACACATTTCAGCTCCCCTCTTTATTACTTTTGCAGTATAACTAATGTTACTTCTGCAATACAACTAATGATACTTGTGTACAATTCCCCCATTTCACTTCATCTTCTTCTGAATTCATTCACTGTGCTTACTCTTAAAACTTCTGGGCTACAGCACATTCTCATATATTAGGATTGCCTATAGGTGATCAGTTTTGTTTACATTTTGTAGTCATGCTTACAGGCACCTTTCCATGGCCACGGACATTATTGTTGGACACACAAAGGTGCTTATGAATGTGTAGATGTGATGAGTAGCATGCATACTCGATTAGCACTGGTGCTCATTGCACTAACATGCCTAAATTGTGTAAGCGTAGCATGAAGCCTACACAATCATTAATGAATTCCAGTGACAAACTTTACAACGTACTGCACCATTTATAGAAGCCTCAGTAATATTTACTTGTATTTTGTTTTGGCATCTGCATCCTTATTCTAAGTTTTACTACATCATGCTGAAGCCCCACTGATATTATAATATGTCAAATGTATTCTTCATTTTATGAATGCATTATGCAGCGTACAAGAGTTGCAGTTTTTGGTTAACTTTTGGCTTGATTTTTCAGTTGAGAAATATAAACAGCCATAGTCTCTAAAGGATCTTCTGCTTTTGCAAAGAGCAAATGATGTATAGATGTCAAGTTCTTTGTAGGCTCTCAGCAATTCTTGAACTTCACTCTAATTGCTGCTATATTGTCTTTCATCTTTTCTAGAAAAATAAATATTATTGCCTATGAAGCCCATAGCAGATCTAAAGCTCTCTTAAGTGCTGTATATAACACAGGTCTGTATACAACATGTTTAAATAAAGATTTTTTTTAAATAGTATTGTATGTTTTTTTGATGCAAGCCCTGTAAATGATGCCTGTGATTCTTAAATCTGCAGGGACAACATCTGGAGTGATGCGTGCATTTTTTCAATGTGAGATGGGTGGGTAACAATATGAGGTTTGAATGTAAAACAAATATCTGGTTACAACAGTGCAATCAACCACTATGCTTTTGGGAGGTTGAAGGAAACTGCTACCAAAAGAAATCTAATACAGACATGAGCAGAAGATGCAAAGGCCCAAATTCACAATAACTGAATGCTACTATCACACCCAACATTTAGCAGCTTTGAGGCAGAGATCTTACCACTAAGCTACTGTACTGCCTGTGTTTTGTAGAGGAATATTTCTAGTTTGCAGAACTGTTTTTTTTAAGTAATGTTTTCATTTATTTACTTATTTATTTTAATCTGCTTGCTTCCAATTCCAGAACATGGAGCCTTTCCATTTTAGTGTTGTTCCAACTTTTCCTGTTCTTCTTCCATGCAATTAATTTGCTTAGATGATTCACATAATTGTCTGTGGTGTCCTCTCATATGACAAACATAACACCCTTTCAAAGACAAATACATATTTTCCCTACTAGTGCTTGATAACTCCTATGTCTAAATCTAAACATGGTGTGCCATTGTAAGACATTTTATTTCAAAAACAGGTTAAATTTTGTTAGGGAAATTACATCTTTCCTAACAACAGACTAATAGGTTTGTAGTAGTCTAGCTGCCCTTTTGTGCTATTTTTTAATCTTAGCCAGTTTCCCTACATGAGACTCAAACCTTCTTCTTCTTGACTAAGGTAAACACCTTAATCTTAATGCCAATCCCAAGTTGTAGGGAATGTGCATTGTTCCTAGAAGTACTACAATGCCAGGTCGGTGCATGGAGTGGATGGAGCAAAGCTCCTATTCCATCTCCGTGTTCCAAACAATTACTCTAATACATGGTCCCCAGATAAGGGACATATCTAATATTAAATTGATATGAACAACTACTACAATTTAACTTAGCCAAGAGGCAGAGAAGCATGGACTCATATCTATGAAATTAAGCAGTCGCTGCTTCAAGAGCTGGTCACATCCTTCAAGGAAACTATGTTTTAAAAATGTTAAGACTTGTAAAGTAATTCATTTTTGAAAAAATAATAGAAGAAGAATTTACACTTCAAATGAGGGTGATGCATGAAGAACAAGGTTGAGGGTTATGGGTAAATGTTTAATCACAACATTCAGTGTGTTAATGCAGGAAGAAGGCATATAGCATCATGTTATCTACAGTCAGATTTGCTTAGAAGGCTAGTGATCATGTCGACATTACATGAATTCTTAGACCATACAAGGAGTACTGTGCAGTTTACAGCCAGTATTCTGCAGACAAGGTTGGCATTACTGAGGCATTTAACAAAGAAATGTGAGTAAGACACTTGTTAAGTACGAGATGTAGTTCATATAAGAAAAGACTTGAGTAGAATTTGCTTTCAATGGAGGACAGAAGAAACCGCGGATTATGTTATTTAAGACTAATGTAAAGGGTCAAGGCTGGAGTTACAATTTTTGGGAAACGATAGGAATAGAAGAACAGAAAAATGTATCATGACCACCATCTTGCAGGACAGCAGTTTAAGGGGGAAAGGAGATGTAGTTTCTTTAGTGAAAGGGTGGCAACTCTTTAGACTATATTTATAAAAAGTACTGTTGGTAGACAGAAAATAATTTTAGGTTACGATGGAATATTTGCATAAAGAGGTAAAAGATATGTGAGAGATGACTCCTTTTTGAGTTGGTTGCTAGTTTCCTATGATGGTAGAGGAAATTCTTTTAAGTGCTTCTCTTTTATAGGAATTATTTTTAAGATATACAAGAAATCTCAAAACAGTTACAAACATTTACTACTTTAAATGCATGCTTCCTGTCTTGGAAAGCACCATTCGCATTATATCAAAATTTCTACACATTCATACTGGGACTGCATCTGAGGAACACTGACATTGTCATATGTAGGCATTTTCCAGATGGTGATTTTTGCATTAACAGTGAAAATTAAAGCCATGCACATTGACAGTGGCATAGCTCATGAAATACTACCTTGTCCTCAACGTGTTAGAGGTCAGAGTATGCCTACTTGCTGAAAATACTTATAGCAGAAAATAACAAATGAATATCAATGGCATGCTTAAGCAGATTAACTATTTATTACATGTTTGCACAGAGAATATCTTAAAACAGCTATTAGCATAACACAAAAAAGCTTGGCACATTATAAGAAGCGAAACCCTACCTGACTGACTAGGCAAGGTAAATCATTGTCTCTACTCTACACTACTGTAATTCCACCCTTTTATATACTGCTCCTATAGATTCGTAGGTAAGCACTAGGTTAGCTGTCCTTGAGGGCCATTTTAAGCCTATAAATTTACCTTTTGGTGCTTGAATTAATCTATCTCATTTGGATAGAGAATGGCCTTACGTATTCCATGGTTGACAATTATATATTATCCCTAATGAGAACAACTGGGATTATACCACTACTACTGCTATAATACTATTAATTATAATTATAATTAATTACAGTGCTATAATACTACTGCTCACAAACTCATATTCAAACCCTCTAGCTGTCCTTCTCTGTCCACCTCCTTAACCCCCTACATCCTCAACTGCTCTCTAAGATTAGAAAACCACAATTTTCTAAACATATATAAGCCTCATCGACCCCCTGACCACCTACTATTACTCTGCTCTCTAGCTAAACTCTGGAATTCTCTCCCTACCACCCTTCAAAATACTCAGAGCTACTCAAACTTCAAAACTCTTCTCCAATCTCACCTCCTTTCAAAGTGGGAATGCTCCTGTACCCCTACCACATAAACTATTTAACACCCTCTCCCTTGCACTATATACCTCAACCTTCTGTCACTGTGCTCATTTACCCTTTACCTCTACTTCCTGTCCTGCCCTATACTTCATGAACTTCCCCCAACCCACTCCCTTTCTCCACTATATACCACCTTTTATCTCTCCCACTCACTTTCTTCTCTCTGTCCTCTCCTCATATTTCTAACTTCAAAAAAAAGCTTGTTTTTTTATCTGTACATAAATGTTTTACTTACATGTTTTTTTTCATCTGAAATGCCTGTACTTTTAATATGTTTAGACTACATGAATCTCCCCTTTGTAAATCATTACCTAGGATTAGAAATATATTGACTTTTTTTAACAAATTGTATATTATCTATGTATTTTCACTGTTATACTACTATAACTAGTAGTATATATATTTATACATTATCCATATAACTATATATCTATAACTATAGATAAAAGAGAGGACCCATGCATGGGATAAAGCATTTAGGAGCTACCTTGGTCCATTACTAGCACAAGGGGCAGTCCTGTAGTAATTTTTCTGTTTCCCAGCCATAGATCTAAGTTGTGCTTGAATCTGGACAGGGATGAAATTTGTCTTATGTGGATGGGGAGTCTGTTCCAGAGCAGCAGTATCTTCTATGAGATATACATGTCCCTCCAAATGGTTATGTTGATGTTACAGAAAAGGTTTATATCTCTATACTGAGCATTTTGGGTGATACGTGATTGCTGATATATAGTAAATCCATCAGAATTGGGTCAGAGAATGCTTTGCATGCCAAACACAGGTTACATCTTAGCAGTCTATAGGTTACCAAGTACAGTGAAAAGGATTTGAGTAGGTCCATTTAAGACATATTGTTTAGGCCTAGTATCCTTTTGGTAAGGTATTTCTGTGGGTGTTCCAGTTGTTGCATGTGTCTGGACAGATACATGCAAAAGGGGCATTATATTTAATGAGTGGCCTAATGAAGTTTGAGCAAAGGGAGCAGTGACATCCCTAGATGTAGGCATAATCCCTTTATGTATAAGCTGTGCAATATAGAAGAACTTTCTTACAGCAATGGACACGTTTGTCAAAAGTTAGGCCACTGTCGACATTAAGTTACCAAAACCTGAACAACTGGGTAAATGTTTAGGGCTTTATTGTTAATGTGGTAGTTCCCCGGGATAAATGACTTCCCAAGGAATACAGTAATTCCTTTTTTCACATTTAGTTTCAGTCCATGATTTTGGCATCAGTTTTTTATTTGGGAGAAAAATTCCTGTAGGATTGCAAAGTCATTTGGGGATTCATTGACTGCTCTTAGCTTGCAGTCATCTGCAAACTTAGTCAGCCAGATCTCTTTGGTATTTGCTTTTACTTCAGAAATGTAGATGCCAAACAGGAGAGGTCCCAACACAAAACCCTGCAAGACTCCACTGGTGACTGGTCTCTTTGTGGAGGTAACTTCCCCTATTTTTATTTCCTGCATCCTATCTGTGAGCCAGTTGGAAATCCAGTGGGTGATATAGGGGGTTATCCCTAGTTTATTTAGCTTTTTTTACTATGCCTGTGTTGGGAATTTGTATTAAACGTTTTGGCCAGGTCAAGGATTGTGGTGTGTACCAGTTTGCCTTCATCCATTGTTTCCCATGTTTTTATATATATTCATATTTATTTGCTGCAAGCTACTCAGATAACTATACTAAAAGAATGCTATACCTCTCAACTGTACAGATTTTCACAGAATGTCCAGATTTTTGCCTCGTATTTTAGATCAGTTTTTCATAAAATTGTCATTTTCGGGGAAATTAGTGACAGATCATTAAAGACTGAAGTTAAAAAATAATGACAGACATATGAGTTTCAGACTTCATAGCCTTCAGAAAGTCATGCTAATGCAAAACCTGTTATTCTATTAACTTTCTGAGTTTGTAAGAACAGTATTTAAAAATTGTCCTTATTTTTGGGCCTTTGTCCCACTTTTATTTATGGCTTTGTCCAGGTTTCTTGCTCTAAGAGATTGAGAGGTATGATTCTATAACAAAATAGCTAAATTCACAGCTTATATGCAATATAAATCCCATCACTGAATGATACTAAAATAGATACATTGGTTGGAATTGCCTCACTGTCTAATAGTCAGACAACTAAAAACTGTCCACTGTCTAATTTTCCAGTCTGAAAAATGCTAAAGACTAAAAAATATTATACATTTATTTATTTGTCTATGTTTACCAGGGAACTCCGACTGGGTAATGCCCATTTTCTGCAAAGGCCTGGGGAGAAAAGCTCCATTTGCTTACATTGCATTATATTAAGTTCCAGTCAGAGTAGTTTACATTTCTATTTACATCTATACACAAACAGTAATTACATTCTAAGATTTTACAAAGGTGTTAGTTACTAAAGAGAAAGCACACATGCAACTTACTGCATTTTACCGGCAGCAGTTATTTATAGAAACATTTCAGTAAGAGGTTGAGAATACTATGTTTGAGAAGATTATTTGGATAGTATTAGACAGTGAAAATATTTTAACCCTGTGATGACCATGTACAGGACTAGGATTGGTTAAGATGATGTTTAAGCAGTGGTTTAAAACTACTGAGTTTGTTGGAGAGTTTTATATGCATGGGATACTATTTTAGAGTTTAGCAATGCATTGGGAATACAGTGAGTCTCTTGCAACATTATTTGCCCTGTTTGCAAGCAATACAAATTTGTTACTAGACCAGAAGCCTCTTGCTGGACAGTAGGGTAAGTAATATGTTTTGTAGTGCAGGGCAGTTTTCTGGATGATGAATGAGTTTGTGTGCTGTAGTCTCTTGTGGATATGTTAGACAGTTGTACAGTTCAAGCCAGTTTAGTTGGTTTAAGCTAAGACAAGTGTGGGTTCTATGAGGGAGACTGGTGGCACATTTAGCTATTTTATTGTAGTAGGCGGTAAGTTTCTTTCTTTGAGTATTGTTTATGCTTTTTAGGATAGGAGCGGCGTGAGCAGTAAGAAGGTTTTCGCTAGAGTTTTGGGGGAAGGTTGCAGTATTTGTATCTGTTGTATCCAAACATACTCTTCATTTAGGATTCTTCATTCTACTGAAAAATTCTTACTGCACTCAGTTAAATCAAATAACACTGCAAGTGTCTCACTGTATTCCTTTTATGTCTCTAAAATTTAGAATTCCATTCCCCTGTCACTCAGACAAACTAATAACCTGAAAGTCTTCAAGCTACTATTGAAACAACATGAGAAGGTCTCATGGTTTTGCTCATTCACTACACCTGACAATTCCCCTAAACTATTCTTATCCACTCTATCCCATACTGTTCTTAAATGACCACTTGGCTAGTAATCTTCTATCCCATACTGTATTGTTATGTTTACTTGGCCACTTCTCAGCTTCACATTTACTGTATATGATAATTTACTTTCCCGCTATCTTACAATTAGAAAATACTATGGGTCTAAATTTTGTTAGTCTAAACATTCATCCTGATCTACGTGTAAAAGATTTCTCATATCACTGTAGTGCCTGTACCATGATTATAACATGTTTGTATGCTGACCATTCACATGTATATTGTCATTGTTTTAGTTTTCTCATTAGTGTGTGCGCAAACAATTATTATTTTTCTATGTTTTTAAAAAGAAAGGAAACAATAACCTGAATGCCATAGTCCATAGTTCTAGACAAGATGCCATCTGTTTAACTGCTCTTTGTAAGCTCATATGATCCATTAAACTTTGTATGCATGTATGTATGTATGTTACCTTGTCTCTGTATCTTGTGGAGTTTTTCTCCCTGGGCCTCTGCTGAAAAGGGGTTTTCTACCCAGCTGGATTTTCCTGGTTAACAAAAACAATAAATAAATAAATACATTGTTATTTGCAGAAGAAGCCACACTATTATCAAATATGGTAGCTATTCTCATATCAATGCAAACAGAGTTTGGCAGATGACTAATGCTAACTGAACAGTTATTTAGTTAATTATATACATGAGCAAATTAACTGAACAAAGGGACATTTTTCCAGCAGCTCCTTAATCATTTAGCAAGCATCTGTCTTGCCCTCAAAAGTCGTGTCACTATTGTCTGACTAAGAAGTCTAAAGCACTGTTTTACATCCTGGTTTATTACTGTTCTAATTTGCTGGATGTTTACTGCACTTTATTTTCTGTGAGTAGCATCATGTGACTTGAAGCATCATTGATCATATTCCCAGAGCGCAGGGATTCTGTTCGGCAATGGGACCACTAAACATGACTTCCTTCATGACTCTTCTTGTGGTTAGGATCTATGTTTACAAAGTGGTTTAGAAAGTAATGTTTTTCCTAAGACTTAATCACTGGTGGCAGAATATTGACATTGTAGAGGTAAGTTACTGAAATCACATATATATAGCATTTTTTAAACTAGAGGTCCCTCACTACTGAATGTGATGAATCAGATGTCTCCTGAAAATGGTGTGGCTTTAAAATAATTGTATTACTAAATATAAGTAACTGAAACTTTAATCAACTAATCTTTTTTGCAAATGTGAAAATGTTAAAACATGATTCACTAGGTATTTATCTCTTGCGACAAAACTTACATTAAAATATCGTTAGGCAAGGCTGAAGAAAAGTACAAAAATTAATTGTGAGAACCTTATGAAATGAAAACTTCCTTGCCATTACAATTTAACTATATTTAAATCTTACTAGGTAAGAATGAATACTAAACATAAAATACATATGGAATCTGTCATTTTGAGAAAAAGCAGAACATTATTTGTGAGAAACATTGCTCTGTTAATCACTGGACATTTATGTAGTAGTGGAGACAAGTAATAAATATTGGAAGATCACCATTTTACAACAGGAATCATACAAGTAGCAGTAAAAACAGAGGAAACTTCAAAAATAACCAGATACAAAACTTTCCTTCTATAGCTAGACTGAGTATATTTAGACTGACTGAACAATGCTTATATATACATTCAAGTAATTCTCAAAATGCTGTGAAAAGAGCAGAAAATTAGAAAAAAAAACATTTCTCATCACACTTCTTCATTTCAAGATCAGGTTCTGAAGCTTGGGCTTAATTCCTTCATTAATGCATATGTGGACTCTTGACACACATTTGAAAGAAAAATGTATTACAAATCACTTCTAACAGTCACACACATTCATTTATACGTATATGGTCATGCATGTAGATATAGATCTATATACATAAATCTATCTACCTAACAATCTATCTATCTATCTATCTATCTATCTATCTATCTATCTATCTATCTATCTATGCATATGGAAATACTCCATATAGTCAAGCATTCATTTGTAATATTGAATGTTTTTACAGCTGTCAAATGTGATCAAAACTCATTTGAGTGCTTCTGCTGAAGTAAGTTTGTGGGAGGTCGCACAGCGGTGGGGAGTGGGAATTTGCACTTTCCCTGTTACTGCTGAATGATCTCCATGTTGACATATTTAATTAGCAGAGAGTATGGGTGGTGCAACCCCCTCATGGTGTACATGCCCCCTATAAAAAACATGAGGTTTTTTGGTTGTTATTTTGAGTTTTGATTCTTTTGGATCAATATTTTGCTGTTTGATGTTTTGGTACATCGATATTTCAAAGTACATCTATGCATATGTGTGTATATATATATATATATATATATATATATATATATATATATTTATATATATATATATATATATATACATACATATATATGGGTCCCTATCAAATGATAGAAAAGTCATTTGATGGAAAATCATTTGGCTGAAACCAAAACATAGAAAGCTCAAAACACTGAAAACTCATTTGACTGAAACTCAAAACACTGAAATTGCTATATGCCCTTTTCTCCACAGTAGTGCAATCCTGGAGTTAGTATATATAGTTAGGGAGGTGTACGGGGCACAACCCCCCCCCACAATGGGTGGTGTGCCCCCCCCCCCACATACTTCATACATTTTAAACCCTACACATGGATACTTATAACTACAATGAATAACTGTTTGGAGAAAACAATATTTACATAAATAATTTGGGGGGGCTGTGCCCCCCACACCCCCCTAACTATATATACTAACTCCAGGATTGCACTCCCATGGGGAAAAGGGCATATAGCATTTTCAGTGTTTTGAGTTTCAGTCAAATGAGTTTTCACTGTTTTGAGCTTTCTATCTTATGGTGTCAGTGAAATGAGTTTCTTTCAAATGAGCTTTCTATCATTTGATAAGGACCCATACATATATATATATATATATATATATATATATATATATATATATATATATATATATATATATATATATATATATATATATATATATATATTAAACTATCTATATAAGTGTGCTCATGTGCATGCTTGGGATATGGAGCAAAGACAAAAGCAAGTGACAGGCTATGGGGAAAACACTGTACATATCTAACAATAACATTTTTGAAGAAGATCTATGTGAATCTGTGCTAAAGCCTATGTTGCTGACTGACAACATGCATAGAGAAATTCAGTGTCAGGCATGTACCAATAAAAAAGGAATATATAAGAACTTGAAGAAGAAAATGAAAAAATACACAGCTGAAGAAACAGAAACACCAGTTTGCAAGATAGCAGGAGCATTAGGAATATATTACAAATATCGATATCTTAGAGGTGGCATAGGTGACCATGCCATTGACATTTTCGGTTGAAGTCACACTAGTTGTATCACTGTTATTTTTAACAATACAGCTGCATGGATTTAGCTGTGTTCCCTTTAATAAATATAATTAATTCTAGATACATTTACTATGATTTCTTGTATTATAGTAAGACAAAATGTCAAGATAGGGTGTGGTATTCATAGACTTGGGTTTCACACTTACATAGCAGCTATCCATGAAGAGTGCTGTTGTGCCTATATGTATATAAAGTAAGTATGGGTTAGTCACACTAGGTAAATGCAAAGGTGTTTTCATAAACATGCTTACTTATAGCAGAAGTGTAAATACCCAAAGTTAAACACCAAGTGTATCTAAATGACTACTTGAAAACCTTAGGCTTTGTATAACTTTGTATATACTCTGATACTGTGGATGAATGAGGTTATGCTCAGCAATGTTTGAAAGACTTAAGGCAGGCAGTGAACCTCGCAGCTTTTATTATTAATATTTAAAAAAAATAAAAAAGTTAAAAACATTTTATATAGGGATATCTTTATTTGGTAAAACATAAAATCCAAGAGGCTCCAAAACCAAAACAAATCCAAGGCTGAAGGTCTAGAGCAGCAACTGTTTTATTTGGTAAAACCACCATTTGGGCAGTTTTTCCATTGCTTGCTCAACTTTCTGATTTAAAAGCCTGCATTTGCACTTGTATCCCCCCTTTTCTGTAACTAGTCTAATCCAGATACAGATTTGCTGTATCCAGGACTGCTTGTAAGCTCCTGAGCCCCCCCCCAAGCCTTTCTGTGTTGGAGGGAAGCCTTCTAGCTTATCAGTGGGAGTGGTAAGCACTAGGTAGCCTATCTACCACAAGAGGAGTGGTTTCTGGCTCGGGTTCGTGGTTTATCGTTTTTTTGGGCAGTTTCTTCCATCTCTTTAAACTTTCTGTCTTAAAAGACAGTGTTTGCGCTTGTTTCCCCCTTTTCCTGTAACTAGTTTAGTCCAGCTACAGATTTACTGTGTCCAAGACTGTAAGCTTCTGAGCCCTCTAAGCCTTTCTGTGCTGGAGGGAAGCCTTCTAGCTTATAGGTGGGAGTGGTAAGCACTAGATATCCTATCTACCACAAGAGGAGTGGTTCCTGGCCCAGAAATTGTAGTTTATTGGCCATTTGGACAGTTTTTCCATCTCTCTCAACTTTCCAGTTTAAAAACCCGCATTTGCTCTCGTTTGCCACTTTTCTTGTAACTAGTCTAGTCCAGACACAGACTTGCTGTATTCAGGACTGTTTGAAAGCTTCTGAGCGGTGCCAGAGCCTGCTCTTCAATTTTTCCCTTAGATCTACTAGTTGTCTCCTCCCCTGCATTTATACTAGCTTATACGTCTAGCACTTTACTAGACTTCTTGTAGAAATTATTGTAGCACACAAGTGCTACCAGCACTAAATGTTCTACAAGGAAACAGATCTAGTACTTATTATTAATGCCCACCCCACCAGGCATGTCTAAAGTTCAGTTCCCTGTGCTTTCTCCTATTAACCTGGTGAAGTTGGGCATCCTGAGGCAATGTAGCAACTGCCTCATGTACACCATCCACCCTCTCCTTTTACCTTCCAACACTCAGACATGTGACAGATGCATTTATATATCCAAACTGGAAGCCATGCACTCTCCAACCAAGACTGAAATAGCTGGTCAACAGGAGAAGGTCAACACATACACCATAACACATGGAACACATAGCCCTCTAGAATGCACACCAGCACTGCCTTCACATAAAAACACAAACCACACACCCATCTTCACGGAGGCTCTCAATAAAAATCTACCCAAGCCGCAGAGCCCTCCAAGGCAGAAATGCACCCAACCACCACAACACAACCCTAATCACGAGACACATAACTTTGCTAAACAGTGTGCCACTCACCAAAGCCCCTAAGTCAAAACAGCATGCCCAAGACACTGACTCGATAGTGAGGCACACTGATGTCCCACTCACTAGGTTGAATAAGGAGAAAGTAACAGTCAGCTGCCCGTCAGGTGCCAGGATCCGACACATAACCCACGCACTCAGGTCACTCAACAACAGGTACAAATATGACTCTGTCATTGTACATGTGGGTGTGAATGACCTGAGATGTACCTCCCTGGACTACATGAAAAGAGACATGGAGGAGCTCTCTGATTATGTAGCCAAGGTGGGTATGACCCTAGCCCTGAGCAGCATCCTACCATCACCCAGAATTATACCAGAGTGCAAGCAGAGAATGATTGATTTCAACAATTGGCTAAGTTCTGGTTTCATTCTAAAGGGATCCAGTGTCTGCCTGAGATGACATGATTGACAGACCTCGATGCTTTGCCAGGGATGGCCTGCATCTGTCACCCCTGGGCTTCTGCATACTGGCCAAGGTTCTTGCCACCCCTATAGTGCCTTTTTTAGGCGGTGTTCCAAAGACCAAATTACTACCATAACAACTACAAAAAATGCAATCTGAGGGTCATGTTGATCAACGCTAGAAGTCTAAATCTCAAAATGCACTCACTCGAGGCACTCCTTAAAATGGAGAACATCGATATTTGTGCTGTAACAGAGACCTGGTTCAAGGCAGCAGAAAGCACCCCTGCCCTACCAGGCTATAACCCATTCCACACCTTTCAACCCCAGAACTTAGACTGAAGCTCCAAAGGCAGTGGTGTTTCCATATTCATAAAGGATGCACACACCTCCAGACTGGTAGCCCAACATAAAACATCAGAGATACTTCAGGTGCAGCCAACATTGGGTAAGACAACGGTTCAGGTCGTAGCCTGCTATAGGTCCCCAACCATGTGCCAAGATTTGCACTCCACATTCCTAAGCACCCTGGATAATATTAGGGTCCAACTTAACACTGTCTTACTAGGTGACTTCAACTACTCCTCCATTAACTGGGTAAATTACTCATGTACCAATACATTTGCCCAACGTTTTCTGGAATTCGTTAATTCCAATGCCCTGGACCAGCTTGCTCTTACCCCCCTAGAGGTAACAACATCTTTGACCTGGTTATTACTAA
Source organism: Protopterus annectens (assembly GCF_019279795.1). Classification (NCBI taxonomy): domain Eukaryota; kingdom Metazoa; phylum Chordata; order Ceratodontiformes; family Protopteridae; genus Protopterus; species Protopterus annectens. The sequence goes on from NC_056732.1 coordinate 467,150,500, forward strand.
CATGGGCAACCGTTGCTCTACAACAATAGTCAGCTCCTCCCTGGTTAGATCTGACCACAAACTAATCACCTTGGAAATTCATATCCCTCTCCCCCCTCCTGCAAAGGTAATCACCATGAAAAACTTCTCCAAAGCTAACTCTGGGATCCTTAAAACAGAGGTGGCTAACTTCACGGCACCCATGCAAATGGAGAATAGTTGCGCGACTGCAGAATCATACACCAATGCACTGTACGAACACGTACACAAATGCATGGAGATTGCCATACCCAATAGAACCAAGACACTCTCCTACAAAAAACGGAAGCCAATCTGGTAGTCCCCTGCCATAAATAAACTCTACAACAGAAGGATGAAACTGATGCAGAATAAGGTGAAGTCCCAAGACTGGAAAAACTCCCTTATCTGCCTCAACAAAAAGTTGAGATCCCTCATCAAATCTTCTAAAGCTAGCTATGAAAACAGAATTGCAGCAGATAGTAAAGACAACCACAAGGCCTTCTATAGTTATGTAAAGAATCTCCACAGCAATACCCAGATTTGCTCTGAGCTAATGCACAATGGTACCTACTATACAGAGCCAACAGATATTGCCAGTATACTGGCCGACAGATTCAGTGCCAACTTTACCCCCCTCTCCCCCACAAAGGATCAATCACAATACCAGTAGATTGCCAGGCACCCAGTATTACTGCTGCACAGGTTAAAACAGCAATGTCCAAGGCCAAGAATACAGTTTCTATGGGACCTGATATCCCTAGTTGTGTTCTGCATGAACTACAGAGTCAACTGGCACCTCACCTGTGTGCCCTGTTCAATCACAGCCTCACCTCAGGCTTTGTCCCTGCCGAATGGCGCATTGCTACAGTCATCCCTTTCCACAAAGGAGGAGCAACTACAGTCCCTGGGAACTATCGTCCCATTAGTCTGACAAGTCTGATATGCAAAGCTATGGAATGCATCATCATGGACCTAACAAACCTAATAAACAAGGATATAGGGAATCTCCAAACTCTGGATCCAACACCGTTTAGTTTTGTGAGGGGTAGATCATGCCTGCTCAACCTGGTCAACATCTTTGAGTCAGTCACCAGAACTGTGGATGAAGGCAAGGTGGTTCATGCAGCCTATCATGATCTGGCCAAGGCCTTTGATACCATTCCCCACTCAGAAATCATGAAAAAACTCACTAAGCTTGGCATCAACCCCTATATCACTAGGTGGGTTTCAAACTGGCTCACAGATAGAACCCACAATGTGAAAGTAGCTGACTCCAAGTCAGACTGCCTATTAGTCACAACTGGAGTCACACAGGGTTTGGTCCTGGGTCCTCTCCTGTTTGGTATCTACTTCTCTGAGGTCCAGGCCAACACAAAGGGACTCTGGCTGAAAAAAGGTTTGCAGATGATTGCAAGTTGTGAGCTATTATTAACTCCCCAAGTGATGTTGACATCCTACATAATGGCCTCACTGTGACCAATGACTGGTGTCAGAACCATGGCCTTAAGCTCAATGCCAAAAAATGTGTCATCAACAAAAAAGGAAACAGAAGGAAAACATCTAGAGGATTGTGCTGGAGGAGGTAGGACAGGAGGGGTACTGTGTTTTTTTGGGGAGGATAGATCTTCTAGTTTTTCTAATTATTTTTACAAAAAAGGGTAGTGTTGTTGGGATGTAGGTAAGAGGGTGAGAAGGTGGTGAAAAGGATTCTAGACCAACAAATTTCCCTAGTCCACAAGACTTCAAATGTTTCTATTGGCATATGGTGTTACAGTGGAGGACCCTGATGTTAAAGGAGTAGGGGCCTGTGGTGGGGAGGTGGTGGTTGGAGCTATCTGTGTCGGCGGGTCTTCCACCTGCTGAAGAGATGCCTCGATATATTTAAGGTGTCTGTCCATGACCTGCTCCACCATGTTCTCAACCAAGTCCTGAAGTCCCTGTTCAGTGAGGTTTCCAGTCTGCTATGTGCCAGGTTGTGCATGTTTTTTGTTAAAGGAATACATTCAATATGGTGGATAAAAGTATTTAACAAAATCATCAGTTTTTGTCTTACTTACAACTGCTACTGCTGCTGTGCTTTGCTTTTGTTGCATTTTTCGACTATTACACTTGAATGTCATGAAGGAATAATTTCTTTATATATTCCTCATGCAGTATAGCATCAGTATAAATGTTTTTAGGTGGGGTTACAGAAATATATATTCCTTTGTATGTCACTATCAACTGTTAGTAAGAGTTGACTGATATGAGGGGATAAGATGTGCCAGATGACTTTGGATAAACTATCTATCCCTCTATTCGTACTATCACAAGCCTCCCATCCTTCAAAAAATCACTCCACTCTTATCTATCTTCCTCATGGCAATGCTCCTGCTCTCACCCTTCATAACCTATTATTTCATCTTGTAACTCTTTCAGCTCTGACTACTCTGACTATACGAACACCAGGCAGCATATTTTTGTTTTTTTAATTTGGTGTAACTCTTATTGCCTTGTTTTAGCTGTTTTCTGCATGATTTATTATGTACATTGTACTATGTTTTACCCCAGCAAATGTATATGTATTTCCCCTGTACTTGTTACTTTTCTCATGTTGAACCCCATGTAATGTCTATGTATATCCTCATTCTCTGTTAAATATGTATGTGGAGCTTTTCTCCCCAGGACTCCATTGAAAATGGGTTCTTGAGCCCAATGGACTATCCTGGTTAAACAAATGCAAATAAAATAAAATAAATAAATAAAATAAATAAATAAACAATGATTAACCTCCATGATTGTAGTGACTCAAATGTGCATGACACCACTTTGTCTTTTCTAAACCTTGTCAGCTTTGAGAATAACTGAGGTTATTTGTGCGTTCCCATGGGATTCTGGAGATTGCTTGGGACTACTGCAGACTCCACCACTATCCCTGGTACATTCATCTGAAACAAAGGCTATGTTCTTGACTAGTGGAGGGCTGGTTATGTGGAATAAGTTGTCTTACATGTTAATGTATTACTGTGATTTATATTGCTAAGCATAAAAGGGCCTATTTTGCATATAAAATGAGTAAGTGACCCTGAACTTAAGCAAAAAAGTTTAACACTGATATATTAACTTGCATTTACTCAAGTTAGGTGGCAAATAGCTTAGGAAACACCAGATGTTTTAAAGTAAGAAAAATAATAAATATTTTATTGCAAATTAATACGAAGCCATACAAAATGATGTATGCTAATAGGAGTACTTAAAGAAATGTTTGCGTTACTGACATGATGGGCATATTATAATGGCTAGGTGAATACTGTGAAACTGTCATTTGTAAATGGAAATTAATTTACAGCAGCAGTGGAAATGAATAGTGATCACTGAGAATGTAATTTTCTTTTGTATCATTTAGTGATTGTGCACATATAGTTGAAATGCAATGATTTAATTGTGAAGTACTGAAGTGTCGAGCCTGTATTGTTGGATCAACATATATGTCTCCTTACTTAGAGATTTCTGAGTGTCACTTTTGAATGAAAAATTACAGTATTATGACTGCAAGGAAGTCACGGGGGAAAGCTGGATCTGTTAACAAACTGTTTTTTTCTTAGTTTTGTGAATGCTTTCATGATGGTGCAAACATTAATTCAATATAATCTTACTTGGTTAGACTGAGACTCTGCTTGTGTACCTAAAATTATGGGTTTTATGTCAGCTAAATTTTTTTTTGTGCATTTGATGATGGCAGGCATGCTTTCATTATTGTGCTGTTTTATTTATGATTGCATCATTTTTTTTTTTTTTTTGTGAATGACTGGAATACTGCTTTAAGTTCAGTAATGATGCAAAACCAGGGATCAAGGCAGAGAAAGGATAACTTTAGCCATGAGAATTGCATCCTCATGCCAGCCCTTAGGGCAGATGTCATACATCATTTTGGGAAGGGGGGGCAAATAAGCTGAGAGGGCAAAGGACTAGAACCACGTTCCTATGAACATTAGTGCTGTCAGTGAAAGGAACATTTAATCCATGCAATAAGAGGGCAGCTGATAGTAGGATGTGCTAGAGCCAAAGCAAGGCAGAATGCAGTTACCCTTACCAGTACTGGGGGGCTTCCAACAGTTACCCCATTAGCACTAGATGAGGAATACCTCCTCTCCATTTCTGAAACAGAGTATAAAGGATAAGCCCAGATAAGGTCACTTTAGCTAGCAGATCTTAGAGACTCTCTCTCTCTCTCTCTCTCTCTCTCTCTGATACCCTCCCTGTGGGTGGAATAAAGGCATCTTGTTGACGTTTCCAGTAGTTTATTCAGATAAGTAGGTAGATGAGCGAGTGTTCTTGTTCTAAAACATTACATTCAAAACATCAATTATTTAAAGGCAGTTACAGACAATGGTGGGAGGGTCCATGGGAGCTGATTGGAGGAAAATCTGGGAGATGGAAAAAAAAGGAGACAATCCCAAAGCTTACAAGTCAGTCCCTTATTTGAATATTCCTGAAAGACCCATGAGGGTTTACCAGCTCAGTAGACTATGGAACCTCATTCTGAGTTAAAAGTTTTATTTTTAGCTTCTAACAAACAAAACATGACAACACATTATCAGCTACAACTATAGAACCATATTTAAAAAAACACACTTTCTCCTGAGCTTCATCGGGTCCCACTAGTAGAGTGGTTTACACACCGAACATTGAAAATACCTGCTTTTACGAGGCTATCACCAGTCTTTAATAGTCTTGTTTTGTAACACATGTAAACTGAGAAGCTGTGCTTGCATCAGTGTGGCTCATATTCATAGGAGCCGGCTGCAATCTCTGTTATCAAACTCAAGTAGGAGTCAGTCTTGGAAGCGTACGAGGATGGGATATTAAATGTACACATGGTGGCAGATCACATGAGGACTACAGGTGCATCACAAGAAAGTACTGTAATTAGTAGGGAGTAAAAAAACATGATAGGTTTCATGCAGGCCTCATCAGCATTCATCTACACCTAGCAGAACCTCTCATTCAAGGTCCTGGTCCCATTACAGCAACACTGTCAGATCAATGTCTGCAAGATTATCTGCATCAAATAGGTCATGACATTGGACCAACTCACCATCTAGCTCTCATGTCATCTTCAAATTCATTCTCACCATCACTTACCCTATCTTTGGGAGTTGTGTACGACACATTTGACCTTGACCTACTGTGATGCAAATGTGATATTTCTGTTACTTACCATTTCATCTTCACACACAAGTCAGTGTCTAATCTTTTGGAGAATAAGTTATTAAATAAATTAGAAAAAAAGCACAAAAAAGGGATTGACTTCAGACACTTTTCAACTGTATGCATTTTTTTTCCTGTAATGATACTGCATAAAACTTAATGGAACTGTGGAAAGAAAGCACTATGTCATAACCATAAACGCTCTATGCAGTATAATTGCTACAACAAACAATTACCTGGTAATATATAACTATTCAGGGAAACACTAATAAGAAAATTAAGAAAATGAGTATACTGCTTTGTAAACAAATACTGCTGCCACTTCACCATCATCACTGCACAAATGATCATGACTTTTTGCCTCTGAGGCCACAAGTTATTGTATATGACAAAATTAAATAATCTGGTGTGCAGCACCTTAACAGACAGCATAGTTCAAACTGATGAAACATTGCATAACATAAAAAAATAATATGATAAGTTTTCATTCAAATGCAAGGTATGAACTCAAGTTTAATACTGAAGTAACACTTTTTACTAATTGTACCACTTCAGGCAATTCAGTATGTGCATACTTGGATACATCACCTCACTGGAAAGTATTATGCAAAACAGTTAAACTTTGATTATTCCTTAAATGATGCCTTACAACATCACCAAACAGGAGTCAGTGACCACACAGGCATGACTTTTCAGTAATTTGAGTACCTATTCTGAAAAAAAAACTAATCATTTAAAGATGAGAAGGAATGCCTGATAAACAGTGACAGCAGACCATGCGCCACACAGTATAACCCAAATAAATCACTACATGCATCAATTATACTCTCTGTGTTTTTACAAAAAAGGAAGCACTAACCTGAAAGTCATGGTCCATAGTTCTAGACTAAATGCAGTCTCTTAACCTGCACATGAGCCTGCCACATGGGTCCCTTACTATTGCTGCCAGCTGGCCACCATTAGTCATAGTAGAACTGGAACTAGGAGCTGCAGTGACAGCATGGGCCACTTCACTAATAAACTGGTGCATGATCATGTTTTGCAGAATGCAACATGCAGTAAACAGCCTGCATGCAGTAGCTAGGCCATACTGAAGGGCAACCTCAAATTAATCCTGGCATCTAAAATAACTCGTCAAGAAGCCAAAGGCCCTCTCAAGTAAAATACAGGTCTAGGACAGTGCTGTTTTGTAGTTCTCTTCAGCAGCTCTACTTGGATTTCTCACTGGTATCATGAGCCATGGCTCTGGTGCATATCTAGCATCACCTGAAAGGGAAAAAAGAAAGAAAAGGAAAGGGGAAGACAAAGCAAAGAAAAAGTATTTTAGTATTCAGCAATACATTTAATTATAAATAACTAAATAAAATAAACAAAAGAAAAAACATTTTTTCAAGTAAGCAACAGGATGACCACTGGGCATCCTGCCATGCTGGAAGAGGAGATAAGGTGAACTAGTGTGCCATATATGGGAATCATCTGCACTGCCAGGATGTTGGGCACAGATGTTGCTGATGCACCCCATGAATAATCATACACTGCCTAGCAATTGATGGAAATGTAGCCTTTCCTATAATGATACTGCTCCTACATGAACCAGATGGGACCCAAATTGCAACATGGGTGCAATCTATTAAATGGAATATCCCAGGGGAAACATGCTACCCCATAAAATATACCCATAGTCCTGGTCCAGTCATGAGGTGACACTGGGAAATAGATGTACTAATTCATATGTGCCTAGAGTACATCCCAGAAATACCAAAGTGTCTTCAAGGCTGAAGCCTGAGAGATACCCAAACATGTCCTCAGTCTGTCTCAAAAAGGTCCCCTTGGCATGTATAGTGAGGGGGTATACATACTTTTGTATACACAGGGATAGGAAGGCCATGCATTCCCCTGTGCCCCTGTGGGAACCATACATGCTGAATAAGACCCTTATGATATTCCTGTCCACTCTGAATCTATCACGCATCTCCTGATTGTCAGCATTATAGTGAGTTATCTTCTGCCTATATCTCTGCATTATTGGTTAGAGATTGCAGCTGAGTGCAAGCAGCTTTGGCTCAGCCAAGACATGCAGTTCACATGCTTTGGTTCAGCCAAGACAAGCAGCTTACACACTTTGGTTCAGCCAAGACAAGCAGCTTACACCAGGAATGAATTAGGCTAGCAGCAAATGACAGCATAATTGTAGATTAAAAATAAAAGCACAAACATTTGACTATGAATCACTAGTAGGTTTTACAGCATTGCTCATTTTCATCTCATTATTTGCTCATTTGCATATTCTTAGTAACAACCACTGTACATTAGCATAAGTGGCTTCTATGAATCACACCTTTGCTACCCTTATTTGTGGACAGTGAGGATAGCCTTTATGAATTCACCTAATGACTATGAATACTGCCGCTGCTTTAGGTAATGAAGCTACAGGCATCAGGCTAACTCAACCAACTTCTAACTTTACAAAGTGCATACTAACTTTTCCCTAGCTATGACATGCTTTAGCCAATTACATTTATATTTAGTGTTGCAGAATCACTGTCATCTATAATATCTCATTTTCAAGAAAATAAGGTATTTATAATTTATTTATTAACACAATAATCTATGCGTTGGGTCTATAAGTAAATGTCAGGAGAATTTACAACATTTCAAAATACTTTAAATAACTTTATCTAAAATTTCATCCAATGAATATTATACATTCCATATATCTTTGTGGGATTCTATCAAACCTTATGACATTCTCATTTCTAAGCAAAAACAATAGTCATTTTTCTCAATTTTTTTTTAATGCCGACAGAGTTTGTTAGGATATGGTCACACATTACCACCAAATGAAGCATCTTCATCCAAAGCTGTTTTAGACTTCTATCTTAAGAACTCAGTCAGTCTTGACATAATTTATTTTATTTAACTATTAAACAGGTAATTGAATTTGCCGAATGACAATTTTCATCTACAGCCTAGACCAAGAAGCAGTAACACATTTTCAAAATAAGAGACAGTTACAATTTTTCAAAACAGTGCTTACAAACAGACTACCTTCTGAGTTACTTTTGAAATCTACATTTGTCCCCTGGTCTTCCTCTCATAAAGACAAGACAGCATAGCCATTGTAACCATTTTATTCAAATAGCACAGACATTTATTCAACTGTTCATCATTATTATAACCAAAGGTAACACATTGCAACAACAGTGAAAGCAAGTTGTAATTCAAACTTTCTGGATAGCCTGAGATAGGTAATCCAGAAACCATCCTCACAAGAGGCTTGTGGGGACCTCATTGCCCATTGGCACTCCAAATTATTATCAGGACACAGCATTTAAACCATTTGCTTACCCAATCAGCATACTGGCCATTTGGCCCAGGAAATCAGAGGAATATTCAAAGGAGAAATGCCACCTGACAACCACCCTACCAATTATATAAAATGATAAGGAAGGGTGAGTTTTACAATATGCCAAAAAACAGTGGCTAATGACAGCACCCTGGTTAAATACATTGAACCAGGAAGTTACATACCCACTTTCTTTGGTCTCAGCCTCTGGGACAAAGATCCCCACAGCAAAAAATATTTGCATTCAGGTTAGATTATAACCACGTCTATAGTTTAATAACTACTATAACTCTGGATTTGTATTAATATCATTTGCACAAATCACTGTATTGTGTCCAAGGACACTATTGCCAATAGAGTTCAATCAGTGGTGTAACTGTACTTTTGCATGAATGATATTTATACAAATCACTATGTTGTATAAATAACTACTATTTATTGCATATGTACACTGGTTGCATAGCTGTCAGTATGTACCATTATGGTTGCACATGCTGAATATAGTATGACTTTAATAGAATATCTTAGCTGCCAATTCCCTAAATGTAACTTGATTCACTATTACCATTGCACACACACACACACACACACACACACACATATATATATATATATATATATATATATATATATATATATATATATATATATATATATATATATACTAGTGTAGAGTGTTTCCTTGAGTTTTTGAAAGAGTATTACTTGGCTAGTTTTTCATGTTTTAACTGGTAAGATTGTTCCAGGGGGAGATTTGTAGAAGGCTCTTTCCATTGTTGACATGGTATATGTGGGCTTCATAGTAGGGTACCTTGTTTTCCTTGTTGTACTAGGGGTATCTGGATAGTAACATGAGTAGCTTTCATTTACTACCTTGTAGGTTAGAGTATTTAGTAAAAATGCATTCTTATCTCAACTGATAACCACTTGGTTTTCTGTACAGTATCACAGTGATATGCCTTGTTATAAGATAAATGAATGACTCTGAGTATTTTACTCTCAGCTGTTTAAAATGGATGCTAATTTTATGGCTCCTCAGGCCACATTTTTACTGACCAGGCCCCAATACCCAATGTCCATGCCAGGTCCACTAGCTACTCTCCAACCCCTCAGACTTACTTCATTTTTGCTGGGGCTGGTCATGGATCCTAAGGGCTTGGCTTGTCTGTGCTTCTGTCTGAGAAGGATTTGTTTTTATGACCTACCCACTCTCATTGATTATTTCAAAGGGTAAATCCCCTCTTTGGACTATGGCTCCCCTTAGGCAGCATATCAATGGGTGCCCTTCCATGTTGGATGGGCATGCCATTCTGTTCTCTGTCAGTCTGTCAGTCACCCGAGTTGCTAATTGAACCTGGTTTGGCTGGACCGTTGTGAGAGCTTTACCCCTGTACACCACCAGAGCATCCTGAAAGGGATGCTGTCAGACTCTCGAGATGTAGGGAACATGGCACAGTGGTGCAATGAGTAGCACTGCTGCTTCACAACAAGATGCTCTTCAGTTCGTTAATTCATTTCTCAACTGAGGTACCTTTTCGTGTAGGCTCTGCATGTTCTCCTTGCATGTTATATGTGTGTGTGTGTGTGTGTGTGTGTGTGTGTGTGTGTGTGTGTGTGTGTGTGTGTGTGTGTGTGTGCGTGTGTGAGTGTGTGCGTGTGTGCGTGTGTGTGTGTATTGTGTGCATATGTATAAGTGAATATTTGTGTACACTCAACAGTTGCTATAAGGGACAGAGTGGTCACTGGAGGGGGAAAAATGTAAGCCCAAAGTGGCTAAATACACAAAATATTTGTAGGGAATGCAGAGTGTATGTCACTCAGATCTGTTCTGACTATTTAAATAGATGCAGATCCAAAAAGGATATGTGGGGGGAGGGGGATATGGTCATGAGCAAACCATTAACCTGTAAACAGTTTCAAATATACATGCTAAAGTTAGTCAGTTTTAAAATATAAGGAGGAAGCAGTCATGGTAAAATAAAACAGGGGAAAGTAAGCTATTTGTGAAGACAAAAGTACCATGGTGTGCCATTATGAGAGAAGATGAAAAGCAAATAGGTAAACTGAGAATGACTAAACTACGGGGGAACATAAATAGGTACAGCTACCTATACTGAGATTTAAATTGCTGTAAAATATAAATAGAATAATATTACAAAACTAAATAGTAATATATGGTGGATATACACTGGCTGCTGGGATAGTCTGTGGCATCCCTGCAGCCACATGAAATGATTAAATGCCTTATTATGAAATAGCTGAATGTAATACAGATGCGATTACTTACAAAAACGATGGAACTATAGCTAAAAACATAGTGAAACAAGTGGATTGCATTTTACTTTTCTTGTTTGTAGCAAATATGGAATGTGTGCTGCTGTTTTGTATAATAGAAAAGAAAAACAATAAAAAATATAAACAATAATAAGGATTACTGAGGAAAGCTGTGTAGAACAGAAAAAGGAAATGAAAATATGCAAAAATGATTTAAAGTATATGAACTTTTTTATTATGTAAATATGTTTTATTATGCGTTTTTTGGATATTATCAACAAAGTTGTCTCTGCTCTTTTCTATGTGTCCCATGGAATTTTTTACATCCACCTATGGTACCAGTGACTCATACAGATGAGACCTTGGTTTAGCACCTCAGTGGATAACAGCTCTGATATGTGCAACATTCCTAGAACTGTATTGTATTTCCAGTATCAGAAAATGAATGCAAGGACATTATATGGGACTAGAACCCACAACTTCCTGATCTTACAGGCATCAAGCACTACTGTGCCATCTGATAAGCCACTTACTGCTGTTATGACCTTGCACCCTGCAGTCATGTTCAAGCTAAAGAAAAGATGCACAGCTAAATTTAATGAGTTGCCTGCTGGATTTTGTCATTTATGTTTTATACTGCTATGACTGGATATTTCATGATATGGCTAGTGTGGACATTGGAGTATAAGGTAAATTTTGGTGTGTATAATTCCATTTTGTGTTACATGAATGGGAAGAATCACATAAATGGATAGTTAACTTACATATATTTATACAAATTAATTGAAATTATTCCTGACTATGTAGTTAGCCCCCTTTTACAAGACAGGTGATAGCTTTGACCACTACCTTATAGATTCTAATTGCACAAGATATAGCCTTATCTTGAACTTTGTATGTTTGCAGGACACTATGGACCAGATTCCAAAAGAGTTGCTCTCATTGTAAATCTGCCCTGATTCTGAAAGGTATACACTCAGTGTGAGTAACATACTTTGGTGTAAAGCATATCTATAAACAGGCTTACATCAGGAACGAGATTCTAAAAGACCTTGTCTCAGTGTAAGTGGTCACTTAACAATGAGAGCAAGTCTTTTGGAAGTGGGTCCTACGTGATTGCTTATATTGTGCTATTATACTTCGGGGCATACAGGCATGCTGTGTATCTATTAGATTTACAGGATATTGTATGGATCCCATTCCTCACACACATACACAGACACGCACACATGCACACACGCACACACACACACACACACACACACACACACACACACACACACACACACACACACACATGCGCACACGCATACACACACACACACACACACACACACAGACACACACAGACACACACACACACACACACACACACACACACACACACACACACACACACACACACTGTCCAACATAATTCAGTTGTCCAGGGGTAGCTATCCTGAGTACCCGAGCATTTAAATGTCATGCACTGATAACCTGCACTGTCCATATACGCAAACAGTGCACAAGCCACATTGCAGGATAGGCTGCAAGTCCATACAGTCCATAGTCATACTTAAAAAGGCATGATAAAGCTCTGCTGTATGCCTAGCTATTATAAAGGACAAGCTGCATCTGTGTGCACTGCACTGTATAACTTAATGAAATGCCAGCTAAACCTGCTATGCAAGGGCATCTATAGCAACAGTAATGCCATTCTCCTTTCATGGCAAACTGTATCCATATGTAATTGATTAGTTTGGCAGTATTATTATGTCTTTCAATATGTCAGGATAGTTATCTGTCTTATCAGTGTATTTATGCCTCTCCAGCATCAAAGTAATGTACATTCTCTTGGATAGATTTATACCTTTGGCACATTCATGCTTTTGTTCAAACCTATATTGTTACAGTTTCCCATGAAAATACATTATCTGATCTAGTGAAGTGCTTAAACATATCGCTTCAAACGTTTTAAGTTGCAGCTCATTTTGACTTACACATTACCATTTTTCCTGGCTTTCAGTGTATGCTAGCTTTGCTTAGTGTATACAAGCTCACAGAATATGTCCTTAAAGTGTATTGGTCATGTTCTCAAGGAAATGTAAGTAGCAAATGTTTGGAGATGGATATAACCTCCTTACCATATACAATTGAAGGAATACTGAGCAGACTGAAAATATGAGGCAAAAATATGGACATTCGAAGCTGCGGTGGTACAGCGGTAGCGCTGTTGCCTCACAGCAAAAGGTTCTCCTGTTCGATTCACAGCTGGAGTGCCTTTTGTGTGGAGTCTGCATGTCCTCGCCGCGGTCGAGTGGCCTCCGAAAGACATGCGTTAATGGGTGTGCCGTTGCTGAAGGTGGGCGTCGGGCTGGCAACTCGGCACCATAAAAAAATCTACTGCCAATCATTAGCGGACCAGAGTTCCACTGTGGTGACCCCTAACCGGGAAAAGCCAAAAAGACAAACTACCATATACAATACCAAATTATACAGTTTTAGTTGCAACACGTGTATTGTTTTTGCACTTTATCTTGTTAATAAGATTGGGCCCTTGAATATTTTTCTTAGAGCTGAAAATCTCTGCCATGATATAACTGAATCCACAATGCCTCACTGCCTGAATTAATATGTAGACTAGTGTATTGAATGCATCAGCATTAGCTCTCATACTTCCTAGAAAGCCAAATTGTTAAGTAGTTCTTGCAGCTGGAATACCTCACATTGAAAATGAACAGACAAGCACATAGCAGTCCAACAGCAATGCAAATAAGAAACAGCTCCTCTAAAGAAGAAAGGTGGCTTTGATTACACATAATTGTTTGCAGTTGTATGTAAATCTTTACCCGGTATGTACTCTGACATTATTTTCTGAATGTGGTTATAGAGAAAAAGTGAGTAAACACTGAAACAAATAAATCAAGCAGCCCACTTTAATCTTATTTTTTTTTATTTTTTGCAAAATCACTTGCAACTTTATAATGAGAAGTACAACAGGAAATTAAATTAATTGTAAAAAAAGAAAAAAGAAAGATGCTTTCAAACATGACCAATTCACTTATAAGTATTTATCTTTTCCCTGTAAAGTAAGTAATATAATTTTATTTTTGTACACCAATTGTAGATGCAGTAGATGGGATTTACTGTAAAGGTGTGCTGTGTTTATGTATCTGAGTGAAATCTTTCTTGTAGTGAGTAATGCATTACAGTGAATAGTGCCCCCAAACACTTATTTAACAACTGCTTTAAAAGTAAAGTTTAGTTTACTCACAGGGCAATGAAACCAAAGTAAATGACATGACTACTGAATCAGCCTGACTATTTGTCTGCTTAGTTATTTTCAATATGAGTTTTACCGTTTTATATCTGATTATATAGGGCTTAGTTACAGCTCTGTAGTTAGTTTCAGTTTAATTAAAATGCACTGCTTCATTTCATATGATAACATATTTCTCTAGTGCGATTCAACTTTCATGCAAGAATGAGAGGTAGCATATATATTCTTTTCAGTTATTTTTATTTTAATGTTACCTATCTGTTAACTGGTTAAGCCCCCTGAGCACAATTGTCCCTTCTCAGGAGTAACCCAGGGGCACTGTGTGGTTAGGTGCCTTAATCAGTCACACACTAGGCAAATAAAGGGGGGAGGAATTAAACCCTGAATGCAGGAAACAGCTCATTAACAACTCAGATCTTTAGTCTTCTGTGCTAAATGCCAGAAGAAACAAGCTACAGGAGTTTAAATAATCGCTGTGATACTGAATATCAAGATGAGTAGTACACTTTGTTTATAACTTCTATGTTTCCAACAAATTCTTGAAGCCATGTTGTGCCTCTGTTAACCCGTGAGCCACACTATTCATTTTCCACTGCTGCATAGTCCCTCAACAATTCCCCTTCTGCACCAAAAGCAGAAACACAGATGGTGAAGTAATCATATCTAAACTATTTTTTCTCAGAGATTAAGATTATGTCAGATTATTAGCATATAGCATTCATAAATCTAAGCAAAGGTCTGAAAGCCAGTCAGAAATTACATACCTGTCATGTGGTATGAAAATAGGCTATAAACTTTTTTAAATGTATGATAATTAGTTATATTCCTGAGTACACATCTGACTTGCAAAGTTTCCTTCATGTGGTTCTGTCTAATGGAATACCAAAACTAATTTTTGTAGCCTGATCTCTGACTAAACCACACTGTCCAAGACTACTTCCTTGGAAACCCAAAAAGCAAATTTCAGAGAACTGTAATGGAAATAGTAAAAGTTTGTAGTGGCCGCTACACTTGTAGGCTAACAACATAAACCTGTAATTATTCTCTAGCGCCTCAGCCACAGTAATTAATTTTACTTTGATAATCAAATTTTTCATCAAATTCAAGGTACAGCAATGGGTGCGCCTTTTGCACCAATATATGCTAACATTTTTATGGGATTAGTTGAAAAAGAATGTATTTATACTAATTGTTTTGTTAAAAATCATGTAAAATTTTATTTTAGATTTATTGATGATCTAATTTTTTTATGTGAAGGGGGTAAGCATTTAGTGAATGATTTTATACAGGATATTCAAATAAATAGGTTTAATATATGTTTTGATGGTATACAGTGTGGATCAACTGTTTCTTTTTTAGATATTAATCTACAGGGTACTTCAGGACAACATGTTATCACTAGTATACATAGAACATTTGATTTACTAAATGAATTTTTGATGGGCACCAGTTGCCACCCCAAACATACCCTTGAAGCCTTACCATATGGTGAATTCTTGAGAATTTCTCGGCTATGTAATGATGATAATATATTTATGAATGAAATATTATGCACTAGGAATATGTTTGAAAAAAGACAATATGATATAAAGTTGATTGATTTAGATTTCAATAAGATTTTTAATAATAGGTTTAATAAGGGGCCATTATGTATAAATAAGTGTAGGAATGATATTAAGAATTACAAAGAAGTGGAAAAGATATTTATGATTTCTACTTATAATATTTGTAGTGAGAATATTAAAAAATGTATTTTACATTTTTGGGACTTTTTAAAAAATTATTTTGAATTGAAGAGTTTAATTGAAAAAAGTTAATGTTCTCTTACAAGAGGGGTAGAAATGTGAAGGATATGGTAGTGCACACTAGATTTCATAAACCTGATGAAAAATTGCACTACCAAATTATGAGTAGAGGGATGTCATCATGTGGTAAATGTAGTGTTTGCCCTTATGTAATTAATTTTTCCCTTATATAGATAATATTGAGTATAGACCAAATGGCCAGTATAGTTGTAGAACTGAGAGAGTGATATATGCCATCAGATGTGGTTGTAATAAGTTTTATATTGGTCAAACGAAGAGAATGTTTAAGGTGAGATTATTGGAACATTTGAGGGATATTAGGGTAAAAAAATTAGAGAGCCCTTTAGCTCAGCATTTTTATGAATGTCATGATGGAAAATGTGATAGTTTAACAGCAACCATTTTAGAACAGGTTTTTATAAGTGAATTAAATGAGAATTTGATTAAGAATGCACTTTTAAAGAAAGAAACTATTTTTATTTTGAAGTATGAAACCCTAATTCCTAGGGGTTTGAACACAGATTGTTGCTGGAGAAGTGTTATTTAATTTTGCCTGGAATGCATTCTAAATTTGTTTGAATTGTATCTTAATTAACTTTAATGATTTAATTGTTTAAGTGTTTGATTGTTGTTAATAGCTGATGCTATATAAACGTTTTTGTCTGTGTTATGTGTTACTCCTTGAAGGCTTACTGCGGCCGAGGCGCTAGAGAATAAATACAGATCCTTATTTGTGTACTGGCTTTGTTGTTTCATTCTGTGGTGTAGCAACTTGGTTTCCATTCCTGCTGTTGTTCGTTTTAACAACATAAACCTACCCAGCTAAACATATACACGTCACTCTGTCTGGAAAACCGGCATGTTCACTCCACATGACTGACCAAAGATTAAATAAAAACAAATTAAATAAAAACAGAGACTATATTTATAGCACAGTTAATGGAATATGCAGGCAACAAGGTTGAGAGCAGTAAACAGTGATTTACAAATTTCTCATAGGTTTATAGGTTCCTAGGTAGGTACTAGGCTATTGGCCCAAGGGCTTAAGTAAGCCTAGTCAACAAGGTTCCCTGGCTTACACCACCCAAGAAAGATATTTTTCTGTGCCCCTGTTGAGCAGAGCCATAGAAGTGATCCCCGGGTGTATTTCCTATTTCCCATCCACTCATCAAGATTTTTCTTGAAGAGTTCTAATGAGGAGCTTTGTTTGGCATAGATGGGTAGCTTGTTCCAGAGTATGTGAAGTCTCTGGGACAGGAATCTATCCCTCCAGCAAGTCCTGTTTGTTGTGGTGACAAGCTTTAGGTCCCTAGAGCATGTAGCTTGGAGGATTAGGATTTCTTTAGGTGTAGCATGTCCAGCAGCTCTGGGTTTGACATAGCTTTATATGTTAGGCAGAGATCACCTCAGAGTAGGCGATATGCTACGGAGTAAAGCTGGAGTTTTTTGAGACAGTCAGTGTAGGGCATCTGTTTGAGGCCAGTAATCCTCTTTGTGAGGTATTTTTGTGGCCTTTCCAGCTGCCGTTGATGTCTTTTGAGGTACATTCCAAAAGGGGTGTTGTACTTTATAATGGGTCTAATGAGTGTCGAGTAGGGGGGAGCTTTTTGAAGACATCTTTGAGAAATATTGGCAGTATATATAAATGTGTAAGTCCTTAGGGGAGGAGTTAGTACTGAGCATGTGAGTTAATGATGATAGGCATGTTCTTGTCCCTTTGTGGTATGTGACATCCATGCATTGACCCAGAAATCAAGGATCCTCAATCCTCACCACTAGCACTAGTGAGGGGTGTCCACATTAGGAGAGATTACAAGTACACACAGTAAAGTACAATTTCCCTTAAGAGCACACAGAGATCACAGTCAGTCTGGGGCTGGTTTCTCACTTTCTCGCCAGATCCCTAGCAAGACTCCCCACTGGCACAACTATAGGGTACAGATCTCAGCCGAGTAGTCAAGCCAAAACCTCCAGTGCCTTTGCTGTCCAACCAGTGCTTCGTGTCTCTGCCCAAGTAGCTGAAACAAACACACACACACACACACACACACACACACACACACACACACACACACACACACACACACACACACACACACTTTGAGATTTGGTTTATATACAAACACACAGACACTCCTGGGGAACGCTGGCACAGGTTCTCCAGCTATGCCCTCCTCCTGCCAGGCTATAAGGTAGTAATCACTGCCATCAACTACTTTTATCAGCTACTAAAAAGGTCCTTATCAAAGGGTGTCCAATTATTACTGTGCAATATTATTATCCAATTAGTAAGTGTAATGAACAGCAAGGCTTATTTGGAGTGGCTTTGTACAGTATCACTGTATACATGCAATGTACTCTAGAGCTTAAATTATCTCTACGCAAATCAGCCACGGTTGAAAGGTTTAAAAATATTTAATAATCAATAATAAAAACACAAGACAAATCTTTTCAATTCGACACAGTGCTAGTCAAGAGTTCAAAAATCACAGGAAAATGCTTAAAATAATATTGTAGAATAGTCTGACATAAATATAGAAAACAGCTAGAATAAATCTGACTAAATTAATATCTTACTCTAAGAGCAATCACAGTTCTAAATAAACTTACATATAGAGCAAAGACAGAGGGACGGATTCACGAAACCTCCATGTAAGACTTAATATGTCTTACAGGGAGGCTGCAGTTGAACAGTATGACATTAGCATGTCATGAATATTTATGAGGGCACGCTGACTCATCCGTAACTCTTACATGGACTGAGTAGGTAAGCAGGGGGCATGTCCAACTGCAGAGCAGTCTAAAAGTCCACGCCCCTGCAAGGTTTTAAAAAGCATAATGTCAACAGACAAGAGCGAGTCCGCTCAAATGTACTTGCACCCAACACCACACTCCCTGACACTGTAAACCCCCATCAGATTTATAGAATGTAAAATATTACATTTTTTTTTAAATCCACGATTTAGCTGCCCGTATTTACGCTTGTTTGCGTGGGTATGCCCATTGCTTAACCACAGTTAGCAATTGTGACATTGAAGAGCATATAAGAACTACTTATGCAAATTAATCCAAATAGCAGTAGTGTAGTGGTAGAGCGTATGCACAAAGAGAAGGCATTCACGGTTCGAGTCACACCACTCCCCTTCTTATTTATGTTTTAAATCAGTATTTGAAATAATACCAGACAAATATGATTAAAATTTTATTAAAAGCCGTGGCATGGCCAATGTATCAGCGAACAAAATATATATTTTGAAAAGACCCAAATATATAATACGCTGCCATTAAGCAACATTTTACACAGCTAAACACAGGTGTCCATAGTTTAATAGCACTTTACCCATCTAAACAGAGGTGCCCATAGTTTAATAGCGCTTTATCCAGCTAAACAGAGTTGCCTAAAGTTTAATAGTGCTTCACCCAGCTAAACAGAGTTGCCCATAGTGTAATAGTGCTTTACACAGTGCAATAGAGTTGCCTAACATTTTAAAGCGCTTTACCCAGCGCAATGTGTTTGCGTGGACATGCACACTGCGCCAACCAGGGCACCATAGGGCACAGGGGAGCAACGTAGAGCTAAGTTGCTTAAATGCAGCCACACCCCCTAGCCTGTCTAGACAGTATTAAAATAAAAAAATGACAAGGTTTGAACCCAGGACCCTTTGCATCATAATAAAAGTACAGAACTACTAAGCCATGACAACGGAGGGGAAACAGCCACTATTAACATTCATAAACTTAGGAATGGTAGTTTAACCATTACTAAGCAGGTCTGCAGTCAGCCTAGAATTTTACAAAATGGCCAATCACAAAAAAGTGCTGGAAATGTGGCATATTTAAGCCCCACAGGCGGGAATACACACCATAACTGATTGTAGCTCACATCTGCAGTCAGAATGTCTGGTGTTGGAGAGGGAGCGCGCTTCTTAGCGCAGAGATGGGGCATCGAGGAGTCCAAATACATGGTTTGGCTCCTAGTCCACCATCACGAGGCAAGACTCCTGCAGGGCCAGTTCCAAGGGATGGAGTACAAGGCAGAGGCTTGGAACCGGTTAGCTTGTGACCTCACCAGTGCCACAGGCGTTCCTCGGACTGGTGAGTAGGTCCATCACCACCATGCGGACCTGAAGAGACGAAAGGAGGACTGCCTGAACCAGTGGATACAGGAGGCCCGTGGGATGCGGGATGCCCCAGTACTGAGTAGGTAGCCATGGAATGCAGTATGTAGGAATTTAAAATGGAGTATGTATAACGGATAGGAATGTCTCAATATCCCTTCATTTACTTTACAGCTGCAGGTGAACGTGTTACAAATCAGCAAGCCTATGCTGATAGGCTGCTAAGGCTGTGCCGCCAGGCAGGTTAGTGATTATTCTGCATGTATTGTTATATAAAATATGGGAGAGAGCATGAAAGAAAGTGTTGTAGTCCAATAATACAGCCATAAATGGACTGAATAAGTCCTCTGCATATACTGACAGCTAAAAACGTTAGAGAGGCAGAAAAAGAGTGTAGTAACCCATTAAGAAAGGTAACAAATGTCTGGAATAATATCTCTGCAGGCACTGTCATATAAAACAATATGTGAGTGAACCTGAAAAAAGAGTGTGCTAACCTATTAATAAAGGTATAATATGTCGTGAACATGTCTGCCATATATACCGTTAAAAGAAATAAAGGAGTGAGCCTGTGGAAAAGTGTGTAATGTCATTAATAAAGGTCTAAAACCCAGAGTGTGTCTGTTTCACTGTATGAAATGTTGTTGTACCCTTGCATTATACAAATAGTAATGTGTTAGAAAGTGCTGGCAACCCAGAGTTCTGCAGTCCCATCTAAAGTGGGTGATGGAAGTTCTAGTAGCTGTGAAGTAAATATACAGTCCTCAACAGTCAGTTACTGGCTGGCATGCATAAGTAAATCTGGCACACGAGTAGCATGCTAATATGTTCCCCAGAAATGTAAGTGTGCGTCAATAAATGCAGGGTTCTGTACAATTTGAAGTGAAAATGTCATGTGAAAACATCCAGATATGTAGATAAAGAAATATAAATGCAACCATGAAATATGTAGCAGTAACATCTGCATCCTGAACAGTTAGTATGTGAGATATAGGTCAAGTATAGATTGAACTAGCCAAACCCACTACACAACCTAATGCATGGTGGCAAGTGTAATAATACATGTAGGGTATATACACCTGCAGTCACTAGGAATGTAGTGTAGAGTAAAAGTGTTTATAAGATGTTAACGAAGGTTTTTTCTACACCCTACTGTTTGTGCATAAACCATGCAATTATACACCTCAATGGGTATGTGTAATCTTAAATATTTGTCGGGATATATGTCCTATTGTTCTACAAATATTTGCATTCATGTTGATGCATGTGCCCTGTTCAAACACCACGTTCATCCCTGCATGCGGTTGGAATAACCACTGTTGTTCAATATATACATGTGTTATGTTTGCTGTTCAACTGTTGGAACTGTGGTGTGTTAGGTTAATGGGAATATTACTGCATGCTGTTACAACTAATCTGGAATGCTGCTGTTTATGTTGTAATGAAACACACCTAATCACAGAATGTATGGGAAGGCCGCTCCCAGCGGACCCACCTTTCCCTCCTCAGTTGCCAAGTGCACCTGGCACCAGTGGCTCTGGTGCCCAGCCTGGACTCCCCTCCTCCATTGGTCCTGTGCCACCTTCAGGTGGAAGCACTGCAGGGGATGTGGCTCATCCCCCCGTGCAAGCATGGGCGGAGAAGGGCCACCCATCACCCTTAGAAGGGTCTGGGTTGTGGTGTGTAGTTAGATCCAGTGTTCAGTCGCTGATCCCCTACGCCAGCTTGAGGCGAGTGTGGCGCGTCTCACGGGTGAGCCTGCCCGTCCTACTCAGCCCCCAGCACAGCCACCCCCGGGGCTGTGAAGGTGCAGTGGTGCCTGCCCATGGGTGGGGATCTCAGTTCCACTGTTACCATCTGTGGACTCATGGGCTTGCGATTTCCAAACAACCTTCCCCATCAGTTGTGTTCACCCAACCCATGTGTCAAATTCTGTCCCTGTATGCGTCTTGTTTGTCTTGTCTGTTTACCTCCCCAGCCGACCTCCCCCAAATATACCTACTTCCCCTACCTCACTTTCCACTCTCACCTGAAAAAAAAAAAAGAAAAAAAGAAAAAGGCAATCTGTACCCGAAAAAAAATTACGCCCCATACATAGCTTCCCAATTTGCACACATGTCCATGGGACATGTACACCGAGAATTCTAATTGGCAGTGCAACAAACTATGTTGTCCTCACCCCTCTCTCAGGGGTGTAAGGTCTGAAAACTCAATCCAAATTTTCAACATATGCGCAGCTGTTGCTGTTAAAGAAATGGGCAGCTATGGGCCTTCCCTACACCGTTCCTGAACATCCCAAGCTTGTTTTCCTACTGTCATTCCCTCTCTGTGCCCCCTTTTTCACCACTTTCCTATCTCCCCATTCCCTTTTCTTTAAAAGAAATTAGCGTGGGGGTTAGCGGGAGTAAGCACTTTTAAGCAGTAGTTAGCAGGGGTGCACGAATGTGAGCTTGTGTGCACTTAGCTAAGCATCGTTAAACGTCATGCAAACCCACGCAAACCCACTTACAACTGCTTAAAAGTGCCTTAGTCACTCTGTATGACAAGGCCCTTGTACTGCTCAGCAGCAAAATAAAAAACATTGTCAGTCTTGAACCCGGAACCTTATGAAGTACCACTACACCACAGCAGATATACAATAACTTAGTGCTGAAAGCAATTTATCATGCATTACCATGAGTGAAAGTAAAGGGGAAAATAGGAATGGCATAACACAAATCATGTTCTGCGGGCCTTAACCAGCAGGTGTTGTTGAATTGCATGACATGACTGTGAAAAGAGAATCAGCCATGCTAGTAGGGAATAAGGTTACAGTAGCAGCTTACAAACCCCACACAGTATCAGGGCAGGATAAACACTGGCATATTTGCATAGGTCACAGGCCAGACCTCCCAACAGTGACTGCTCTACAGTGATGACTCTGATTTGTAAACAAATGTTAGCTGTGCCCCTCTGACTCCCTGTGAAATGTACTAACAGTAGGCAGAAAGGTGTTGAATCTCACTTAATAACAAATGTCAATAAGTGAGAGTAGACACCGCTTGCACGTCAGAAAATGTGTACTAATAGAAATGCTCTGAATCACCCAAAGTCTGAACTGCAAAATGTCTGAACTATATGATAGGTGTATCCCAGTTATATGTACCTTTCCCTGAGGCTGTTCAAATATATACGTGAGAGTATCTGAGGCCTGGAAGAGTCAGAAACACACAGGCATATCAGTTTGTCTGCTGTTACACACTCTGCAAATAGCTGTAGAATGAATCCCACAAGCATGCCCTGATGTAGAAGTACAACACAGAAATAGCAAAGGATGTAGCCATGTACTGCTAGCAACCACCTGTGACAATGCCGTTGTTCAGGTGCTGAAAAGACTGTTGTGGTGCACAGTCAAAGAATACTCGGCTGACCTCTGTCTACCATCTGGATATGTCCACAGGTGGGAGCTACTCAGACAGACTACAAGCCTTCATAGACTTACAGGTACACAGCAATTCTGCATGTTCAGTAAGATAAACATCATACGATAATAAATAATGCACACTGCAGTTCTGCACCCCTACCCGAAGGTATTATATACCCATGTAGTCAGGCACAACCAAGGGTGTAGGTAGGCATACACAGTACAGAAATATGTCCAGTCATCCTGAGCAGATTGTGCTAATGCCAACACAAACCACAAACTGTTCAGATATGAGTAACGTACTAATGACAGTATAGCAGTTCACAAACAGTGCATGTGCCTGATACTCATAATTGGTAGTACAACATACTTAGATGTCCTCACCACTCTCTCAGGGGTGGAAGGTTTCAAATATCCCACCTAATGTTTTGCATATGCACAGCTGTTGCTGGTAAAGAAATGGGCAGCTATGGACCTTCTCCACACCCATCATGTACATCCCAAGCTAGTCTCCCTACTGTCTTCCCCTCTTTGAGCACTCTTTATCACTACATTTCTATCTTCACATTTACTTTTCTGTCAAAGACATGAGCGCGGGGGTTAGCGGGAGTGAGCACTTGTAAGCAGTAGTAAGCCGGTTTGCACCAGTGTGCGCATATGTGCGCCTAGCTTAGCATTGCTAAGACATGATAAGCTACGCCAAGCTTAGCTTACTATTGCTAACATAATTAAGCTAAGCTAAGCTTAGCTTAGTATTGCTAAAATACAATAAGCTAAGCTAAGCGTCGCTTAGCATTGCTAAGCGTCACGCAAACCCGCACAAACCCGCGCCAACTCGCTTACAACTGCTTAAAAGTGCCTTTGTCACTCTGTATGACAAGGCCCTTGTATTGCACAGCAGCAAAATAAAATACCCTTATCAGTCTCAAACCCCACACCTTGGACTCATCAGTCTGCATGATGTACCACTAAGCCACAGCAGATATACGATACCTTGATGCTGAGAGAAATATAACATGCATTACAAGGAGTGCATGTAAAGGGAAAATAGGAAAGCCATAGGAATACATTGCAATAAAGAAATATAACATGCGTTACAATGAGTGAATGTAAAGGGAAATTAGGAAAGCCATAGGAATACATTGCAATAAAGAAATATAACATGCGTTACAAGGAGTGAATGTAAAGGGAAATTAGGAAAGCCATAGGAATAAATTGCAATAACTACTGTTGTATGCCAGTTAATTCCCTAATTCCAAAAGAAAGTACATACTCCCATGTATCCAGTGTTAGCATTAGGAGGTGTGAGCAAATTTACACACTGAGAAGAGTGTACTGGAAGAAGCAACAGTCAGGTTTCAGTACAACATATATTTCACTGGCTACAACCCAGCTTCAGTTATGAGACATATACCAACCTTCTGACCAACACAACAGTGTCCACAGCAAACAAGCATGGTCCCAACCTTGCAAAAGTGAAAAGCCTATGCCTACCTAACCTATCATTTTAAGCAGTGTCCTGAAATCACAGTGAGAACTGCAATTACCACACAGCAGGCTCCATGCAATTATTAAATGGTGGGCACCAATTGGTGCAGAGGCCATCACATGCACATGTGCAGATACCTACAAAAGCAGCCTGTACTTGCTGTCCACACATGCAATAATATCATTGCAGCAACTGGAGAGAGAGAGAGCGAGACAGACAGACAGACAGACAGACAAACAAACAAACAGAGGCAGTTGGAGACCAACCCAATAAATAACAACAAACAGAGGCAGTTGGAGACACCAACCCAAAAAAAAAACAGAGGCGGTTGGAGACACCAACCAAAACAAAAGAAAAACAACAAACAGAGGCAGTTGGAGACACCAACCAACCAAAAAAAAAAAAAAAACAAACAGTGGCAGTGGAAGACACCAACCTA
Source organism: Protopterus annectens (assembly GCF_019279795.1). Classification (NCBI taxonomy): domain Eukaryota; kingdom Metazoa; phylum Chordata; order Ceratodontiformes; family Protopteridae; genus Protopterus; species Protopterus annectens. The sequence continues at coordinate 467,175,826 of NC_056732.1, forward strand.
AACAAATAAAAAAAACATCAACAGGTACAACAGACTGAGGTGAGAAATACAAAGGTAAGGTATGTAACACAGATGTATTTGCTGGCATCCGAATGATGTGTCTGAAGGGTACTCTACATTCTGTGAACACTCCTTATGTGGTAGCAGTCCATATCTATATGTATATGCAGATGTGCATAGGGCAAGGGACATACTGCAACTGTTAGTGAAGGCTGGACATATATATGTATTTGAAGGTTGCTATGTGCACATATCTATGTAGGTTGTAGTGTGTGGCATTGAAAACAGCAAGCAGTGCAGGTATATGTCATGTGGTGGTTAAATGCTGTGGAACTGAGTTACAGCCAGTGAGGTCTGCTACGGCTATACGGCCTGAGGACAGTGAAATGCATTCTGCACAACACTGTACAATATTACTACATAATTGTATGTCTCACAACTGTTCCATAATTGATATTCCCACCAGGAAAGGTGGGCAGTATATGTGCATATATGTGCATGCATATGTACAGCAGTGGCTGTGTACAAGTATGTGTGTATATATATATATATATATATATATATATATATATATAGATATATATATATATATATATATGTATATATATATATATATATATATATATATATATATATATATATATATAAATATATATATATATATATATATATATATATATATGTGTGTATACACACATACATATATATATATATATATATATATATATATATACATATATATATATGTGTGTGTGTATATACACATATATATATATATATATATATATATATATATATATATATATATATATATATATATATATATATACATATATATATATATATATATATATATATATATATATATATATAGATATATAGATATAGATATATACATATATAGATATATATAGATATATACATATATATATATATAGAGATATATAGATATATACATATATATATGAATATCTATGGATATATATATAGATATGTATATATATATATATATATATATATATATATATATATATATATGTATATATATATATATATATATATATATATATATATATGTATATAGATATATATAGATATGTATGTATATATAGAGTGATATATGAATATATATGTATATAAATATTCATATAGATGCACATATATATATATATATATATATATATATATATATATATATATATATATAGAGATAGTGAAAGAGGGAGACACAGGGTCAGACGTATTGCAACAGGTGCCTGGTGACCAAGGTGTGGACTGAACACCAGTGCTGATACTGCAGTGCCATACCCCATTCCAAAACACTTTACCCACTAACTACCAGATAGGTGGTTGCCTGACTAACACTGAAGGTGTCAGAAGGGAACATGGGACACAAGTGGACAGTAGCCTCCCCTTTGATATTCACAGTGCCACACTAGTCTTGTAATCTGTCTACGTGGTATGTGTCATCACAAACAATGTGTCATGTACGGAAATATAGGTCAGTGTTCCCCTGTACTCATCACAATGCCCCATGTGGTATGTACCTCACATGACAACTACAGCAAGTGGAAAGGCCACAGACATACCTCACAAAGGGTAATACTGCCCTAAAACACATACCCTATGCAGACTGACTCATATAACCACAGCTACAGTGTGTTGCATACCGGCCACCCAGAGGTTACCTCTGCCAAACATACAGAGATATGCCACACCCATAGCAGTCAGACAACCACCATGTCAACACCTCACAATCCCACCAGGCTACACGGCCTAGGTCCCTAATCCCCGCAACCTCACTAAACAGCACATGCTGGAGGGATAGGCTCCTATTGGCAAATATGCCATACTCTGGAGTAAACCACCCAGCATGAACAAACAAGGCTCCTCAGTAGCAGATGTCTGACATACCCCTGATGATTGTCTGGGGGATAGGTAACATGCCCTGGGAATCACCTCTGTGTATATTGGTTGACAGGAGGAAGTGAAATCTAATTACATGTGTGTCAAAGGCCAGGGTAGCATATGGCTAGGCTGCTGTAGGCCCCAGGGACAATAGCGTAGTACCTACTTATAAGACAATGCACACAGACATGTACACAGTGCAATATCTGCTATGTGAGGTGGAATGAGTGTGACAGTGAATGTGTGCAACTTCTGTAATGGTGTGATAGCTAAGTGTGAGGTTGTTTCTGTCATGGTTTCATTGTGTCCTAAGTGTGAGGCCAGAGAAAGATGTGTCAGTTATTGGGATGCAGACATAATAGGATGGTATATGTTGTGACGTAGTTCTTTGTGTACAACTGTGGTGTCCCATCATAGGCTGAAGCAATACATGTATGCTCAGTAAGTGGTACTGCTGGTGAATCCAGCCGGCATTTGAACTGTTGTACCACCTGAAGCTGCAGGCCTAAACAGCACAGTATTGTGTATGTTCACATTCCCTGGTAACACTGTCTTGTGTGTTTCCTGTAGTCTGCACAGATTACATTCCTCAGGCATAGGTATCTGTAAGTAGGGGCACACAGTACTGTAAGGTACACAGGAAATGCTCATCTGTGTCAGCATACATTTTTGTGTTGTATGAATGTCTGATGTGTGTGTAATGATGCCTGTACCATGTCTGCAATCACATGTGTGATGCAGGGTTTGCGTGTGTACCTAGCAACATGTATACTCTGTTACAGCAGTATGCCAGCTATATTAACAACTGTGCACATTTGTTAGGTAGGGGTATGGCATCAACGACTAGGGTGGGTTACTGGTTATACTGTAACTGTACTTCACATTCATTGCAATGGATGACATATTTCTGCATGCATTAGCTTGATATGTACCCGCCTGTCAAGGCTGTGCATTGGATCCCAAACAGTGAGCCGAGTACTGGTGTATACTGGTGTGTCATATGGAGTGTGGCAGGCACTGTCAGCCAGTTGTGGGCTGAGTACTGATATGTGGTATTGAATGCGTGTATCCTCTGACAGACGAACAGATGCTATATATGGCAGTTAACTGATATCTGTACTGTATAATGTTAAGTGTGCCACATGACTTGCTCACACATATCGTTTACTTGTCTTCCAGGCTTATGGCTCATCACAGGAATCCCTGCTACACAGCCACAGAGGAACAGGAAATCCACCACAGCCTGGTTCAGCACTATACCCTGCTGTTTTCCAGGGCCAGCCAGCACCAGCAGGAGCATACTGCACTGTGGCAAGAACTTGTTCATCGTGTAAATGACATAGGCATGCATAACTGGACATATGAGCAGGTACGCCATCACTGCAGTGATTTAATTAGACATGTCCGGTGGCGTGCATCTGATATCCACAGACAACAGCTTGCCACAGGTGGTGGGGTGGCCATACATCCCCCCTCACCAGAGTGGAGGAACTGCTGCTAAGTGTGGTGGTTCCTGGCCTACAGCAGCAACAACATCACACATGTGTCATCATGGAGGCCGGAGCCACCCAGCATGGTGACATGGAGCATGCAGGTAACATGCCCTAGCTGTAGACTACTATTATCTGTATTGTTAGATTATGCATGTGTGAGATGTGTACTGTGTTTAGCAGTTGTGCTGCCTATTGCATGCAATACTGATAATTTGAATAGTATCTGTACACCTATGCCTGTTGTTCTACTGTAGTTTAGCACACTCACAGTAGCAATGCCACAGTTGTGGCCACTGACAAACTGTGTCATATTCTTGCAGGTCCCTCTGGTGTGACAGCAGGGCAGACTTTACATGCTGGTGAGTGTGTTAACACTTTAAAGTTGGTATTGAACTGTGCATGTCATAGGTGAGGTGTAGGCCATGTACACATAACACACCTACGCATAATGCATGCTGTGCATGTTTGCTGTGAGATGTGAAACACCTCAGTAATGTCAGTAGCTGCCTCAATCACATGCAATGCACAGAGCATCAGACACAAATGTGGCAACACTGTACTGCACATTGGATAGGCATAGTTGACACACATGTACACAACATAACACGTTTGTCATACGCACTATGCCTCAACATGCTACACATAGTGTAACCGGACACCCGCTGCCAGGTCACACTTCAGTATCCCACATGTCATCCACACACCACACATAATATACCTGAGGGGTAGGGGCCTAGCATGGGGCTGTGCAACACTCACCAACACATAACACAGTCATGTTAGGCAATGCTCCCTATTGGGCACCTCACACACCCTTGTGCAACATGGCTGTGTAATTATGAACTTAGCCACGGCACTGCGGTTCAGGTACAGCATGCTAGGCAGTGGTCTAGCACACTTTAGTGGCCTTGAGTGACCACATGATGCATGATGATGATGGCTAATGGTACTACCCCCCATACTGTTACAATGGCCATGTCCAGGATTGGTATCCCATCACGTATACATGCACCACTCATCCCGTGTGTGTACATAGCATGCATGTTATTCTGCATGCTGACACGTGTGACGTGACTGTTTGCCTTGTGATACTGTCACCCACCTTCAACCAGTATTGAGTATGATTTGGATTTCTGTTGTGTGTGTGTATCTGCTGTAGTGAGGAGTGTGCATGTGTTCCTGTGTTCCTGTGTGCATGTGTTCATGTGTTCCTGTGTGCATGTGTTCCTGCGTGCATGTGTGCATGTGTTCCTGTGTTCTTGTGTGCATGTGTTCATGTGTGCATGTGTGCATGTGTGCATGTGTGAATGTGTGAATGTGTTCATGTGTGCATGTGTTCATGTGTGCACGTGTTCATGTGTTCATGTGTGCGTGTGTTCATGTGTGCATGTGTGCATGTGTGCATGTGCAGACCATAATGTGTGTTTCCTGTCTTCCTCTCACAGGTACTGAGGTAGGGGTTGGCGAAAGCAGCAGGCGACCTGAAGCCACTGCCATGGATAGTGGTGATGGTGACACATGTATTTTGGCACAGGGAGATTTGACAGGGTCTGTCGTTGGTCCGCCAATCGACAGTACACAGCGTTCAACCCCATCTATGCGCACACTCATACTGCCATTACATCCCTCACCACCAATGGCCATAGGGGAGGGACAGCATACAGTTGGCATTGACCAGGAGAGTGTGGTACCCATGGCAGTTGCATCCCCTCACAGCAGCCATAACTGTAGACCCGGAATGGTACCACATAGGCGGAGGTCCAGGGTTCTCGAAGAGCACCACTGGACATATTGCCCCTGGCAGGCATGCCCTCACAGGTCTTACGACGACCACTATGTTCCTGGCTGTAATGCAGGCTCAGGCACGTATGGAACGGTACACCAGGCAGGCACTTAGGGTGCAGAGGGCACATTACACTGCTATCAATGACAGCATTCGTGACCTTGCTGGTGCCATCCGGACATACACCAAGGTCATTGATAGACAATGGGGGGAGACAATAGATGCCCTCCACAACATGTCTTCCTCAAGCCAGGACCGTTCGGGACAGTTGCGATGTCGACGCGGACGCATGCCAGCAAAAGCTGGCAGTGGTCACAGACGGCCCACAGTTCACAGCCGCTCCCGTAGTGGCAGTACCAGCCCCAGCAATGCTGGGGCTGGCCTGGCCATTGTCCATCCCAGTAGACAACGTGCACGTGGCTCTGGCCAGTCCCAGCAGGGACATGGGTCCAGTCATCATACCTCTGCCTCTGATGACAGTACCCAGTCAGGATTGGTACCCGATACTGTCCGTAGCACCCCTGCCAGGCACAGGTACTGTGTCCATAGCCGGAGACAGTGATCTGTACAGCCAACCAGGTACAGTCTGTGGCTGTCCCACAAACCACCGTATATGGCAGCCACATGGTGGAGCTGTGTGCATGCAGACACACGCACATTAACCAAACAACTAGGGCTCACACATACACACACACACATTACATCAACATTGGCCCATGCTGTACTGTTGTCCCTCACACACACACACACACACACACACACACACACACACACACACACACACACACACACACACACACACAGACATGTCGATTGGATGGGTCAATGTCAGGCTCTGGCAAACAACAAAACGCCCTGTGCATATGATGATACCTGTGCCGCCTCCTGTCATCTACATTATCGATGGAGGGACAGGCTAACATGGTGCTGATGCACAGGGTGACACTATAGCAGTGTAGCCATAATAGCAAGTTGTCAACAAGGAAGTGTAACTACATCCTTGTAGGTATATCTGAGCAGACATTATGCATCAAAGCTCTAATTGTCAATGTAGCATTGTTTACACCACTGTTAGGTTTGAGTATGTATTATCCACCCATGTGCCACTTGGCTGATGTGTGATGTGTTGCCAGCATGTGTTAGTGAGTGGACAGTGTGTGTGTGATGTGTGCAGTACAGATTAGCAATTGTACATCTGTGAACATGATGGGTGTGCACTGTCTGGATGTACGTGCATAGTGGACACATGGGATGTGTGGCATACCCTGTCGTACACATTGTTAACATCTCATTTCATCTTTCAATGGCCAGTATGCATTGTACTACAGTTATGTAATAACATGGGTAGACATGTGTATGACATGGGTTGACACTATGCTGGGGGTTATACCATTAATATCAGTCAATGATTTGCGGTCTGGTAGTATACACAACCTCAACAGCATGACTATAAGCAATCATTGGATGATGTCCTGACAAATGACACACAGAAGTAGGGAACCCAGTATCAATTGCATCCATCCGGTGCTACACTATAACACTAACCAGTGGTGATGACCGCCACCCATTACTGTGACCACACCTGTGTGTCATATAGCCCCCTTAGGTACATGCAGACACACTAGGGATGTGTCCATACAAATCTGAGAATGCATGGATTGGCCTACAATGCATTCCCTGGATGGGACGCATATCCTACACAAGGGTATCATACAGGCAGATACCTGTTGTGTGATACATGCTGTATAGCAGTATGCCGACTATGGCATAGTCATCCTCATGTAATAAACATACTATCCCGCCAGTACCACACAGGTTGTAGCCCTCAACATTTATGTTGGGTACCATTGTGTACATACAGACCCATGTTATGTCATGTGTCCCTTGGTATCCACATATCCATAGGTATTGTGGAGTCCCAAGGTGTATCACATAAGACATTAGAGGCCTTAATGCATATCCACAAGGCAGTCATACACCTATAAAGACGGGCCATTCTTGCCAGACTTTGTTGTGTATGACCATGTCTGACATATACCCCAGGCATATACCCTCACTCACACTACTCTTAAGTAACTGTCATGGGTGTGTGTGCCACAGATGACCTTGGCCACAGAACACGACAGTGGATGGCTGTGTCACATACATACATATGTGACCTACGATATGAGAAGCAGCGGCACAACCTGTCAATAGAAATAAATATATTCATGTAGTATGCAGGCTTCACATCTATGTACTGATTGAGGGGACATGTGCACAAATATATTTGCCATGCAGATACTTGATGTCTGCAATGCACTTACTGTTGTAATCATACTATGTCATACCATAGTAAAAGCAAAACCCACACTGCGTTGACCAACAGTAACGCACACACAATCAGCATTTGCAGGATTCAAACCCCTATCTAACTGTGTTATGACACGAAAGAGAGACACATTAACACGGCACGCTATTTACTTTACTGGCTGGTTTCCCTTCTCCTGTAGTATTTGTAGGATGGTGACATCATCAGACTTTCCAAAGAGGAATGTACCTCCTTTACTGTGTTTTCCCAGTCTCCAAAAAGGGAACACCTCTCAAAGGAAACTGCACACATACACACACACAGTTTGCAGAATTCAAACCCCTACCTAACTATGTTATGATACTGAAAAGAGACGCATTAACACGGCGCGCTATTTGCTTTATTGGGTGGTTTACTTTCTCCTGCTGTATTTGTAGGATGGTGACATCATCAGACTTTCCAAAGAGGAATGTAACTCTTTCAGTGTGTTTTCACAGTCTCCAAAAAAGGGCACTCCTTTCAAAGGACAATTGCACACATACTCACTGTTTGCAGGATTCAAACCCTTACTTAACTATATTATGATACTAGATAGAGACGCACTAACATGGCGCGCTATTTGCTTTACTGGCTGATTTCTTTTCTCCTGCAATATTTGTAGGATGGTGACATCATCAGACTTTCCAAAGAGTAATGTACCTCTTTTAGTGTGTTTTCACAGTCTCCAAAAAGGACACTCCCTTCAAAGATAATTGCACACATACACACAACCCCCCACACACACACTGTTTGCAGGATTCAAACCCCTACCTAACTATGTTATGATACTAGAGAGTGACGCATTAACATGACACGCTATTTGTTTTAGTGGCTGGTTTCCGTTCTCCTGCTGTATTTGTAGGATGGTGACATCATCAGACTTTCCAAAGAGGAATGTACCTCTTTTAGTGTGTTTTCACAGTCTCCAAAAAGGGCACTCCTTTCAAAGACAATTGCACACATACACACTCACTGTTTGCAGGATTCAAACCCCTACCTAACTATGTTATGATACTAGAAAGAGACGCACTAAAATGGCGCGCTACTTGCTTTACTGACTGGTTTTCCTTCTCCTGCAGTATTTGTAGGATGGTGACATAATCAGACTTTCCAAAGAGAAATGTACCTCTTTTACTGTTTTTTCACAGTCTGGCACTCCTTTCAAAGACAATTGCGCACCTACACACACTCACAGTTTTCTGGATTCAAACCCCTACTTAACCATGCTATGATACTAGAAAGAAAGAGAGACACACTAACATGGCGCATGCTATGATACTAGAGAGAGAGAGAGACACACTAACATGGCACACTATTTGCTTTACTGGCTGATTTTTCTTCTCCTGCAGTATTTTTAGGATGATGACATCATCAGACTTTGCAAAGAGGAATGTACCTCCTTTACTGAGTTTTCCCAGTCTCCAAGAAGGGATCACCTCTCAAAGGAAACTGCACACATACACCCCCCCCACACACACACACACACACAGTTTGCAGGATTCAAACCCCTACTTAACTATGTTATGATACTGAAAAGAGACGCATTAACACAGCACACTATTTGCTTGACTGGCTGGTTTTCCTTCTCCTGCTGTATTTATAGGATGGTGACATCATCAGACTGTACATGGTGATGTGTGTACACTTTGTTTTATGCCATTCCAGGAATGGTCCATGTGGGTCAGCAGGTGTCAACAGCTTGAACATGACCTCAGTATCCTTACCTTGTGTGATCTATCTGTGGACACATTGACATTCCGTCATATGTCAACACATATTTAAGCACAGCTTCTTGGTTTTGTGGATACTACATGTGTCTGGGATATTGATAAAGGGCTATTCAAAGTCTATGTGACACATGTGTAGATGTGTTCATTGATGTATGTCCTGGATAGCTGCCTTGCAAACAGTCTAGCATGTTTGGGAACCATGATCCGCACATGAACATACCACAGTTGGTAGGGTTGTGTGTGTGTGTCAGCTTCCAATAGCTCTGTTTATGACTGCAACCATGATGGACTCCATGACCTTGCAGATCAGACCTCATAGGCGTACTGGACTTGACTTCCCATGGTGTGTTGTGCACCGACACTTGTGGGGAGTGCCATATGCAGCTGTGACACATTCAACGGTTCCACATCCTGTGTAGGGGGTGCGGCTCAGCTGACTGTTCAGGTGCATGATCTGTTTGTTCTGTAGTTTGTGCATGACACATATTGGGAACCAATATATTCCACCTGCTGCCATGCTTTTGGCAGTGGGGGTAGCTGCTCATCCATTCTACATGTGATATCTCCTGGTATAATGATGTGGACTATTGTCAGTGGGGGATGGGTATGTACATATGGGCCTGTCTGTCATGATGTCGGCATTGACACTCGGGTACGGTTGGCCCTGACTCAGGACATATATGGGTGTACATTGATATTTATGACATAGCTGAAGGAGTTGTCGTGATTCAGTCTAGACTCCTTCTCAACTCCTCTTTACAAAACACTAACGAATATGAGCACTAATCCCTGTTATACTCTTTTACATGCTTAACACCCTACTGATCCTTTGTGATCAGGCTGCAGAGTATGTCATGATAACATCCTGGCATGTCCAGGGGTCGGTTTTGTGTGTACTCTTCAGTCCAGCTGGTGGATATTGTGATATTGACACAATGTCACATCTTCCTCATGTACACAGACAACCCTCTCCTCCTCCTGACAAACTCAGATATATGTGTGAGATGCACCTATATAGACATACAGGGAGCTGAACTCTCTCGACACATGACTGGCACAGTGTATCAGGTGGTGAAGGTAACCACACACACCACATATCAGTCTCACATATCCTCTAGCAACAGCACTCAAACCACATTAGCACACATTGACATACTCGGATGCTGTAAATGTACTCTACCTAAGCAGCAGAGACCTCCAAAGCAGACACACACACACCTGCTACCCCACTACAATACCCACATATCACAAAGTTCACAATGTCAGTGTGCCACACAGTCACTGCCCTTCGGGCTAAACAACACACCTAATACACTTGTAATAGGCGACACATATTCAGACACACTGACATACCACTCACCAGCCCTGACAAGGGAATAGTCACTTTGGGCTGTCTGTTGGGTGCCAGGATCTGCCGCATAACACAGGCAGTCAGGTCACTCCAAAGCAAGTACAAGACTGGCACCATCATTGTCCATGCTGGTGTGTGTAACCTCAGACGTTACTCCCTGGACCACATGACATGATACATGGAGGTACACTCTGATCATATAGCCCAGGCCATTATGACCCTGACCTTGTCTAGCATCTTACACCCACCAATTATGATGTCACAGTATACGGACACACATATCTCATTTAACAGTTGGCTAACAAATTTGTTTCATTCATAGGGGATACAGTGTATGTCAGCGTATGTTGACATGCTCAACATGCCACGTAGCTTCACTATGGACAGCTTGCACCTGCAACCCTTGGACTTTGGTATGCTGGCTAAGGCTCTTGCTACCACCAGAGTGCCTTTTTTAAGCAGGGCTCAGAAGACAAACCCACCTCCATAGACATTACAGGTTAAATGAATCTAAGGGTAATGCTGCTCAACAACAGTTGTGTTAACCTCATATTGTGGCCACTCAGGACTCTCCTCAGTATGGAGGAGAGCAATATCTGTGCACTGACAGACACCTGGTTCAGGCTCACTTATGCACACCAGCACTACCAGGTTATGTTTCATATCATGCTGTCTGACAACAAGACTTGGAACAGACAACACAACTACAGGGAGTATCCATATACATCACAGATACACACACCTCCAGGTTAGTAGCACTGCACAAAGCATCACAGACCATACATATACAACTACCATTGTGCAATACTGCCTTTCAGTTTGTTGGCTGCTACAGAACACATTCCCAAACTCAGGAACCACACTCAGCTTTTGTGGGAACTATGGAGAATATGAAGGTCTCCACAGACACCATTATATTGTGTGACTTCATATACACACATATTGACTGGGGATACTACTCAAGCCTGCACAACCTCACCCAACAGTCACTGCAATTTGTGGACTCATATTCTTTGGCACAACCAGTCAGCACAGCCACAAGGGGGAATACATATTGGACCTGCTCATCACCAACATGGGGACTCTATATTCCACACCAGTGATATACCCCTCATTGGTAAGGTCAGAACATACATATATATCACAGGACATACATATACACTCCACACACCCATCCTGAGTAATCTTGGTGAACTTCTCATGAGCCAACATCTCACTTCACCAAAGCAAGGTGGTATCCTTCAGGGATCCTGAGACAGTGGCATATATGGCTCACACTGCTGCATCCTTTACATACACATTCTATGGACACCTAGTGGACTGCATGGATTGTGCTTACCCAAATAACAACAAAACCCACTACTACAATGGCAGGGGACCTGTCTGGTAGACCCCAGCCATTAATAAGCTGTACAACGTCAAGAGGATGCTACTACATGATAGAGTACAATCCCAGACTGGGAAGGCATCTGTGATCTGTACTAGCAGACAGCTACAATCACTCATGGACTTTTCTAAGGGCCGCTTCTACCAGACAATTGCACCTGACACGTAGGACTATCACATGGCCTTCTTCAGTTATGTCAGGAACCTGGGTGGACAATCACTGATATGCTGTGAGTTACTACATACTGACTAAACCTACCCTGAACCCACTGGCATTGCCTACATCCTGGCAAACAGGTTCAGTGCAGATGTCTCCCACCCATCCCCCCTAAGGAGCAACTATCCATCCCAACAGAGTATAACCTCCCTGACATCACACAGTAACAGGTGAGTGCTGCCCTCCCCACAGCGTACATCACAGTATCAATGTGACCAGATGGTGTCCCAGCCTGCATCATACACGAGCATCATGACAAACACAACCCTCACATTACATCACTGTTCAATATTGGAGTTACCACAGGATATGTACCCAAGGAATGGCTTACTGCGACAGTGGTCCAGCTCCACAGAGTTGGTGCCACAACGGACCACAGACAATATTGCCCTATAAGCCTATGTAGCCTGTTCTGCAAAGCTATGAAGCATATTGTCATAGGACTCCTACACATAGACATCGGGAACCTACAGACACTGTGTCCTACTCATTTCAGCATTGTTGTGGGCAGATCTTGCCTCTTGAACCTGTAGGTATTCTTTAAATGGCTAACAGGTCCATTGACATAGGGACAGCTGTCCACGCAGCCTACCTGAACCTTGCAAAACCATTGAACACAATAACCAACTGGGCCATTATGCATAGGCTCACCAGCATCAATTTGGACACATATCTCACACAATGGATTGATACCTAGATCAGGAATAGCACCCACATGGTCAGAATTGCAGGTGCCATGTCTGACTATACACCAGTTACACATGGCATCCCACACAGCTTGGTCCTGGGATCTCTCTTGTTCAGTATATATTTGTCTTAAGTACAGGCTATCACAGGGGGAATATGGCTGAACATGTTTGCACTTAACTGCAAACTGGGTGCCATGATCAACTCTCCAGCTGCTACATGCATACTTTATCAGGTTCTCACAGAGATGGATGACTGGTGCCTGAGCCATGGCCTACAGCTAAATGCCATTAGTTGCATAGTCATCCCCTTTGGGAGTAACAACATGCCCAAGTATTACCACATAGGTAGTACTCCATTACATACGGTAGGAGTTGTTAGGGGTTTGGGGACATCACTTGTTCGTACTGTCGCCTTTAACATTCACGTTGCCAAAATGGTTGGACACACCTTCTATGTGTGCCACCTTATCCCATATGGTTTCACATCTAGATTGAGTGAGGTCATTGTGCCCCTATACTCATCACATCCATGCTTGGTTACAATACCACATTTGGGGTGTACCTTACCTGACACCTGCAGCAACTGTACTGGCCACGGACGGTCCTCACCATGCAGATCTAGGGACTCACACAGATGCCCTGCATAGTTCAGATGCAGTAACTCCAGCTCTACTCAGTCGCTTACCATCTACTCAGATATGATGTATGCCTGTTGTTTACAGCTATACCCAAACCAGAATTACTGGACATGCTCCACCTCAGGCTATCCAACTCCCTTGGAGCTACACACTGCAGGGACGTATACCTTAGCACAGATGGTAATAGGACATTGTGGAGGGACAGATTCTTATCCCAGAGGCTCCACTCACTCCAGAATGTAATCCGAGTTTCACATAGGCAGAGCCACCCACTGACCACCTACTGGAGACATCTTAACGACTGTATGGGTGATTGTATATTTACCCCTGGGATATCTTCTGTGTCCCTGGTAGACTGAGGCACACTAGCATAAACGTACATGGGCTATCTTGAGTGGCCTACTATTCACACACACAGTGTAGTAATCTGACAGCGTATAATGCCAAACACATTCTGGCTAGGCTTGTACATGCCCTAGGGCAGATAGCCTAGTATCGACCTCTGCACCTATGCTAATGTTCAAGATGCACAATGTTTATTGATGATACTGTTTGCAGGTCTTTATCATCTTTGCTTTACCAGTTTCCATGAAGAACTTCAGTATCTGCAGAACATATTTGATTATGACAGGGTTCCACTATATTATAGATGTGTCTGTTGTCATATAACTGTGTGCACAGGGCGGATTGCTGTATAGTAACAGGTTCCTGTTAACACATGCAACTGTCAGATATGCATGGCCCACTGCTGTACTAAGACATGGCCTAAGTGTGTGAGCATGCCCAGTTCTGACATTCCATGTTTTCTTGCCTGACATTTGTCTCATTTATTCGTGTGAGCATGCCCAGTGTGACCCTTCAGTATGTTGCTATCTGAGGTCCATTACATTTGCTGATGTGTACGAACATGACCAATATTAACATTTATACTGTGTGTGTTGGAAGTCAGGTTCTGTTCTCACTGCAGGACTCACCTTTGTGTCGTAACTCAACAAGGATTATGCTGTGCCTGCAGGGTTTCCATGGAATACTTTGCATAGACTTATCAACATTCCGTCATACAGGTGGACCACCGCAATACTGTCATGGTTTAGTGGTTCAGTACTTTGGCTATAGTGCACAGTATCCTAGGTTTGAGGCCCATCACTGCTTTATATTTTCATACTGAGCAGACCATACTGCTTAAGGGCCTGTTAAGCAAATATGAGCATGTTGGCTTTTGTTCAGCTATGCCCTACTTAGACCAGGCTTGCCTGACATTGCTCAATATTCACCAACATTGCTGGACGTTGCCCAATATAACTGAACATTGACCACAGTTGTGCTTGTTGGTGTGTGCAATTTTGTTTGCATATACCACATGGTGGTAATTGCTGTTTAGCACTGCTTTATATTGCTTAACACATGACATTCGTGCCTTAGGTGGTGTTGCAGGGCTGCCTATGGTGGATGCACATACTACACTCCCTGCACATGTTTGGAAGCAGGTAGTGTCAACTGAGACATCCCTTTTACTTTATGTGCGAGTCGGAGAGAGGTATCATTTCCAGAGTTCCTACTGATACAGTGTATGTGCTATGCATTGCCTCTTTGCCAAGGCCAAAGCATACTGGGCATGCCTCCTTCTGCCTACTGGGGCAGGCTCAGGTCGTTCCTCCTCTGAGTCACGCTCTGCCTGTGATGGCCTTGGCAATGGTGGGGGGCTGTTTGGCCCAGGCCTATGCTGGTCCTGCTGCAGCTGTTTTGAGGATCATATTATGTAGCATAGCACATACCATGACAATTTGGGCACATGTAGTTGGTGAGTACTGCAAGGCTCCACCAGATGTGTCCAGGCACTGGAACCGTGACTTGAGCAGCCTAAACACATGCTCTATTACATTACGTGTTTGTGCGTGTGCCTCATTATGGCGGTCCTGTTCAGGCGTGTGTGCGTTTCTGATGGGTGTCATCAGCCACAGCTCCAGTGCATAGCCAGCATCCCCCACTAGGTGACCATGTGGGATGTTCCCACTTGCAAATGTTTGGTACATCTGCGTCAAATGCCAGATATGGGAATCATGGTAGCTTCCAGGGCAGCCTGCACACACATTCAGTATTATGCCCTGGGCATCACACATGACCTGGCAGTTGATGGAGGGGAAGCCCTTGCGGTTGAAGTAGACCCTACCCCACTCACCGGCTGGTGCTTTGATGCGTATGTGCGTGCAGTATATTGCACCTACTACCTCAGGGTATTCCGCTATTTGCTGGAAGAGATGCATATTGCTGGCCAATACCTCATGGGAATTGGAAAAATATACATGATCACCGACATGTGCTGATATGGCATCCAGAAACAAGTGTAGTACCCTGGATGCTGATGCCTGTGATATCCCATCATATAACCAGTTGGTCTCTGGAAGGTACCTGTTGCTAGTATTCTTAGGCCAACACATACCTTGGTTTTCACTGGGATGGGTTCCTCTGTTGGTTCTGTGTGTGAGGCTTGGCCTGCACAGCTCAACAATTTGCTGCAGGAGGTCTCTGTCCACTCTATAGCGCCCACTATCTCCAGCTCATGTAGCCCCTGGTAGGTTACCCTGGGCCTGTACACTCTTCTCCGTCTCCTCACTGTGGGTTGTCCAGCAGCATTTCCATTGTCACCGCCCTCAGCATGTTGCATATGTCGCCTTATAACAGCAATGGCAGCCCCTAACATTTCTTTGTCTCAGTAAAGCTTTTTCAGTTTTCACTTCTATTAGCTTACTGCAGTGTCTGTTGTGCGAAACATAATGGACTGTTGTTGGCAGAGTTTTAAGTGCTAGGCTGAGCTGGGCTAGTGTACTGCCTGTATAATTGCCTGATTCTGATTGTTTTCACCTGCTAGCTCTGTTAGTACTCCCTGGTAGCTTCCTACTATTTGTTGTGCTTCCTTTTTCCTTTCTGTTTCCTCAGGGGGGGGGGGAGCGCCACACACACAAGTGCAAAGACGCGCACAGCAGCTAACGGATGCGCACACATGCTTACACAGACTAAAACCTGCTTATTCAGGTTAAAACGCATGCACACCTGCACAAATGTGCTTAGAACTCTATAAACAGCCTTATACATGCTTAATCTAGCTTAAACTCACACACTCATGCTTACACGCGCACACTCTGTCTTACTTGGGTGCACGCTCAGCAAGAAACTTTGGTGTTATCCACGGCATACACCTTCCATTTCTTGTCTTTCCCTAGCCTACCTGTTGACACACCTCTTTCCATGATGTGTAAATGACAGCGGGCACATGCCACTCTGCTCCAATGAACTTCACTTCTTTCATACATACCTCCCTCGTGATGTCACCTATCTTCTACTCTGTTACTCCCCATATCCTACTCCTACACTCCACTGACTGTGCTCATTTGCTATGTAAACTAGCGATTCACTATCCTAACACTCATTTACATAGGATTGCCTACTAATGCTTGGTTACATGTCTTAGACTGAGCTTCCCCCCTTAGCAACCTCTACTCGGTGGCCATGTTGTCTTCAGCCTGCCATTCTCTTGCATTGTATATTACCACTTTCAATAAAATCCACATTTGTGGGTTTTAGTTTGTAGTATTCTGGGTTTTAGAATGCAGCCCATTTGTTCAAGGCGCTGCCACGCTTATATATCCGAAATCGAAAAAAATTATTTTTTATTTTAATTTTGCATCAGGATCATTTCCAATGGCCATATATTTGGCCATTGGCATGCTTCCTGCACTGGATGCAACCTTTATTTGGAGCTGTCACGGCTCCATTTTGCTATTTGCAGAACGGTACTCAGTTATCAACTGAGTACATTTCTGCAAATAACACTGCTCTTACTCGGACAGGTTCGGGTTTCCTGAATCGCAAATCTACCTCATTTGCATGCCTTTCACCTGCAGTTGAGGTGATTTGCATGTCCCAGCCCTGTCCGTGTAAGAGCCATTTTAGGAGCTCTCTTACACGCCCCTACAGGCTGTTCCTGGACGCTCGTCGGACATGATGGCTGCATGGAGACTTACTCTACTCTTAGACTCCATGCAAGCCATCGTGAATCCGGCCCAGAGTACTGGTGAGTAGATCTTCTTCAGATAAAATCCCAAATGCTCTGATTATCTCTCTCTGAGAAAGTCTTAAAAAATAATACATCACTGCAGACTCAATTTAGATTACATCATTCTTCTCTGGTTCCCAGGCTAAAAGAAACTCAGAGTTTTAACATTTCTTTGATCTTGCACCTGGCCAGGAAACTACAGCAATAAATGACACTATATATGTAAAATTTAGCAATTAACTCTGGTCTCAAAACAATACAAGGAATTCCTCAGTCCAGACATTATGTTTCCAAGCTTTGAGATCAAACAGTCATACAATACTTGACTTATCAGCTTTCTTTCAGCAGAGTGCATTGTGGTTACATTTTTGAAGTTTACCATTTAACCAGTTTTCTTACATTTAAGAGGACAAGCCTGTGGATTATATTCATATTTACAATGCCATAGAATTATCTACAAAAATTCTACCTAGCTAGGCTGGCAGCTTTCACATGCCCCCACCCCCCCCCCCACACACACACACACAGAACTCAAGCTAGGTTTTCAAGTGACCCTTGAGAAATATTGCTTGAGAGGGTTAGTTATATCCTAGTATACCTTACCCCATTCTCTGTCTTGAGAGCCCACCTGCATTGGCATTGCTAATCCTACTGTGGTGCCGTACTGACATATCATATGCTTGCAACTCTAGGCTCCATGTTAGCAACTTGCCATTTTGCTGACTGGCTCACTGTAACCATGTTAGGGGATTATGGTCTGTAACTACAGTGAATTTTCTTCCATACAGATAAGGCTGAATTTCTGCAGTGCCCATACTATAGCTAGACATTCCTTTTCTACAGCTGCATAGCATTCATCCCTGGGTTGGAGCCTATGACTGAGATAAACCAGTGGGTGCTCTTATCCCTCTGAAAAAATCTGGCTAAGTACAGCCCCCACCCCATGGTTTGAAGCATCCACATGCACAACAATTTCTTTGCTGAAATCTCAACTGGCTAACACATGAGGTCCTCCCAAAGCTTCTTTAAACTTCTGGAATGCCTGCTCATATCCTGTGGTCCACACTACCTTATCTGGCCTGTTCTTCCTTGTCAGGTCTGTGAGGTGAGCAGCTATGGTACTATAACTGGAGACGAACACTCTATAGTACACTGCTGTCCCTAAGAATGCCCTCACCTGCTTTTTGGTAACAGGTGAAGCCCATGCCTAAATTGCTTCCACTTTGGCAGGTTCTGGTCTGATCTTACCAATCTCCACTCTATGTCCCAGGTAGGAGACTTCTGCCATACTCACCCGACATTTGCTGGGCTTAATGGTCAACCCTGCCCTCTGTAGTCTGACCAGTTCCTCCCTGACATGCTGAAGGTGCTCGTGCTGGGAATGGCTGTAGATGGCAATATCACCCAGGTAAGTAAGGGCAAACCCTTCTGCTCCTGATAGGATATGATCTACCAGCATCCAGAAAGTTTCTGGGGTATTTTTCATCCCAAAGGGCATCTTTGTGAACTCCAACAAGCCAAAGGGAGTCACAAAGACTGACCTCTCTCTAGCACTTGAAGTCAAGGGCACCTGCCAATAACCCTTGGTAAGTTCAATGGTGGTAAGATACTTACCCCACCCAGCTGCTCTAGCGCCTCCTCTGTCCTAGGCATGGGGTAAGCATCTGATGCTGTGTGACTATTTAATTTCCTTTAGTCCACACAGAACCTGGTGCTGCCAGCCTTCTTTGGCACCAACACCACTGGGGAGGCCCAGAGTCTGTTGGACTCTTGAATTACCCCTAGTTCCAACATTTCCTGTATCTCCTCCCTCAGATTCTGACTCTCTCAGGCACCATGTAAGGGGCCTGCCTAATAGGCCTTTGGGGTCCTGTATCCACCTGGTGCTGCAACAGGTGGGTGCACCCTGGTTTCCCAGTGAACATGTCCCCAAACTCCTGTAACACTGCTCAGATTTCTTGAACTTGGGTAGGAGATACCTGCTGGGACATTGCTATTCCTTCCACTGAGGTGTCAGTCCGAGCCTCACTGAGGAGATCAGTCACCAGATCTCCCTCAGAATCCTCCTGCAATCCACTAGAAATATTCAGCACAAGGGCCTCCCTATCATGGTAAGGGTTCATCAAGTTAACATGGTGCAATTTGTGCCCCTGCCTCCTGCCTAGCAGTTCTACCATGTTGTGTCTGACAGGAATGAGAACCATTACCTGATGCCCTACAGCATACTCTCTAGCTCAAATATTACTGTCATACCAGACCTTTTTCTGCTGTTGGCCTTCTGTTTAGGACATATGCCACAACAGAATCCTTGTGAGAGTCACACTCACCTTCCCACTCATCTTGATTTAATCCCCCAATTAAAAATCTAAAGGGGGGGGTCCCCTTTTTACCCCCTTAAATTTTCCCATACAGGCTTGTTAGTACTGTCGCCTTTAACATTCACGTTGCCAAAATGGTTGGACACACCTTCTATGTGTGCCACCTTATCCCATATGGTTTCACATCTAGATCGAGTGAGGTCATTGTGCCCCTATACTCATCACATCCATGCTTGGTTACAATACCACATTTGGGGTGTACCTTACCTGACACCTGCAGCAACTGTACTGGCCACGGACGGTCCTCACCATGCAGATCTAGGGACTCACACAGATGCCCTGCATAGTTCAGATGCAGTAACTCCAGCTCTACTCAGTCGCTTACCATCTACTCAGATATGATGTATGCCTGTTGTTTACAGCTATACCCAAACCAGAATTACTGGACATGCTCCACCTCAGGCTATCCAACTCCCTTGGAGCTACACACTGCAGGGACGTATACCTTAGCACAGATGGTAATAGGACATTGTGGAGGGACAGATTCTTATCCCAGAGGCTCCACTCACTCCAGAATGTAATCCGAGTTTCACATAGGCAGAGCCACCCACTGACCACCTACTGGAGACATCTTAACGACTGTATGGGTGATTGCATATTTACCCCTGGGATATCTTCTGTGTCCCTGGTAGACTGAGGCACACTAGCATAAATGTACATGGGCTATCTTGAGTGGCCTACTATTCACACACACAGTGTAGTAATCTGACAGCGTTGCGAATGCCAAACACATTCTGGCTAGGCTTGTACATGCCCTAGGGCAGATAACCTAGTATCGACCTCTGCACCTATGCTAATGTTCAAGATGCACAATGTTTATTGATGATACTGTTTGCAGGTCTTTATCATCTTTGCTTTACCAGTTTCCATGAAGAACTTCAGTATCTGCAGAACATATTTGATTATGACAGGGTTCCACTATATTATAGATGTGTCTGTTGTCATATAACTGTGTGCACAGGGCGGATTGCTGTATAGTAACAGGTTCCTGGGTTAACACATGCAACTGTCAGATATGCATGGCCCACTGCTGTACTAAGACATGGCCTAAGTGTGTGAGCATGCCCAGTTCTGACATTCCATGTTTTCTTGCCTGACATTTGTCTCATTTATTCGTGTGTGAGCATGCCCAGTGTGACCCTTCAGTATGTTGCTATCTGAGGTCCACTACATTTGCTGATGTGTACGAACATGACCAATATTAACATTTATACTGTGTGTGTTGGAAGTCAGGTTCTGTTCTCACTGCAGGACTCACCTTTGTGTCGTAACTCAACAAGGATTATGCTGTGCCTGCAGGGTTTCCATGGAATACTTTGCATAGACTTATCAACATTCCGTCATACAGGTGGACCACCGCAATACTGTCATGGTTTAGTGGTTCAGTACTTTGGCTATAGTGCACAGTATCCTAGGTTTGAGGCCCATCACTGCTTTATATTTTCATACTGAGCAGACCATACTGCTTAAGGGCCTGTTAAGCAAATATGAGCATGTTGGATTTTGTTCAGCTATGCCCTACTTAGACCAGGCTTGTCCGACATTGCTCAATATTCACCAACATTGCTGGACATTGCCCAATATAACTGAACATTGACCACAGTTGTGCTTGTTGGTGTGTGCAATTTTGTTTGCATATACCACATGGTGGTAATTGCTGTTTAGCACTGCTTTATATTGCTTAACACATGGCATTCATGCCTTAGGTGGTGTTGCAGGGCTGCCTATGTTGGATGCACATACTACACTCCCTGCACATGTTTGGAAGCAGGTAGTGTCAACTGAGACATCCCTTTTACTTTATGTGCGAGTCGGAGAGAGGTATCATTTCCAGAGTTCCTACTGATACAGTGTATGTGCTATGCATTGCCTCTTTGCCAAGGCCAAAGCATACTGGGCATGCCTCCTTCTGCCTACTGGGGCAGGCTCAGGTCGTTCCTCCTCTGAGTCACGCTCTGCCTGTGATGGCCTTGGCAATGGTGGGGGGCTGTTTGGCCCAGGCCTATGCTGGTCCTGCTGCAGCTGTTTTCGCAGGATCATATTATGTAGCATAGCACATACCATGACAATTTGGGCACATGTAGTTGGTGAGTACTGCAAGGCTCCACCAAATGTGTCCAGGCACTGGAACCGTGACTTGAGCAGCCTAAACACATGCTTTATTACATTACGTGTTTGTGCGTGTGCCTCATTATGGCGGTCCTGTTCAGGCGTGTGTGCGTTTCTGATGGGTGTCATCAGCCACAGCTCCAGTGAATAGCCAGCATCCCCCACTAGGTGACCATGTGGGATGTTCCCACTTGCAAATGTTTGGTACATCTGCGTCAGATGCCAGATATGGGAATCATGGAAGCTTCCGGGGCAGCCTGCACACACATTCAGTATTATGCCCTGGGCATCACACATGACCTGGCAGTTGATGGAGGGGAAGCCCTTGCGGTTGAAGTAGACCCTACCCCACTCACCGGCTGGTGCTTTGATGCGTATGTGCGTGCAGTATATTGCACCTACTACCTCAGGGTATTCCGCTATTTGCTGGAAGAGATGCATATTGCTGGCCAATACCTCATGGGAATTGGAAAAATATACATGATCACCGACATGTGCTGATATGGCATCCAGAAACAAGTGTAGTACCCTGGATGCTGATGCCTGTGATATCCCCATCATATAACCAGTTGGTCTCTGGAAGGTACCTGTTGCTAGTATTCTTAGGCCAACACATACCTTGGTTTTCACTGGGATGGGTTCCCCTCTGTTGGTTCTGTGTGTGAGGCTTGGCCTGCACAGCTCAACAATTTGCTGCAGGAGGTCTCTGTCCACTCTATAGCGCTCCACTATCTCCAGCTCATGTAGCCCCTGGTAGGTTACCCTGGGCCTGTACACTCTTCTCCGTCTCCTCACTGTGGGTTGTCCAGCAGCGTTTCCATTGTCACCGCCCTCAGCATGTTGCATATGTCGCCTTATAACAGCAATGGCAGCCCCTAACATTTCTTTGTCTCAGTAAAGCTTTTTCAGTTTTCACTTCTATTAGCTTACTGCAGTGTCTGTTGTGCGAAACAGAATGGACTGTTGTTGGCAGAGTTTTAAGTGCTAGGCTGAGCTGGGCTAGTGTACTGCCTGTATAATTGCCTGATTCTGATTGTTTTCACCTGCTAGCTCTGTTAGTACTCCCTGGTAGCTTCCTACTATTTGTTGTGCTTCCTTTTTCCTTTCTGTTTCCTCAGGGGGGGGGGAGCGCCACACACACACAAGTGCAAAGAGGCGCACAGCAGCTAATGGATGCGCACACATGCTTACACAGACTAAAACCTGCTTATTCAGGTTAAAACACGCACACACCTGCACAAATGTGCTTACAACTCTATAAACAGCCTTATACATGCTTACTCCAGCTTAAACACGCACACTCACGCTTACACGCGCACACTCTGTCTTACTCGGGTTTACAGGCACGCACACGCGCGCATGCACGCTCAGCAAGAAACTTTGGTGTTATCCACGGCATACACCTTCCATTTCTTGCCTTTCCCTAGCCTACCTGTTGACACACCTCTTTCCATGATGTGTAAATGACAGCGGGCACATGCCACTCTGCTCCAATGAACTTCACTTCTTTCATACATACCTCCCTCGTGATGTCACCTATCTTCTACTCTGTTACTCCCCATATCCTACTCCTACACTCCACTGACTGTGCTCATTTGCTATGTAAACTAGCGATTCACTATCCTAACACTCATTTACATAGGATTGCCTACTAATGCTTGGTTACATGTCTTAGACTGAGCTTCCCCCCTTAGCAACCTCTACTTGGTGGCCATGTTGTCTTCAGCCTGCCATTCTCTTGCATTGTATATTACCACTTTCAATAAAATCCACATTTGTGGGTTTTAGTTTGTAGTATTCTGGGTTTTAGAATGCAGCCCATTTGCTCGGCGCTGCGCTACGCTTATATATCCGAAATCGCCGAAAAAAATTATTATTTTTATTTTAATTTTGCATCAGGGAACATTTCCAATGGCCATATATTTGGCCATTGGCATGCTTCCTGCACTGGATGCAACCTTTATTTGGAGCTGTCACAGCTCCATTTTGCTATTTGCAGAACGGTACTCAGTTATCAACTGAGTACATTTCTGCAAATAACACTGCTCTTACTCGGACAGGTTCGGGTTTCCTGACTCGCAAATCTACCTCATTTGCATGCCTTTCACCTGCAGTTGAGGTGATTTGCATGTCCCAGCCCTGTCCATGTAAGAGCCATTTTAGGAGCTCTCTTACACGCCCCTACAGGCTGTTCCTGGACGCTCGTCGGACATGATGGCTGCATGGAGACTTACTCTACTCTTAGACTCCATGCAAGCCATCGTAAATCCGGCCAAGAGTACTGGTGAGTAGATCTTCTTCAGATAAAATCCCAAATGCTCTGATTATCTCTCTCTGAGAAAGTCTTAAAAAATAATACATCACTGCAGACTCAATTTAGATTACATCATTCTTCTCTGGTTCCCAGGCTAAAAGAAACTCAGAGTTTTAACATTTCTTTGATCTTGCACCTGGCCAGGAAACTACAGCAATAAATGACACTATATATGTAAAATTTTGCAATTAACTCTGGTCTCAAAACAATACAAGGAATTCCTCAGTCCAGACATTATGTTTCCAAGCCTTGAGATCAAACAGTCATACAATACTTGACTTATCAGCTTTCTTTCAGCAGAGTGCATTGTGGTTACATTTTTGAAGTTTACCATTTAACCAGTTTTCTTACATTTAAGAGGACAAGCCTGTGGATTATATTCATATTTACAATGCCATAGAATTATCTACAAAAATTCTACCTAGCTAGGCTGGCAGCTTTCACATGCCCCCCCCCCCCACACACACACACAGAA
Organism: Protopterus annectens; assembly: GCF_019279795.1. NCBI lineage: Eukaryota > Metazoa > Chordata > Ceratodontiformes > Protopteridae > Protopterus > Protopterus annectens. The sequence continues at coordinate 467,200,680 of NC_056732.1, forward strand.
CTCAAGCTAGTTTTTCAAGTGACCCTTGAGAAATATTGTTTGAGAGGGTTAGTTATATCCGAGTATACCTTACCCCATTCTCTGTCTTGAGAGCCCACCTGCATTGGCATTGCTAATCCTACTGTGGTGCCGTACTGACATATCATATGCTTGCAACTCTAGGCTCCATGTTAGCAACTTGCCATTTTGCTGGCTGGCTCACTGTAACCATGTTAGGGGATTATGGTCTGTAACTACAGTGAATTTTCTTCCATACAGATAAGGCTGAATTTCTGCAGTGCCCATACTATAGCTAGACATTCCTTTTCTACAGCTGCATAGCATTCATCCCTGGGTTGGAGCCTATGACTGAGATAAACCAGTGGGTGCTCTTATCCCTCTGAAAAAATCTGGCTAAGTACAGCCCCCACCCCATGGTTTGAAGCATCCACATGCACAACAATTTCTTTGCTGAAATCTCAACTGGCTAACACATGAGGTCCTCCCAAAGCTTCTTTAAACTTCTGGAATGCCTGCTCATATCCTGTGGTCCACACTACCTTATCTGGCCTGTTCTTCCTTGTCAGGTCTGTGAGGTGAGCAGCTATGGTACTATAACTGGAGACGAACACTCTATAGTACACTGCTGTCCCTAAGAATGCCCTCACCTGCTTTTTGGTAACAGGTGAAGCCCATGCCTAAATGGCTTCCACTTTGGCAGGTTCTGGTCTGATCTTACCAATCTCCACTCTATGTCCCAGGTAGGGGACTTCTGCCATACTCACCCGACATTTGCTGGGCTTAATGGTCAACCCTGCCCTCTGTAGTCTGACCAGTACCTCCCTGACATGCTGAAGGTGCTCTTACTGGGAATGGCTGTAGATGGCAATATCACCCAGGTAAGTAAGGGCAAACCCTTCTGCTCCTGATAGGATATGATCTACCAGCATCCAGAAAGTTTCTGGGGTATTTTTCATCCCAAAGGGCATCTTTGTGAACTCCAACAAGCCAAAGGGAGTCACAAAGACTGACCTCTCTCTAGCACTTGAAGTCAAGGGCACCTGCCAATAACCCTTGGTAAGTTCAATGGTGGTAAGATACTTACCCCACCCAGCTGCTCTAGTGCCTCCTCTGTCCTAGGCATGGGGTAAGCATCTGATGCTGTGTGACTATTTAATTTCCTTTAGTCCACACAGAACCTGGTGCTGCCAGCCTTCTTTGGCACCAACACCACTGGGGAGGCCCAGAGTCTGTTGGACTCTTGAATTTCCCCTAGTTCCAACATTTCCTGTATCTCCTCCCTCAGATTCTGACTCTCTCAGGCACCATGTAAGGGGCCTGCCTAATAGGCCTTTGGGGTCCTGTATCCACCTGGTGCTGCAACAGGTGGGTGCACCCTGGTTTCCCAGTGAACATGTCCCCAAACTCCTGTAACACTGCTCAGATTTCTTGAACTTGGGTAGGAGATACCTGCTGGGACATTGCTATTCCTTCCACTGAGGTGTCAGTCCGAGCCTCACTGAGGAGATCAGTCACCAGATCTCCCTCAGAATCCTCCTGCAATCCACTAGAAATATTCAGCACAAGGGCCTCCCTATCATGGTAAGGTTTCATCAAGTTAACATGGTGCAATTCGTGCCCCTGCCTCCTGCCTAGCAGTTCTACCATGTTGTGCCTGACAGGAGTGAGAACCATTACCTGATGCCCTACAGCATACTCTCTAGCTCAAATATTACTGTCATACCAGACCTTTTTCTGCTGTTGGCCTTCTGTTTAGGACATATGCCACAACAGAATCCTTGTGAGAGTCACACTCACCTTCCCACTCATCTTGATTTAAATCTAGAGGTCCCCTCACCCTCTGCCCATACAACAACTCAAAGGGTGAAAACCCTGTGGATTCCTGGGGAACCTCTCTGTAAGCAAATAACAGATGGGACAAATATTTGTCCCACTCCCTGTTAAACTGGTCTGCAAATGCCTATAGCATGGACTTGATTGTAGAGTTTAACCTCTCAACAAGACCATTAGTCTGGGGATGGTAGGGGGTAGTCTTCAGGTGCTTCACTCCACAGTACTTCCACAGATGAGCCAGCAGGTCTATCATGAAATTGGCACCTCTGTCAGTCAATATTTCTTTTGGGAAACCTACTCTGCAGAAAATCTCTAACAAAGCATTTGCCACCTTTTCCACCTCAATGGAGGACAAAGCCTCTGATTCAGGGAATCTTGTAGCATAATCTACTACCACTAGGATATACTTTTTCCCTGTGGAACTTGGGGTACTCAGTGGCCCCACAATATCCATAGCTACCTTCTGAAATGGCTCCTCAATCACAGGCAAAGGTATCAAAGGAGCTCTCATCTTGTCTCCTGCCTTGCCTACCTTTTGGCACTGCTTGCAGGTCTTGCAGTACCCTGTTACATCTCTGGAAATTCCAGGCCAATAGAAGTTCTGCATAATATGTCTCTTTGTATGTTTTATGCCCATATGAACTGCAACTTGAATATCATGGGCTATGGCTAGAAGTGCTAGATGGAAGGCTCTAGGCACTACCATGTGCTGTATTCTCTCACCTTCTAGCTCTCCCTCAGGGGTCCAGTCTCTATACTGTAGCCCTTTGTCCCAGTATACAGATTTCCCCTTCCCTTGTGAATCAAGTGCCTCACTAGCTACCTGTGTCAGGCCTTGTAATGTAGGATCTGAGAGCTGAGCCTGTTTCAACTTTCTCTTTGTAACCCTTCCCAGCTCCTCTTCCACAGGAAGTCTGGCATCCTCTGACAGCGGTGCCTCACTGATAGCCTGGGTACTACTACTACTCACTTCAACCTTTGCAGTCACTCTGTCCAAGGGAACATCAGTACACACAAGCAGCTGTGGCTCACCTTCAGTCTCACTGTTACAGAGTAGCTCCCTCCCTGGAGTAACCACCTCACCAGTCCTGGCTGCAAGTATGCAGTATGTTTGGGTCTCCCCTAGGCTACCAGACCCACATGCTTGTCTCAAAGCCTGACTGCGTGTAACTGCATTAACACATAGTACTGCTTCATCAAAATCGTTCCATATCAGGATATCTGCAGGATGGTAGTTTGGTACCCCTGTTGTCTCAAGACAACTTACTATAGGCATTTTGTCTTTCTCACTTACTGGCACCCTCACCTTTTGTTTCCCACCTTGCCTCCATGGACATCTATATGCCATATGGCCCCACTGGTTGCATTCAGAACATTTAACCTTAGGTCCTGGATGTGTACCTGGACTAGTGGCTTCCCCTACTACTGGCATATTCTGTTGAGGGCTGCCCACCATGGGTTCCTTTAGACCAATGAGCAGTACTGGGGGTCCCTTTCCTGTGCAGGGATGCCCTACATGCTAGGTATAGGTCTCCCTTCTTCCCCAACTCATCTGAAGTAGCACATTGTCTATCAGCTAACCAGATCCTCATGTCCTCAGGCAAAGTGCTAAGGGCTTGTTCCTTCACCAAAATGTCTGCCAGCCCTTCAAAAGTGGTGCCCTGACATCCACTCACCCACTTATGAAAATAAGTGCTCAGTTCAGGAACATATTCACACACACTTACACCTGCCTTGTGTCTATGCTCAGGAAACTTTTTCCTATAAGTTTCAGGTGTTAGCTTAAACAATTCTAACTGACAATTTTTATCAGCAGCCTAATTTAAGAAACCATTGTCTGACAGTTTGGAAAGTACATTTACAGCTTTACCATGGAGTAAGGGGGTCAGGAACCATACCAAGAGCCTTTTAGTCAACATCATATTGTTTACATACCCTTTCAAACATATGAATGGAACTATCAAAATTATCCCCTGCTGTAAACTGCGGAAGAAATTTACTGACCTTTTTTGGTTCTGGGGTCCGGTTACTCCCTTCCCCATTATCTCCATGACTCTGGAGAAGAGTCAGCATATCCTTTTCGTACTGCCTCTGCCTTTCCTTCTCCTCAGCTTCCAGGCATAGCAGTTTCTCATTCTCCTCAGCTGTAGACATCTCTATCTGCTGCTTCTGTTTCCAAATGTCTGGCCTCCAACTCAAGTCTCTTTACCTTCAGATGGCCTTTTAAGTCCTCTGCAGAAAGGTTGAGCTGTCCATTCTCTAAGTGTTGTACTTCTCCATGGCCAGTCTGATCGTCCTCCTGATTGCTGTTTTCTGATGCAGCTGTGACCAAAGCTACAATCATATCTGCTTTAGTCAGGTTTCCAAGCACCAGTCCCTTAGCCCGGCACATCTCAGCCAACTGGCTCCTTGTTAGCTTGCCATACTCTTCTGCTGACATGCTTGCCTGCTCTCCCTGACTAACTAAGCTAACAAAAGAAATAAAACAGTTGTGATCTGAATTCTGAATATTCACTGCATGGCTGATTTAGAGTACAAAAACACCTTCAGTGATCATTGTACACTAGCTACAGGAATTCTCTGTCCACAACACTACAAGCCAATTGGCAACCAATTAATATGTGGTGTGAATATCCCGCCACTGCCAACAATTAATATGCGATGCCCATGCACTGACCCAGTAATTAAGGAGCCTTAATCCTCACCACTAGCACCAGTGAGGGGCATCCATATTGGGAGGGATAATAAGTAGACACACATTAAAGTACATTTTCCCTTAAGAGCACACAGAGATCACAGTCACTCTGGGGCTGGTTTCTCCCTTTCTCTTCAGATATGCAATAAGACTCCCCAATGGAACAGCTATAGGGTACAGATCTCAGCCATGTAGTCAAGCCAAAACCTCCAGTGCCCTCTCTGTCCAACCAGTGCTTCGTGTCCCTGCCCAAGTAGCTGACACACACACACACACACACACACACACACACACACACACACACACACACACACACACACACACACACACACACATACAAGCATACACGCGCGTGCGCGCGCACACACACACACACACACACACACACACAAACTTTAAGATTTGGTTTATATACAAACACACAGATACTCCTGGGGGAAGGCTGGCACAGGTTCTCCAGCTATGCACCCTCCTGTCAGGCTATAAGGTAGTAATCACTGCCACCAACTACTCTTATCAGCTACTAAAAAGACACTTACCAAAGGGTGTCCAATTATTACTGTCCAATATTATTATCCAATTAATAAGTGTGAGGAACAGCAAGGTTTATTTGGAGTGGCTTTGTACAGTATCACTATATACATGCACTGTACTCTAGAGCTTAAATTATCTCTACACAAAATAGCCACAGTTGAAAGGTTTAAAAATATTCATAGGTTCATAGGTGTGTACTAGGCTAATGGCCCTGGAGCTTTTACAAGCCTAGCTCATAGGATTACCCTGGCATAGTGCCACCTGACCTTAGTTACCAGTGCATTTGTTAAGTAGAGCCACTGGAGTGATTCCTGGTGTGAATTTTCTATTTCCCATCCACTCATTAAGATTTCTCTTGAAGAGGACCAGTGAGGTGCTCTGTTTGACATGTATGGGAATTATATTCCATAGCATGGGCAGTCTCTTGGTTATGAACCTGTCCCTCCAGCTTGTTCTGTTGATTGTGATAATGAGGTTGAGGTCTCTGGAGCATCTGGTATGGAGGGGTTGGGCTTTCTTTAGATGTAGCATTTCTAACAGCTAGGTTAGACATGGCTTTGTAAGTCGAGCAAAGATAGCCTCTAAGTAGGCAATATGATTGAGTCTGTCCATATATTACAAGTGTTTAAGGCCTAGGATCCACTTTGTGAGGTACTATATATATATATATATATATATATATATATATATATATATATATATATATATATATATATATATATATAAAGAGATATATGGGTCCCTATCAAATGATAGAAAACTCATTTGATGGAAAATCATTTGGCTGAAACCAAAACACAGAAAGCTCAAAACACTGAAAATTCATTTGACTGAAACTCAAAACATTGTAAATACTATATGCCCTTTTCCCCATGGTAGTGCGATCCTGAAGTTAGTATATATATAGTTGGGGGGGTAGGGGATCGGGGGCATAGCCCCCCACATACGTCATATATTTTAAACCCTACACATGGATACTAATAACTACAATGAATAACTGTTTGAAGAAAACAATATTTACATAAACTTTGTGGGGGGCTTTGCACCCCCCCCCCATTGTGGGGGGCTGTGCCCACCACACACCCTCTAACTATATATACTAACTCCAGGATCACACTACCATGGGGAAAAGGGCATATAGCATTTTCAGTGTTTTGAGTTTCAGCCAAATGAGTTTTCAGTGGTTTGAGCTTTCTATCTTTTGGTGTCAGTGAAATGAGTCCCTATCAAATGAGCTTTCTATCATTTGATAAGGACCCATATATGTATATATATATATATATATATATATATATATATATATATATATATATATATATATAAAATAAAAACACAAGACAAATCTTTTCAAATCAACACAGTGCTAGTCAAGAATTCAGAAATCACAGGAAAATGCTTAAAATAATACTGTAGAATAGTCTGACATAAATATAGAAAACAGCTAGACTAAACCTGACTAAATTCCTATCTAACTAAGAGCAATCATAGTTCTAAATAAACTTACATATAGAGCAAAGGCAGAGTACTGATGAGTAGATCTTTAGACAAAATCCAAAATTCTCAGTTTTTCTCTGTCTGAGAAAGTCTTAAAAATAATACATCACTGCTGACTCATTTTACATTATATCATTCTTCTCTGGTTCCCAGGTTAACAGAAACTCGGAGTTTTAATATTTCTTTGATCTTGCACCTGGCTAGGAAACTACAGCAATAAACAACATTATATATGTAAAATATAACAATTAACTCTGGCCTCGAAACCATAGAAGGAATTCCTCAGTGCAGACATTATGTCTCTGAGCTTTGAGATCAGTCATAAAATGCTTGACTTATCAGCTTTCTTCCAGCAGAGTGCACTGTGGTTACATTTTTGAAGTTCAACATTTAACACAGTTTCCTTACATTTAAGAGGACAAGCCTGTGGATTATATTCATATTTACAATGACATAGAATTATCTACAAAATGCTATCTAGCTAGGCTGGCAGCCTTCATATATCTTCACAGTACAAGATTAAAAGATAACATCACCCCAAAAATGAAAAACATGTTGTCTTCATATCTTAATATTTTCTATGGTGCAAATGTCCTTACACTACAATGGGTAAGTTATCCTTATTTTCCTATTTATTACACTCTAAAATATCTTGTTGGAGAGCTAGACATGTTATGTGATTTCATTTTGCAGTCAAGATTGTCACCTTTATGCTGAAACCATGTGGGAATCACAGGGTACACTGTGATGAGAAAAAGTACTTACTATTCTAATATTTCTCTACTAACTTGCAGCGAGAGTTCTTTGATTTCAAACTTTTTGATTGTCACTGGCAAATGCATCAGTATGTAAATACCAGAGATAACATATCATTATTGATATAGTTGAATTTCTTGTTTACTAGTTTATGGGTATTTATTGTACTGCATTTTAAGTTACACTATATCATTTGAATTGAAAGAATAGCTTATCTGACATTTTGCCATTAGAATTGCATTTCCCACATTTTCTACTTTATACATCAAACCGACTGCTGTGGTGGTGCTGTGGTAGGGTTGTCGCCTCACAGTAAGACGTTGTCCTGTTCGATTCTCAGCTAAAGCGTCTTCTGTGTGGAGACATGCGTGAATGGGCATACCTTCGTTGAAGGTTGTACGTCAGGGCTGGCAACTCGGTACGTAAAAATCTACTGCCAATCATTAGTGGACCGGAGTTCCGCTGTGGCGACCCCTAACCGGGAAAAGCCGAAAGATACAACAACATCAAGCCGATCACGTGTTATGATGACATAGGCATAAATCTATGTATCTAGGTTTAAAAAATCCCACGTTCCCTGTACCTAGAATCAGTGATCCACCTAATTCCTTTGTTTTCTTAAAGTTGTAATAACCTGAGCTGTATCCAGCCATTCCAAATTACCTTATTTCACATATTACCTGACAAATGCCTGAGCAAAATAACATGGGATTTCAAAAACATTCACACTGGTATGCAGAGAAGAACATATTACTTTCATTATGTGTTTTTGGTATTTGGCTCACTTAAATTTGATAATAACAAAAAGAAAAGTACTGTATGATGAAAAAAACTAGACATTTATATGGAGTTGAATTTTATCTGAAGAATCACTACATTGCTGGGGAAGGATTCATGTCAACTTGTTGACAGTAATTTCAGGTAGTGCCAATAGCATGAATCAGTATCACAAAAAAACACTTCCAACAATAGACAAAGAAAGTTTTGTTTTTTTTTTTTTTTGCAAGGGGCAATATCTCCTACAAACCATACCTACAAGCTTATATATATTAACTCCATGGTTGAAGCCCCGTGAAAAAAGGACAACCTCAATCAGTGCTGAAACTGTATTTTAGAGCTATTCAATCACTGTACCACTGTCAGTCATATATCTGACTGGCTCCTCACTGGTTATTGCATATGATGTAGTAAGAGAACTGACACTTTGTGAGAGGGGCAATTAAACTGTTGGGTGCATAGGAATGCCTAAGGGGCCATAATTACAAAGCATGGCAAAATTAGGTTTGTTACTCATAGGGAGTAGGGATACTGACAGATAAAGAGCTGCATGGGGATAGATATGTTGATTGTATGGAGGTTACATTTTATATTACACATCATAGGGTTAAGTTTATAGAAAATCACACCTTGACAATTTACTTGAAATTAGACCAAAAGGGGAAGGGTAAGTAGGAATAGGAGGAGAGAAAATAAAGATGGGAGGTAATACACAATAGTTGATTTATCAGTATATCTTGACTTGGCAAAGGCTTTCAACACAATCCCATATTCAGAAATGACTGATAAGCTTAGCAAACTGAATGTAAACCCATTCAATGTAAGATGGGTTGCCAAATGGCTCAAAAAACAGACATACACTATCAAGGTGGGTGACTCCACATCAGCTAGCAGACCTGTTACCGACGATTGCCAGGCCAACTACTGTTTGGTATATACTTCTCAGAAATTCAGGTCAAAACTATGGGGCTGTGGCTGACCAAGTTTGCAGATGACTGCAAACTAGGTGGAATCACTGAATCTCCAAATGATGTCAGTATACTCCAGGAGGGTCTCACACAGACCAGCAACTGGTGTATTAGTCATGGTCTCAAACTGAATGCAGAGAAATACATCATCATTACTTCAGCACAAACAATGTCCCTTCACACTGTCAAATCAGCAGCTATACACTAAATACCCACAAAGTGGTAATGGGCCTGAGATCACAAGTTACCTGGGACCTTAACTTTGACCACTATGTGTCTACTGTATTAAGGAAGGCTTTCTACATAGTACATTGATTAATAACGGTATCACCTCAAGAGCAAAAGAGGTTATAACCCCTTTATACTTGGTACTTACCTGGTCCATAATTGAATATAATGCCCCATATGGCATGTATCATACAAAGCAGCTGCAGCAAATGGAGAGACCTGAGTGGTTTCTAAAAAAGAAGATCAAGGGGCTCCAGCATGTGCCTTACACAGACTTACTAAAGTCCCTGTCACTGTACTCTGTGTCATATAGACTTCTTAGTGGAAACTTATGCCTGGCCTAGAGGGCAATCCAACACCCAAACCTAATGAGCTTGCTGCTTATCCATAAATCAAATGGGACTAGGGGTACCCATTCCAGGTAACCAAATATGGCCTGAGACTTAAATAGGACATGTTGGAGGGGAAGATTTATTTCCCAACAACTGCTATGTCTTTGGAACAGGCTACCAGTTCATGTGAAATAGCACCTCTATGACACTGTTCAAGAGGAGCCTGGACGAGTGGATGAGGCACCATAAATTCTTACCGAGGATAGTGCCCACAACCTCCTAGACATGGGCAGTCATCACTAAATGCAATCTTGGGTATTGACTAGCATTTCTATGGTATTACATTAGGATGAAATGGCTAGGCTTAAAATGACCTGTGGGTCTATAACTTAGTAATTTCCTATGACCCTATGATCCTAGTAGTTTGGCCACCAGTTGCTGCTTGAGAGGAGATCGTATGCCTTTACAATGTCCATTTTCTTTTACTTTAGAGATATATCCTTTATCTCCCTCCCAAAGATATGCTGCTTACATTAATTAGCTAAGGGAATTGTTATGGCTAGGCTTGTTTAGGCCATCGGGAAGATAGCCTAGTACCAACCTATGAACATTAACAACTGATTATCCCTAGGTTTGTATTAGGGAACTTTTCTCCTCAATTTGTCACTGTGAATGCCTTTAATTCAATGGGATAAAATAGATGAAGAAACTGAAAGAAATAAACACATTTTCATAGAGAATTATCAAGCAGATTAAGGAGATTTTATGTTTAACAAACTCACAATGATAATGTTCCTAATGTACCTTTATATTATTTCTAATTTTCTGCTTTGCTTGGTGTCCCCTTGAATGAAGAAAGGTTAATATAGGCTAGTATAGCTAGTAAAAAGTATGTTTAGAATTCTAGATATAAATCTTACCATAGATAACAGAAAACAATGTATTACTGCAATCAAAATTTGAAGAATGCCTCGTGTAACTGAGTGAATTTGGAGACGGGATTTAGGAATTATTAATCTTTACTTAATATCTGGACAAAATGCTGAATAACACATGCAAAATATGGCATCCTCAACCTAGTGGTTCTTAATAAAACTAACCTAATTATTTCAGGATTAAGAATGGGATTTGTTATTCTATCTCAGATCATTTAATCAGTATCTATTATCACTATACAGCAATAATATTCAGCAAAGAGCTTGCACTTGTTTGGTTTAATAAAACATGCAGTAAGGAAATATTTTATATATTTATTTGTTTTAAATAGGTTGGAGACAGGACTTGGATTGCACTTTTTCAGGTTCAAACTAGCTGAAAAAATGTAACAAAATCATATAAACTTTATATAAATGGGCTAATATACCAGATACTCAGAGTGTCAGATAATGTGATGTATAAGGTAAGCTGACAAAAACAAAAGCAAATTATAACTAATTATAGACATTTAAAATTACAGTTCTATGTTTCTAGTAATATCATAGTAATAGCAGAGCTTCTGGGTCCTGTATCCTTTTATCCCCACTCTAGATAGGACAGAGTAATTAGTATATTTCTGCTATAAACATGAGCGTGCCCCATGATCCCATGATTTTAAATATATCTAAATTTGAAATAGTTACTTCACATCAAGTTCTCATTGAGAGTGAATGCAGTCCATGTCATTTCATCTGTATGCTAGAGAAGGCTAAGTCTAAAAAGAAATGTTCTGATGTCATCTTGATATATTTCAGATGTGGGCTGGGATATCTTGGTGCTGAGGCTGGGTTCTGTAATGCTTGGTGAGATAGCCTTCAAATTCCCTTCTGAGTTTTATTGGTATTCATTCTCCATGCTAACCATTTGGCTGCTTTGATGACCATCCACAGGAGTAAGGCCTTTTAGATGCTAGAAATGAACTAGCTTTTTATTGTCTGCCAGTTCCTGAAATATAGCCTTGACTTGTTTCATTTTATCTTCAAAGTCTTTCTCATGTTCGTTGTAACAGTGCAAAGTGCTATAAAGCCTCATTCTACTGCTGTTACTGTCATCTGAGCATTTATTTCCATGAGCCTTTTTTCTATTAAAGAACCACATGGACATGATTTGTATGCATCCTACAACATGGAGACATACACTACAAATATTCAGATGTTCGCAGAATATTCAGATTTTTTTCCTTCAGATTTTTGATCTGTAAAATGTGTGGGTTTTCTGGAAAAATATTAAGGATTGAAATAATTAAATAATGACAGGCATTTTAGTTTCAAACTTTATATCATTCAGAAAATGGATGCAAAGGTAAATCCTGTTATTCTAGCACCTGACTAAGTTTATGAGTAATATTTAAAATCTGTCCCTGATTTTGTGTCTTTGTCCCCCCATTATATTTTTTAGTCCATATTTCTTTCAGTAAGCAGCTGAGAACTATGCACTGAGGATAACATCAATCAGAATATACGTGCTATAGCATTGCATAATGGCATGTTGCCTGACTTTATGGTGCCACTAAATTGACTTATTTCTGAATGTTGTATTTACTTGATTGTGGTACAATATATACTTTATGTAATCTTTTAGTCTTTTTTATCTGCCAGGGATGAGCCTCAAAACTGTACAGTGAAATCAGTGTTCTACCCAGGTTAACCATTTAAAATAAAATGAAATAAAATAAAGTAAAAACGCTACTTTTAAAAACTGGTATAGTTCAGTCTCTAGGATGACCTAATTTTCTCAGTGTTAGAAAAAGAAGCATGAGGTGTTGTCCCTGCGCGGACAATGCTTTGTAGTTTCTATACCCTGAAAACTGAAGAAACACAATACAGTAATTGTAATATGGTGTAGCAAGGGAAGAAATGGGAACACAGTCTCTGAGTGCATTGTAGCTCTGAACCAGTAATGATATCTAGCATATTTTATTAAAAGAAGCAGAGTACAAAGGATTAGTCCAGAGAAAATCACTTTAGCTAGCAGATCTAGGAGAATATTTCTGATACCCTCACTATGGAAGGAATAGAGATGGGTTGTTGAAGTTTCCACTAGTTTATTCAGTTAAGTAGGTAGATGGACAAGTGTTCTTGTTCTTAGAAGAAGAAAGACAGACAGAGTCTCCTAGATCTGCTAGCTAAAGTGATTTTATCTGGACTAATCCTTTGTACTCTGATTCTTGTTAGTACTGTCACCCTCTGGGTCAAAGGTGGGATACCAGACGTCACTCAAATCCTTGGATTATCTCTGATTGATATTTTTGTAAAAGGCTGTACATGCATAACAACTTTAATACAGGAAAATGAATCTCTATTACACAACTAGCAACCAACATTGTTTACTTTTCTGATAACTGCTCTTCAGAGAAGAAGGTACCTATGCTTAAAAGGTTTGCCTCTCACATTAAATAACCATTTAAAATGTGTTATACTACACAGAAGCAGAGTAAGAGAAAAACAAAATACACCATTCCTTTTTCTGAAAATAGTTCCTCGTTAGAGATGTCTTTATTGATTATATCCCCATGTACTATATAACACCCTTGTTTTAAATTTTTTTTAATGGTCTATGCATAGTCTCCTCTATTTTATGAAACTTTCTCTATGGAAATGTAGCCCCAATTCTCTAATGTTTCTGATACTAGATGCAATGTGATTTGTTTTTAGGTACTGTTCATCAGTGGATGTAACTTTCTGTCATTAGTGAGATCCTTTGTTGTACAGCAGGATGATATGCTTCAGTAATACTTCAGGCACATATTGTCAGCTGATATGTCATATCAGAGCCAGTGTTAATGGTCCAGTCAGATGCAGTGGTCTGACCTAGTTGTAGCATCATCCAAAGTACTCATTGAATCTCTTACATACATATGTACCTATACATGCCTGGTAGTTTTTCTGAACAACTTCATTTCAGAGCCAGAAACTTATTCAATTTTTGTTTCTCAGAAACAAAAATGGTAATATATTCAGCTTGACTGTAGGTATGACAAATAAGATTTTAAGACTATCTCTGGGATTCATTAATAGCCTGTATATGTTACACTGAAGCTAACACAATTGGATGACTGTGTGCAATGAGTAGCACTGCTCATTAATTGTGCAAGCCTCCAAGCTATTCTATATGTCAAGCAGCTCCAGCTCAAGCCCACAACATAGACTCTTGGCCACATTGAGGTAAATCAGGGCTTGTGTGCACAATGTGAACAAAAGAGTGTACACAAATCTGAGATCAGTAAGCAAGTGTGTGCACATAGCACAACAACAGACAGGGCAATGCAGAAAACATAAAAGCTGGGGAAACCCTAACAAAATTGGTGTACAAGGAAGATTGATGCAGTTGTACATTGCAGTGAGAGCAGTAGTGGACATGTGGGAACTACACTGGCATCATCATGTACATTGAGAAAAAAAAACACAGGCAGTAAATATTCAGAAGGAAAAATGTATTATTTGAAAAGACATGCTGGTAACACAAGTTTACAGATTCCAGCACTTGATATCCATCTATTAATGGAGAGGTAATTTGAAAGCACACACATAAATGTGTGGAGAATTTGAGAAAATGAAGGAACACCTTGACACACTGCCCACAGAAGTACTGATAGTGGATACTGTAAAAGCTGTGAAAGCAACATGCATGTTATGAAGGATAGAAAGTGAGACAGAGAACACATCCCCAAATCAGTATGTCAGTTTTTAGTGCAATCCAGATTAAACAGAAAATGAATAGAGGATCATGCAGCAATTCATTGTTACAGATTTCAACATATAACAGATGTAATGTGCGTATACAGAAGATGTGAGACATGTCATGAAAATACACTAAGAGGGAAATCCTGGCAGGCACAAGTCATGTGGAGCCAGTCCAGTAACATCTGTAATGTGTATATGTATGTCAATGGAGGACAATGGATATAGCTGAATGTGTAAAAAGAAGACCATGCGTAAGAGTTGCCACACTGCCAGCCCAGCTATCTGGAATTTTGTAAATAATTCTATGTCATTTGTGAATACTGGTATGATTTACATAGAAGTGTGAGAGAAGGAAATACTGCCAGCACAACTATCTGGAATTTTGTAAACAATTATATGTATTACAACTGTATGTTACATGTATATTAAACTGCTGTTACAAAAGTATGTGTTGAAAAGGGTTTGCACAGTACTGAGCTTCAAAGATATATCCACAGTGTACCCTACTGGAATATATAAGAATAACTTGCAAAACTTAAGAATAGTTGAGGTTAAGTTACTGTATAGCTGGGCCATTAACAAAAGATGTTATCTCTCAGTTTCAGTTCAGTAGCAGGCACAACGTCTAGAGCTAGAAGTTTTTGTATTGTCTTAGAAGATAAGTAATTACTGGGTTTTACATGTAGAAGTGCTTTATTCCTTTATGACTTCCTAGCAGCTGCACAGCTCTGAGTAAACATCTGAGAGATATGTATTTTTCACACAGAGATGTTAAATTCTTTTAGTTTCTAACAAAAGGGGGTTTAGCCTGGGAACTGAAGTCAGGTAACAAAAAGTGATGTCATTCAAGCTAACCCAGCTGTAATATTTGATATTAATTTAAGAACTCTCTCAGAGAGAGACTGCATTTTGTATTTTGTCTTGGACCTAGAAAGGACATCCACTCATCATCATATCTGCATTTGCCTTGTAAGTAGTTTTTTTTTTAACAGCATAGTAACTCTTTTAGATATAGATAGGGATATAGCAAAGATTAGTTTAGATGTTTTCTGTATTTATTTGAGACTGTCCTGCAGTATTGTTTTAAATATTTTCTGTGATTTTCAACTCTGTAGTAACTGTGTTGATTTACTGAGTATTGTCTTGTTCTTTTATTATTTATTATTAAATATATTTAAACCGATCTTTGTGGCTGATATTTGTGAGACATATTTAAGCTCTTAGGGTACTTGCATATGTATTTGGTGACACTGTACAGGTCAGT
This sequence comes from Protopterus annectens, assembly GCF_019279795.1. NCBI lineage: Eukaryota > Metazoa > Chordata > Ceratodontiformes > Protopteridae > Protopterus > Protopterus annectens. The sequence continues at coordinate 467,216,219 of NC_056732.1, forward strand.
CCTAAATAGCCTTACTCTGGCCAGACTACCATTTGGATTAATAGTAACATTACACAGTAGGATTGGACACCCTTTATTAATGGCCTTAGAGTAGCTGATAAGTAGAGTCTGTTGGCAGCTGGAATTGCCTTACAGTCTGGGCAGAAGGGGGAATAGCTAGTAAACCTGTACCAGCCTTCCACAGGTGTGTGTGTGTGTGTGTGTGTGTGTGTGTGTGTGTGTGTGTGTGTGTGTGTGTGTGTGTGTGTGTGTGTGTGTGTGTGTGTGTGTGTGTGTGTTTGTATACAAATCAAATCCCAAAGTGTGTGTATGTCAGCTACTTGGACGGGGACATGAAGCACTGGTTGGACAGAGAGGGTGCTGGAGGTCTCAACCCTATAGCTGTGCCAGTGGAGAGTCTTATTGGGGATATGGAGAAAGTGGGAGAAACCAGCTCCAGACTGAATGTGACCTCTGTGTACTCTTAAGGGAAATTGCACTTTACTCTGTGTATATTTGCCATTGTCCCATTGTCTACATCTCCCACTGTTGCCAGTGCTATGGATTGGGACTCCTTGATTACTGGGTCAGTGCAAGGGCATCACCTATTAATTGGTGGCAGCGGTGGGATACCCACATCTCATATTAATTAGCGTGCAGTGTTGTGGATATTGAATTCCTGTAGCCTGTGTACATTGGTCACTGAAGGTGTTTGTATTCTCAGTCAGCTGCACAGTGTACCTTTATAGTTTCATATCACAATTGTTTTATTTTTTTTTTGTTAGCTTAGTCAGTCAGGGAGAGCAGGCAAACATGTCAGCAGAAGAGTATGACAAGCTGACAAAGAGCCAGTTGGCTGAGATGTGCCAGGCTAAATGACTGGTGCATGCCAACCTGACTAAGGCAGAAATGATTGAAGCTTTGGACACAGCTGCATTGCAGACCAGCAATCAGGAGGACAACCAGGTTGCCCTTGGGGATATACAAATCTCAGAAAATGGTCAATTCAACCTTTCCAAAGAGGACTTAAAAATCTCACTGGAGTTAAAGAGACCTGAGCTGGAAGCCAAGCATTTGGAATTAGAAGCTGCAGAGAGACTGAGATATCTGGAGGCTGAGGAACATGAGAAACTGCAATGTCTGTAGGCTGAGGAAAATGAGAAACTGCGATTGTTTGGAAGTTGAGGAAAATAAGAAACTGTGACACCTGTAAGCTGAGGAGAATAAGAGGCAGAGGCAACATGAAAAAGAGATGCTGACTCTTCTCCAGAGTCATGGAGGAAATGGGGAAGGGAGTAACAAACCTCAGAAGCAACAAAGGTCAGTAAATTTCTTCCACAATTTACAGAGGAGGATAATTTTGATAGTTTCATTCATATGTTTAGAAGGGTATGCAAATCATATAATGTTGACCAAGGGCACTGGGTATGGTTCCTGACCCCATCACTCCATGGTAAAGTTGTAACTGCTATTTCTAAATTGTCTCATACTGATTGCTTAAATTATAATACAGTCAAAAATTGTTTGTTAGAATCCTTTAAGTTAACACCTGAAGCTTATAGGAAACAGTTTTGTGAGCATAGATGCAAGGCAGATGAAAGTGTGTGTGAATATATTGCTGAACTAAACACTTATTTTCATAGGTGGGTGAGTGGATGTCAGGTCACCACTTTTGAAGGGGTGGCAGACCTTTAGGTGAGGGAACCAGCCCTTTGTACTTTGCCTGAGGACATCAGAATTTGGTCAGCTGATAGACAATTTAGTACTGCAGATGAGTTGTGGAGAAGGGAGACCTATACCTAGCAAGCATGGCATCATTGCACAGGAAAGGGACTCCAAGTGCTTCTCATGGGTCCAAGGGAACCCATGGTGGGCAGCTCAGACTGCCCCAACAGAGTCCACCAGTAGCAGTGGAAGCCACTAGTCCAGGTACACATCCAGGACCCAGGGTTAAATGTTTAAATGCAACCAGTGGGGCCATGTAGCATATAGATGTCCATGGAGATGAGGGGAAAAAGGTGGGAGAGACCATAAGTGGGAATGACAGAATGCCAGCAGTAAGTTGTCTCGGGACAAAAGGGAACCAAACTACCACAAGAGGTTATATCCTATCTTAGTGGATGGGAAAGAGGCCACTGCTAAGAGAGACACAGCCTCTTACCTAACCATTGTGAAGCCTGCAGTGGTTAAAGAGGAGCACTACTTGCTTGGACAGTGTACTCCAGTCAGAGCTTTTGGAGGGACCCAATTCCAAATACATTTGGCTAGGGTTCACCTTGATTGGGAGGTTTGAGGATATCCCTGCTGATGTCCTGATAGAATGATTTTTTGAATATGCACCGTACCGCGCATGCAGTTACATTACAGTCTCAGGGGGGCAACATGTGTGGGTCTGGTGGTCTCTGAGGAGAGAGGAGACAGAGAGCCATTTGCAGCCATATGAGTGGTGTGAGGGAGGGTTCAGGGAGACTATAGGGTGAACAGCTGCTTGTGGTACTGATGTTCTCTTGAACAGAGTGACTACAAGGGGCAGTCAGTAGTAGTATATCGGGGCTAAACAGTGGCATTTGCTGTCCAGAGAATACCAGACTTCCTGTAAAGGGGAAGGGTTACGCTACCTTATACAGCTTGAAGTCGGTAGCTAGTGAGGCACCTGTTTCTCAAGGAAAGGGGGAATTTGTATACTGGGACAAAGGGTTATTGTATAGAGAGTAGACCCCTGAGGGAGGGCTAGAGGGTGAGAGAATACAGCAGCTGGTAGTGCCCAGAGCCTACCATCTGGCACTTCTAGCCATAGCCCATGATATTCTCTTTGCAGGTCATATGGGCATAAACTGTACAAAGAGATGTATTATGCACAACTTTTATTGGCCTGGGATTTCCAGAGATGTAACAGGATACTGCAGGACATGTGAACAGTGTCAAAAGGTAGGCAAGGCAGGAGACAAGGTGAAAGCTCCTTTGATGCCTTTGCGTGTGATCAATGAGCCATTTCAGAGGGTAGATATGGATATTATGGGACCACTGAGTACCCCATGTTCCACAGGGAAGAAGTATATCCTAGTGGTAGTAGATTATGCTACCAGATACCCTGAGGCAGTGCCATTGTCCTTTACTGAGGCAGAAAAGGTGGCAAATGCTTTGTTAGAGATTTTCACCAGGGTAGATTTCCCAAAAGAGACAGTGACTCACAGAGATGCCAATTTTACATCAGACCTGATGGCTTGCCTCTGGAAGTATTGTTGGGTGAAGCACATAAAGACCACCCCCACCATCTCCAAACTAATGGTCTTTTTGAGAGGTTAAACTCTACACTCAAGCCTCAAGCCCATGCTACAGGCATCTGCAGACCAGTTTAAGAGGGACTGGGACTCATATTTGCCCCATTTGTTGTTTGTTTACAGAGAGGTTCCCCTGGAATCAACAGGTTTTTTACCCTTTGAGTTACTGTAATAGCATAGGATGAGGGGACCTCTAGATTTGATTCAAGATGAGTGGGAGGGTGAGTGTGAATCCCACTAGATGTCTGTTGTGGCATATGTCCTAAACCTCAGGACAAGGATCAGGGAACTCATGGGCTTGGCCCAGGAGAACCTGACAGAAGCCCTACAAGATAAAAAAGGTCTGGTATGGCAGGAATGCTCAAGCTAAAGTGTATGATGTAGGGCAGCAAGTAATGGTTCTCATTCCTGTCAGACACAACAAGCTGCAGGCAGCTTGGGAGGGACCCTACAAAGTGATAAGGAAGGTCAGTGATGGTAACTACATGGTAGAACTGCTAGGTAGGAGGCAGGGGTACAAAGTGTACCAAGTTAACATGATGAAACCTTACCATGATAGAAAGGCCGTTGTGCAGAGTATTTGCAGTGGATGGCAGGAGCAGTCTGAGGGGGATCTGGTGACTGATCTCCTCAGTGAGGCTCAGACTGACACCTCAGTGGAAGGGGTAGCAATGTCCCAGCAGCTATCCCCTACCCAGGTTCGAGAAATCCAAGCAGTGTTACAGGAGTTTGGGGACATGTTCACTGGAAAACCAGGGTTCACCCACCTGATGCAGCACCATGTAGATACAGGTCCCCAAAGGCCTATTAAGCAGGACCCTTATAGCATGCCTGAGTGAGTCAAACAGACTCTGAGGAAGAAGATACAGGAAATGTTGGAACAAGGGGTAATCCAGGAGTCCACCAGTCCCTGGGCTTCCCCAGTGGTGCTGGTACCAAAGAAATATGGTAGCAAAAGGTTCTGTATGGACTACAGGAAACTAAATAGTCCACAGAGTTAGATGCTTCCCCTATGCCTAGGACAGATGAAGCCCTGGAGCAGCTGGGTGGGACAAAGTATCTTACCACTATTGATCTTGACAAGGGTTACTGTCAGGTGCCCTTGACTCCCAGTGCTAGAGAGAGGTCAGCATTTGTGACTTTTTTTGGCTTGTATGAGTTCACAAAGATGACCTTTGGGATGAAAAACATCCCAGCAACTTCCCAGAGGCTGGTAGATCATATCAGAGATTTTACCCTTGCTTACCAGGATGATATGGCCATCTACAACCATTCCTAGCAAGGCTACCTTCAACATGTCAGGGAGGTGCTGGGCAGACTACAGAGGGTAGGGTTGACCATTAAGCCCAGCAAATGGCAGGTGGGTATAGCAGAGGTTTCCTACCTGAGACATAGAGGGGGAGTGGTAAGATCAGACCAGAACCTGCCAAAGTGGAAGCCATTCAGGCATGGCCTGCCCGTTACCAAAAAGCAGGTGAGGGCATTCTTATGGACAGCAGGGTGCAACAGAAAGTTTGTCTGCAGTTATAGTACCATAGCTGCTCCCCTCACAGACCTGATAAGGAAAAACAAACCAAATAAGGTAATATGGATCCCAGCATGTGGGCAGGCATTCCAGAAGCTTAAAGGAGCTTTGGGAGGACCCTCTGTATTATCCAGTCCAGATTACAGCAAATAATTTGTTGTGCAGGTGGATGCTTTAAACCAAAGGGTCTGGGCTGTACTTAGCCCCGGTCTCCTCAGAGAGAGAAGAGCACCCAGTGGTATATCTCAGTCATAGGCTCCAGCCCAGGGATGAATGCTTTGCAGCTGTAGAAAAGGAACGTCTAGCTATAGTGTGGGCACTGCAGAAACTTCAGCCTTATCTGTATGGAAGGAAATTCACTGTAGTTACAGACCACAATCCCTTAACATGACTACATTGAGCCAGCCAGCAAAATACCAAGTTACTAAGGTGGACCCTAATGTTACAAGCATGTGATATGACAGTGCAGCACCGCAGTGGGGTTATCAATGCCAACGCAGATGGGCTCTCAACACAGGGAATGGGGTGAGGTATTCCCAGATAGTCAACCCTCTCAAGTAACATTTTTCAAGGGTCACTTGAAAAACTAGCTTGAGTTTTCAGGGTGGGGGGAATGTCACACTGCAAGCCCAGCTATCTTGAATTTTGTAAATAATTGTATGCCATTTGTGAATATTGATATGATTTATATAGAAGTGTGACAGAAGAAAATTCTGCCAACACAGTTATCTGGAATTTTATCAACAGTTGTATGTATTAGAACTGTATGTTACGTGTATATTAAACTGCTGATACAAAAGTATGTGCTGAACAGGGTTTGTACAATATTGAGCTTCAAAGATATATCCACAGTGTACCCTACTGGAACATAGACGATTAACTTGCAAAACTTAAGAATAGTTGAGGTTAATTTACTTTATAACTGAGCCATAAACAAAAGAAGTTATCTCCCAGTTTCAGTTCAGTAGCAGACGCAATGTCTAGAGTTAGAATTTTTTGTATTGTCTTAGAAGAGAAGTAATTACTAGGTTTTAGATGCAGAATTGCTTTATTGCTTTACCACTTCCTAACAGCTGCAGAGCTCTGACGAGACATCTGAGAGATATGTATTTTTCACACATTTATGTTAAGTTCTGTTAGTTTCTGACAAAAGGGGGTTTTGCCTGGGAGCTGAAGTCACGTGACAAAAAATGATGTCATTCAAGTAAAACCCAGCAGTAATATTTGATATTAATTTAAGAACTCTCTCAGAAAGAGACTGTGCATTTTGTATTTTGTCTTGGACCTAGCAAGAACATCCACTCATCATCATATCTGCACTTGCCTTGCTGTAAGTAAGCTTTTTATGGCATAGTAGCTCTTTTAAATGTAGTTAGGAATATAGTAAAGATTCGTTTAGATGTTTTCTATATGTATTTGAGACTATCCTGCAGTGTTGTTTTGAATATTTCCTTTGATTTTAAACTCTGAAGTAACTGTGTTGATTTACTGAGTATTGTTTTGTTCTTTTATTATTTATTTTAAATAAACCTATCTTTGTGGCTGATATTTGTGAGACATATTTAAGCTCTGAGAGTAGTTGCATACGTACTGTATTTGGTGATACTGTACAAGCCACTCCTAAATAGCATTGCTCTTGGTCAGACTACCATTTGGATTAATAGTAACATTACACAGTAGGATTGGACACTCTTTGTTAAGGGCCTTAGTGTAGCGGATGAGTAGTGGCTGGTGGCAGCTGGAACTACCTTATAGTCTGGGCAGAAGGTGGCATAGCTAGTATACCTGTGCCATCCTTCACCAGGTGTGTGTGTGTTTGTATATAAATCAAATCTCAAAATGTGTGTGTGTGTGTGTGTGTGTGTGTGTGTGTGTGTGTGTGTGTGTGTGTGTGTGTGTGTGTGTGTGTGTGTGTGTGTGTGTGTGTGTGTGTGTGTGTGTGTGTGTGTGTGTGTGTGCGCGCGAGATTAAGTATTATATACTATTGCTATATCCTGCTCTAAGTTAAAAACTGAAAAATTGGCTGTACAAATGAGATTTCTAACAGTGCAGTTCAGTAAGCAATTGTGACAGAGTGAAAGTAATAGCAGCGGCTTCTGTTACTTGGGTATGGTTTATTGGCTTACTTTAGTCAAAATATGAGGAGTTCTCTGTGATGCAGTCTATTTACCTTATAATGTAAATGATTTTGATACTGTCACACCTTACCCTTCCAAGTCTGTTCCAATGAAGGGGTACAATTAGACACATACTTGCAGAGTAGTATTAATTAATGCAGTGTATATGTTATGCTTGTCGGACTTGTAGTAGTTACCGTGCCTACTGCACACGCACACACACACACACACACACACACACACACACACACACACACACACACACACATATCGCAAAGTCTTGTCAATGATCTGCAAAAGCTAACAAGACTTTCATTCAATGATCTTGACATAAACAATCAGGAATGCATGGGTGGCACTTCACTGTTTGACATCTGTGACTCTCGCCCATCACTTAACTGTCTAGTATACCTTAATGTAACATACATGCATCTAATTCACAACACAACAATTTATGTGAATTATATGATGTATTAGTTATTGTTACAGTTTGTTGTGAACTGGGATAAACACATACAGTCACACCACATTGCCCATTCACCCAAACGTGTCATGTAAAATAAAATTATGTGCCGTCTAAAACTTTTAATAAGACTTCTCCTGTGGCATCAGTAGTTAATACAATGTTCTATAGAATGTAGCCTTAGATACGCTGGTGTTCGAATCCAGCAATTTGAACTTGTATGAATGTATCAGCAAGTAGTACGACAAGGGCTGTCATATCCAACATCTAGGCAAAGATCTGCTTTGCAATACAATGTCTTCAAATGTATTCTGTCTCAGACTCATCATAAGACATCTCCTGTGCTGTGAGCAGCTAACACATAGTTCTGTAGACTGTGTATCTGGCTAGGTTCAAATCTGGCAATGGATAACTACTGTATGTGTGTGTGTGTGTGTGTGTGTGTGTGTGTGTGTGTGTGTGTGTGTGTGTGTGTGTGTGTGTGTGTGTGTGTGTGTGTGTGTGTGTGTGTCAGATACTTGGGCAGGGACATGAAGCGCTGGTTGAACAGAGAGGGTGCTGGAGGTCATAGCTTGGCCACTCAACTGAGATCTCAATCCTATAGCTGTGCCAGTGGGAAGTCTTATTGGGGATCTGGAGAAAGAGGGAGAAACCAGCCCCAGACTGACGGTGATCTCTGTCTGCTCTTAAGGGAAATTGTACTTTACTGTGCGTGCACTTGTCATCTTCCCATTATGTACATCCCCCACTGTTGCCAGAGGTGGGGATTGAAGCTTCTTGATTACTGGGGCAGTGCAGGGGCATCACAAGAGTTACATCCTAGGAAAAGTAATTACAACAAAAGTGTACCTGATGTCAGTATTGTGTAAGGACAACTGATTCATGCCATATTGTCATTAATTGTATGTGACTGGAGTGCATAAGATTTGTACCCATGTAAACACCATATTACGGGTGTACTACCTGCTGCTGCCACACATACACAGTTAATGCAGTATGGCAAGGTGAAACTCTGAAGGCATTTTACTATAATGTTATAAACAAAAATGTCTACTAAGTTGAGCATTGTGCAACACATCATATTAATACCTTTATCACAATAGGTAACATACCTCACATACAGGTGTGGCAGTACCATCAGGGAGTGAGTGAACTGTGGAAACTGCTGAAGTTTACAGAAAACAAGTGTACACTGCCCTACAACAATGTTAGTGTCCTCTGTGCATCAGCCAGTAATCGGCCAAATTGGACATTCTTTGGCAGTCAGATGATCCAAGCTGCCAGAGACAAATTCTCATCAATTTTTGCCATAAAATGAAAAATGGCAGTGATTACTTCTCCTTATTGATTTCATATGGTGTTTTCTTCTAACCATCGTGCTATGGAATACACCATTATACTGGGCGTGATCATAAGGAACTATAGCAATAACTGTTTGAACAATATGAACAATGCCAGTACATCACAAAAAACATCAGAAAATACCATAACACATGTCCTATGACAGTTTCTTTACCATTATGTGGCATGACTCACATCAAGGTCTGTTGAATAAGCCATTCTTGTCTGTTATGAAAATATTATCAAAAAAAAGAATAGTAGGCATAGACTTGTAGATTCAAATATATATCTTCTTCTTGATCTATTTATTAACTGATGATGTCACATAAGTAATCATATCACAGGTATCCATCAACACCAATTTGAAGGGGTAAGCTGAGCATTGTGCTTGAATGTATATGGCTTCCATTAAAGGGAGTACAGAACTTGGTCTTTCTCTGCACAATTTGCAAATGTTTCCAGTAAGTCAAACTGCAAACATCAATTCTCTTGCAGAATCCAGTTCTGTCTGTTAGCATTCTCTTACAAACTTAGTTACACTGTGACAGACTCAAATGCCTTCCTGTCTGACTGCATAGTGTACAGAGCTTTATATCAACTACTGATGTCACATAAATAATCATTTCTGAAGTGTCATGAAGCACACATTTTATGGGATTGCATCAGCAGTGTGTCGGATTGCTTACGCCTTCCCAAAAATGCAGTCTGATGGCTCAAAAACCTTTGGCCATATTAATGCTCACACAAGTGTGAGCCTGCCCTATCACCATTAGTTGTCTAAGCCAGTCCTGTCTCTCACTGTTGTCTTACATACATACATTATCAGATTTGAAAATGTGCCTATCTAAGTCTGCACTTATAGAACTGCTCATTAACAGCTGATGCCATGGAAGAAATGATAAGTAGAAGTGTCAGAAAGCACACACAAAGTGGGGGCGTGGCCAAGGATGAACACAGGATAGCAGCAGATTTCTTCAGCTCCACCAATTTCATTACATTGACAGGAATTAATTACTTAAAAAATTAATTTTTGAAGTAATTTTCTTTCTAAATATGTTTGTTTTATATAGTTCTTGAACTATATCTAAAAAAGAAAGGAAATCTTAATAATATTCCTGTCAGAAATTACTTTGGAAATTTTCCTGTCAGTTTATCAGTCTGAAATGAGTTCCAGTAAGACAAATTCTCAAGACTCCAGCATCAAGAAAGAACTTCAGTCTCTGATAATTATAGTCCAGCAACTTACTGCTAAGATGGATAAAATGGATACTAAAATAGACACTTTCATAGAAAAACTACAAAACAAATAGACTTGTTACATATGGACCTGCAACAACAGAAGATCCAGATGACAGGCATAGAAGAAGCTGTGAATGACATGGAAAATAGAATACAAGAAGAGGAAATCAACACTGAGTTTCTGCTGAAACAAAATACACATTTACAAACAAAGCTGGATGACCTGGAAAATAGATCTAGGCAATAACATTAGGATTTTTGGACTGCCAGAAAATATTGAAGGTAACAATATTACTTCTTTTTAACAACATGGCTCCCTAAAACTTTAGATTTACCAGAAGCACTCTCTTTTGGTATCGAAGAGCACATAGATCTATAGCTAATACTAACTCTAACAAAACTATCCTAGATCAGTTATAGTTAGATTTCTATCATCTTTTGATAAAGAGATGGTTCTTAAATCTGCTTGGGCTAAAGCTCCTGTTAAGATTAATGAAACAACTGTGCTTTGACAATGACTATTCTTCCATGGTATTAGCTAAAAGAAAATTTTTTCTGCCACTAATAAGGGAGCTTAAAAAGCACAGTTTAAAACATACCTTCTGTTTCCTGCCAAGCTTAAAATCTTCCTTCCTGATGGTCCTAAAATTTTCGATGACTTAGACTCTGCTTTACTGTTTATCAAAAAATAAGATTTTGGAAAAATAGAAGAAATGGAATGGGCTAGTCCTTCGTTAAAGAGACTGGCAACTGAAACTTCGTGGAAGACTTCAGAGAAGAAGAAGAGACTAAAACAAATGATTTGTACTATGTTTTTTTTTTCTCTCTCATCATTTTATTTTATTATTAATCTTTTTAAACATAGTTCCTGCATTTCCAGAAGCAACAAATATTTTGAAAAGATTTAATCAAAGTTATTCTCTGTGTGCAAAGAAATGTTTTGTTTCATAACTAGTCAAAATATCTGGAGATTTAATGGCAAGCTGTGATTTAACTTGTTTCTCTTTCTGAAGAGGAAAAATAAGGTCAGTAATTTGATACATTTTTTTTCCTTTAAAAGTTTATATGTTCTTCAAATGCTATTCCTAATTATACTTTCTTGATTACACTGCTTATACTTGTTTGTAAATAATCTGTCATGCTTTAACTAATAATAATTAGAACTAAATAATAGTAAATAATATGTTTTATTTTTAACTCTATTAATATAAACAGTAAGTAACATTCTATTGTATATACTTCTTATAGCTTTCTCTTACATTTTTTTTATTTCTGCCTTACACCCTTTTACTTTCTACTCTCTTTTCTTTTCTATATTAATATATAGAAATGCTTTTGATCATATAGACACAGTAAATAATAAGATTTGCATAGGAGTTGAGTTGGGACAAAAATGTTGAGTTTTGTTACTTATTAATAATTTTGGGCTTGATTTCACTTACATAGAGTCTGTGATAACCTGTAGAATGCATTGTGAAGGTTTTGTCATGTTTAGATGCATTTACACTGCTAAATGAATGTTTGTCACTAGTTTTAATAAGTTCCCGCCAAAATGTTAAGAGAGACAATCTGGGATGTGGGCTGTCTCATGCACAGTGTCTATGAGCTACTTCAAAAGCTTCAACTCTCAGAATTCTCACAGAGAAGCGGAAAGCAGCTGGTCTCACCTTTGACCTAGATATCACACTGACACATCACAGATACAGGAATAGCAGATTAATAATATGTGTTAAAAACCTATGTCCCAAACATATACATTACTATAACTCATTTAATTCATCTGATTGACAAGCATAAATAATTTTATAACTCTATACTGGAAGAAATTGTCATGTGATATATTTTAAAGCAGTAGTATAGCATCTTTGTAAAATCTGGTTACTAAAATGTGTTTGCTGTGCATTATTTTGTATAAATCAGACAGATTTATTGAAGGGACAGCAATGTAAGATGGTGGTCAGTAAAGATACAACTCAGTGAGATCAGATATATATATATATATATATATATATATATATATATATATATATATATATATATATATATATATATGTGTGTGTGTGTGTGTTTGTGTGTATGTGTGTGTGTGTGTGTGTGTGTGTGTGTGTGTGTGTGTGTGTGTGTGTGTGTGTGTGTGTGTGTGTGTGTGTGTGTGTGTGTGTGTGTGTATGTGTGTGTGTGTGTGTATGTGTGTGTGTATGCATGTGTATATATATATATATATATATATATATATATATATATATATATATATATATGTGTATATGTGTGTGTATGTGTGTATGTATGTATATATGTATATATATATGTGTGTGTGTGTGTGTGTGTGTATGTAGATATGTATATAAATGTTTCTGAGAATCTGCTTAACTATGAAGTATGATTTATAACAATTTCTATGAATACAATATTTTATTCTATTGGCAATAATGAGTTTGAGTAAATGCTCATATACAAGCAATTCAAGGTTTTTTTTGGAAGCTGTTAACTGTATTTACATGACAGAAAATAGATGCATCCTAATATATGTAATGTCTGAATCATATTAGCCAACGTTTTTGATTTAAATGAATGTTAGAACTTATTTTTCTCTCCTCTTGATTTCTAACATCAAGATTATTTGAATGCTATTTGAATACAAGTGTTTTGTATTACATGGTTGTATATAGTAGTATGAACAGTTTTTAAAAAAAAAAAAAAAAAAAAAGGTTTATTTTAGTTTATATGATGCTGTTTTACCAAATGTAGTCTTGTCTTGCTAGATAATTGAATTGAAAACTGTTAACTTCAGTTAAATATAACTAGTATTAAATTGATAAGGTGGTAGCTGACGTACTGCTGCTTAGGGTAGGGGGTTAACTTGAGTGGTAAATACTACTCTAAGTTGGAGTTTATAACTCCAGGCTGGATGCAAGATTTAATCCTTACATTATCTTCACTTGTTCATTGTTATTTGTATATAGTTTTGACATCCACAATATATTTTGTACATTCATTGTCACTACAAACAAAATTGAATCCTCCATAAGAGATTCAATAAATACAGCTATATTTAAAGGTACACCTAAAGGAGGAGATGTAACATTACTTATCTTGTTATTTGTTATTTTGATCATAAGATTCTTAAGTTTTAAAAATGCCAAATGACATCTTTAAAAGGAATTTCTTTAAACATTAATGGATTGAATAATCCATGTAAAGAACAAGCCTAATAAGATACATTAATTTACATAAGGCCAACTTAGTCTTCCTACAAGAAACCCATCTCTTGAAAAAGATATTGATAAACTAGCCACAAACAAATATACAGTATTGGTTGGTTCAGAGCACACTCAGAAAAAAGAGGAGTGGCTATTTTATGGAATAAAAGTATGCCCATTCCTAAAACCATTAAGTCTTATCAGGATGACAAAGGAATGTTTTGTATGGTTACAATACAAATTAATGGGAAGACTTACACTTTAATTAATGTATATTGGATACCTGGAATTGGTATTAATACAGTGAAACATCATCTTGATAAGATCATATCATTCTCTATAGGAGATATTATTTTAGCTGGTGACTTTAATTGTATACTACATGAAAGTGATACTACCACTATAGGAAAGAGAAGAATTACATCTAATGCAAAACATTTAAAGGATTTTGCTAATTCTTATCATTTGAATGATATTAATAATCAGATAGATTCAAAATCATTACCATACACCTTTTTTCTAACAGATACAAAACTTATTCAAAAATAGATAGGGTCTTTATTTCTAACCAGATGGTAACAGATTTAATTAATTCCAAAATCATTTCATGTCCTATATCTGATCATAATTCAATTGTTTTGAATTCATGATAAAAATACTCATAATGTTCAGATCAAAAGGATACCAGCATACTTAACTCAACTAAAAGACTATAAAGAATATATACTTTCAGAAGTAAAACATTTTTAGACATAAATAACACTTCTGAAGTCTCCATTGTTTATGTTTGGGATGCCTTAAAATCATATCTATATGGACAAAGTATCAGATGGTATAATAATAAAAGGAAATCTTGGGATAAGGAATTGTTAGATATTCAAAGTAAATTAGACTCTTATAAACATAATAATAAAGAAAATATTATGGACAAGAAAGTTATTGAAGAAATAAACAAACTAAATGAGAAATACAAAGAAATTTTAACTCATAAAGTTAAAATAACTTTAGAGAAATACAAGTTTTTGTCTTATTCAATAAGCCCCAAATACTTACATAGACTTAAAAATAAAACAAAAGGTTGAATAAACAAAACCATATCAAAGAAATCTTTTCTCTAAGGAAAAGAAGAATGTTTCTAGTATACCAGAAATACTAGATGAATTTAGAAATCACTTTCACAAAATTAACCATAATAATATTAACATGGAACCTAAAGATAAAATAAAGGAGTTTATAACCACAAATATGAATAAAAAGCTTAATAAACAACAGATTAAACTATTGGACAAGAGTATTTCATATACAGAAGTTATTACACAAATAAATAAGCTTAAATCAAACAAAGCACCGGGTAATGATGGTATTATACCAGAGATATATAAAATCCTTTCTAAAAATACATATTCATTAATACATAAGGTTTTTATTTTGGCCCAAACTGAGTTAATAACCCCATCTTGGCAATATACATTTATTTCACCAATTTTAAAACCTAATAAAGATCCAACTAGATGTTCTTCATATCGGCCCATCTCATTACTTAATGTTGATTATAAAATGTTTATGAATATCTTTGCTGATAGATTGAAGACAATCATTCCCGGCATTATAGATATAGATCAGACAGGCTTCATTGTAAATAGAAATACTTTTGATAATATAAGAAGAACTTTAACATTAATAGATTTTGCAAATAGGAAAAGAAAGATTTAACACTTATTAGTCTTGATATAAGTTCAGCATTTGATTCAGTAAGTTGGGACTATCTGTTTACCTTAATGAAGTGCACAAACTTCTCGGATGCATTTGTAAATCTAATTGAACATTTATACAAAGGAACGTTGGCTTATATTAAGGTAGGAACATATGTTTCACAAAAAATACCCATTCTTAAAGGTACAAAACAAGGATGTCCACTTTCTCCACTATTATTCACTTTAGTAATGGAGCCTTGGGCTAATTTGATCAGAAACAGTACTGACATAGAGCGTTTTGAAATAGATGAAAATACAACATCCAAAATTCAACTTTTTGCAGATGATGTTCTAATTACATCAGCAGGATCTAATTCTTCTATACAGTCTCTATTTGGTAGCATGATGAATTTTAAAAGTATTTCTGGTTTAATATTCAATGAAGAAAAAACTAAAATACTACCTATATATACACGAAAAAATATTCTCATTAGTGATTTTACTAAATATGTACCCAATTCAGGTCAGATAACTTATTTAGGTATAATACTATCTAAAGATATTAAATCTATTATATATAATAATTATAATACCTGTTTTCTTAATATACAAAATTTTTTTAATACCTGGAATAATATGTTTTTTACTATGGAGGAGAGACTTACAATTATTAAAATGATAATATTCCCCAAGATTTTATACTTAATACAATCAATAATACTTCCACCTACAAAATAATTATCAAGAAACTGAACACACTAATGTTAAATTTCTTATGGGCACCTAATAGACCTAGGATTGCATTAAAGAAACATACTAATAGCTGGACTCAAGGGGGTATTTCTTTTCCAGACTTTAATTTATATACTATCTCTTCTATTGTAAAAGTTATTACTTTATTAATAGATCAGTCATATGTCACAAAATGGAAAGATTATTGGGAGCTAATTAGGATACACTTCATGAAAATCTCCTTAACACATAAAAATATGATTGTAAATAACTCCATGTTATGGTTACTAAAGGAATTTTGTACTTCACCTATTACACCTAAACATATGGTTTGTTACCCATTAAATATTATTATTAGTTATCGTAACTTTATATTCATGCACCCTAAGTATAGGGAATGGAATTTTATTGTATTTCCTATAATGTATACTCAGGGTATGCTTTTGTCATCTACTTCTGAAGGAACTCATTTAGCTATAGATAATGATCTAAAGTACTGGTATCAGTTGATATCTGATAATAAAGTTAAAAATCTAGATTTCTTAAAACAAGAATTTGATCTAAGAGAAACTTGCTGGTTAGAGGTTCAGACCTTTAGACAACATCTCATTAATAAAATAGATTTAATGTCTATAACTGTTAAAGAATCTATTCCAACACTGATTGATTACTTGATATTAAATTTACAACATAAAGTTTCTGATAAAGGTAAACTTTCATACATACATAAAGTTATCAGACAAGAAACTTTTTACAGTGTAGATTCATACTGGAATTATTTCACTTCTATTAATGGGGACCCACCAAATCAACAAGATAAACAATATATATTGGAATCTGCTTATAGAACTATGTCTTCCATTGTCTGGAGACTTTATACATGGAAATTTTTACATAGATCTTTTTATACACCTTTGATGATGAATAAAATAAATAATAAAGATAATCTATGTAAGAGATGTAATGTAGAAATTAATGCTGACTGGGCTCATATGTTTTATGACTGTATAAAATTGAAAGAATACTGGAAGTCAATTAATGAATTTTTGCAGGCTCTTTTTACGGATAATTTCATTATTTCTAAATCTCTTATATTATTCAACACACCTGTACCTCAAAGTGTTAAAAGGTTAAGCTTCCCTTGTTATGGTCTATTCTAGCAGTGGCTAGGAAAATAATAACTAGAAATTGGATTTCAGATACACCTCCTTCGTTCAATGAATTTAAAAATGTTATGAATATAGTGTGCCATATGGAAATAAACACAATTAGGACTAGAACAAATAGAAAAACATCTTATTTTATTGTATGGGATAATTTACAAAATTTGTTAAAAAAATTTTAATTTCAATAGCATGGTATTTTAGTTTAATTAATTAATCTGATTGTAGTGGATGTCTTTGTAAATACTTTAGTTGTTTTGTTGAATATTATAATAATACCTATTTTTAATTACTTGTATAAAATTGTTATGATATTTCTCTTATATGTTAAAACAATAAACCTGTTTTGAAAAAAAAAGAAAGCACACACAAAGTAATGACTTTAGTGATGTGTTTGAAGCCAAATGGCTCACCTAAAATGTGTTTGAGTGATCAAAATCTTGTTACCATTTAAGTTTTAGTCCTCCACTGAATTATCTGCATCACAGCTGTTGTTGAAGCCATTGCACCTTAATTTCACTTTTCGGTTATACAAGCACAATAGTTATATATTGCTGGATTGGAACCCTGCTTATCTAAGTCCACACTCTAGAGAGCTGTGTATTAACTGATTCTGCTACAGGAGACTTTATAGTACATGGGTCAGGAAGCATACACTGCAAGGGATGAGTTAAGCATCGGTTGCAAATACTTATGGAGGCAGTAAAATATAGTTTTAGGGCTCAAAAGCCTTCAATCATATCAGCGGTCACACAAGTTTGACTAAACTCAATCTGTTGGGAAAGCCCTTCCTGTCTGTCACTGTTGTTTTACAGACATACAGTACTCACCCATTGCAAGATTTAAACCTAGCCAGGTACACAGTCTACAGAACTATGTGTTAGCTGCTCACAGCACAGGAGATGTCTTATGATAAGTCTGAGACAGAATACATTTGAAGACATTGTATTGCAAAGCAGATCTTTGAACAAAGGCTGGCATATCCAACATCTAGGCAAAGATCTAGGCAGATCTTTGCCTAGATGTTGGATATGCCAGCCTTTGTTGTACTACTTGCTGATGCATTCATACAAGTTCAAATTGCTAGATTCAAACACCAGTGTATCTAAGGCTACATTCTATAGAACATTGTATTATTTACTGATGCCACAGGAGAAGTCTTATTAAAAGTTTCAGACAGCACATAATTGTATGTAAGGTTATTTGATGTCTGCCTGAATAATTCCTATAGATGTATATCACATTACTCTCTCTATTTTTCTTACCTCTCATTTATCACACTGTATTGATTTAAATGCTTTTGAATTGTGAGCTTAAATGTTTTATGTTTTACTCTGTACAATCTTTTGTAATTTTGCAATTTTTGTAATTTTTGAATGTACTTGATTT
This sequence comes from Protopterus annectens, assembly GCF_019279795.1. NCBI lineage: Eukaryota > Metazoa > Chordata > Ceratodontiformes > Protopteridae > Protopterus > Protopterus annectens. The sequence goes on from NC_056732.1 coordinate 467,234,342, forward strand.
TGTCTGTATTGAGTTTTCTCCCAGGACTCCATTGATGGACTATCCTGGTAAATCAACTGCAAATAAATAAATAAATAAATAAATAAAATAAATTTTACATGATACATTTGGGTGAATGGGCAATGTGTTGTGACTGTATGTGTTTATCCTAGTTCACAACAAACTGTAACAATAACTAAAACATCATATAATTCACATAAATTGTTGTGTTGTGAATTAGATGCATGTATGTTACATTAAGGTATACTGGACAGTTAAGTGATGGGTGAGAGTCACAGATGTCAAACAGTGAAGTGCCACCCATGCATTCCTGATTGTTTATGTCAATATCATTGAATGAAAGTCTTGTTAGTTTTTGCAGATCATTGACAAATCTTTGCGATATGTGTGTGTGTGTGTGTGTGTGTGTGTGTGTGTGTGTGTGTGTGTGTGTGTGTGTGTGTGTGTGTGTGTGTGTGTGTGTGTGTGTGTGCATGCAGTAGGCACGCTAACTACTGCAAGTCAGACATGCATAACATATACACTGCATTAATTAATACTACTCTGCAAGTATGTGTCTTATTGTACCCCTTCATTGGAACATACTTGGAAGGGTAAGGTATGACAGTGTCAAAATCATTTACATTATAAGGTAAATAGACTGCATCCCAGAGAACTCCTCATATTGTGGCTAAAGTAAACCAATAAACCATACCCAAGTAACAGAAGCCGCTGCTATTACTTTCACTCTGTCACAATTGCTTACTGAACCACACTGTTAGCAATCTCATTTGTACAGCCAATTTTTCAGTTTTTAACTTAGAACAGGATATAGTAATGGTATATAGTACTTAATGTCAAACATTGCTCAGAGAAAGAGTACTGCCCTATAAACATTTCTGTTTCTGAGCTATTTCAGCCAGGATCTAAATGCAAATTGTGGCCTGCTACAGATCACCCTCCATGACCCAGGACCACCAATCCACTGTTCTGGAGACACTAGAAAACATGAAGGTCCTACCGAATACCCTGATATTGGGCAATTTCAATTACCCTACCATTCTCTGGGAAAACTACTCGAGTACAAATTCCCAGGCCCAGCGCTTCCTGGAATTCATCAACTCAAATGCCCTGGATCAGCTGGTAAACTCCCCTACCAGAGGTGAAACCATATTGGACCTGGTCATCACCAACATGGGTGACAGGTGTTCCACACCAGAGGTCAACCTGTCACTGGTTGGATCAGACCATAAACTAATCACTCTGGATGTCCACACCCCACCACCACACCCAACTAAGGAAACCACAGTAAAAAACTTTTCTAAAGCAAACTTCACCTTACTTAAGAGAGAGATGGTAAGTTTCACAGCCCCCACACTAAAGGATAATGCTGCCAAAGATACAGATACCTTTACAAATGTACTCTATAATTACCTACAAATATGCATGGATTGTGCCATTCCTAGCAAAACCAAGACTCACTCCTCTAAGAGAAGAAAACCAGTTTGGTGGACCTCTGCAATAAACAGGCTATACAATAGAAGGAGGAAACTAGTTCAGAAAAAAAGCAAATCTCAAGAAGGAAAGACAACCCTGATCAGTATCAGCAAGAAACTAAGGTCCCTCATGAAATCATCCAAGGCTAACTTTGAAAGAAAAATAGCCAAGGATTCAAAAGATAACCACAAGGCCTTCTTTAGCTATGTTAAGAATCTAAGTGGCAACTTGCAGATATGCACTGAACTAGTGCAAAATAGCACAAAATATACTGAACCTATTGATATTGCCAACATCCTGGTGGAGAGTCAGTGCAAACTTCACCTCCTTCTCACCTCCAAAAGGGCCCACAACAATACCGGAAAAGTGTAGTGCCCCAAAAATCACAGACGCACAGGTGAAAACAGCCCTTTCAAAAGCCAAAAACATAGCGTTAACGGGACCAGATCATGTCCCAGGCTGCATCTTGCACAAACTACAGAATGAACTCACCCCCCCACCTAAACACTCTGTTCAACCTCAGCCTCTCCACAGGCTACGTACCCATAGAATGGCACACAGCAACGATTATTCCTCTCTACAAAGGAGGGGCCACAACTGACCCTGGTAACTATTGCCCCATAAGCCTGACTAGTCTGGTCTCCAAGGCTATGGAGTGCATCATCATGGAACTCATTAACAAAGACATTGGGAACCTCCAAACACTTGACCCAATCCAGTTCAGCTTTGTTAAGGGCAGATCATGCCTACTAAACCTGGTTGACTTCTTCGAGACAGTCACCAAGACCATAGATGAGAGAAAGGTGGTTCACATAGCCTATCTTGACCTCACCAAGGCTTTCGACACCATTCCCCACTTGGGTATTACAAAAAAATTCACCAGCCTGAACATAAACCCCTATATCATGAGATGGGTTGCCAACTGGCTTACAGACAGAACTCACACGGTAAGAATAGTGGGCTCCAGGTCAGACTCTAAACCAGTCACAAGTGGTATTCCACAAGGCTCGGTTCTGGGACCCCTACTGTTCGGCATATACTTCTCAGAAGTGCAGGCAAACACAGGAGGACTATGGCTAACCAAGTTCACCAATAACTGCAAACTGGGAGCCATAATTGACACTCCAGCTGACATGGACATCCTCCAAAAGGGCCTTACTGAGATGGACACCTGGTGTCAAAGTCATGGCCTCAAGCTAAATGCCAAAAATGCATAGTCATCCCATTTGGGAAAAACAAAACACCCATGAATTATCACATAGATGGCAGCCCCTTTAATACAGAAGAGGTAATAAGAGATCTGGGGAACCAGGTAGATAGTAATCTCTCCTTTGACAATCATATTGCCAAAGTAGTTAGGAAAGCCTTCTATGTGGCCCATCTAATTACTAAAGGGTTTGCATCTAGAAATAAAGAGGTTATAGTGTCCCTCTGCTCGTCACTCATTAGACCCATCATAGAGTACAATGCCCCATTTGGGATGTACCTCACAAGAGACTTCCAACAGCTGAAAAGACCACAAAAGTACCTCACCAAGAGGATTACTGGCCACAAACATATGTCCTATGCAGCCCGATTGAAAAAAACTCAGGCTGTACTCAGTGGCATATCGCTTACTCAGAGGTGATCTCTGCCTGACTTACAAAGCCATGTCCAACTCAGAATTGATGGACATGCTCCACCTAAAGAAATCCAAGTCACTGTGAGTCACGTGCTCTAGTAAGCTAAACCTCACCACAACAACAAATAGAACATGCTGGAGAGATAGATTCCTATCACAGAGACTCCCCATGCTTTGGAACAAAATTCCTAATTACATCAGGCAGAGCCCCTCACTAACACTCTTCAAGAGAAACCTTGACGAGTGGAAGGGTAACAGAAAATACACCCCTGGGATCACTTCATTGGCTCTGCTTGACAGAGGATCAGTTAATTAATCAATGGGGCAGTAAAAGCCAACACACTCTGGCTAGACTTATAAATGCCCTCGGGCAGATAGCTTAGTACCTACCTATGAACCTATGAACCTATGTGTTTGTTGTGTTAGCTTGTATATGTCAACATTACAATTTCTTAAAAGCTGTTTAGAGTAAAGTGTTCTAAACATGGATCAATCAGTGCTGGGATGCTGGTACAGTAATTAAGAAAAAAAGAGTATAGTGGTAGGGGAGTAACATTTGTAGCCAATACCTCATCAAGTAAAATATTACAGGAATGAAAATTTTAAATGAAGTTGCATGTCCTGCTGGATTTGAATACCTGGCAGTCAATCAACATTCTCTAGATTTGAGCATTGTCTAAGCACACTACAGAGGAAGTTATATTTCAGCTAGTAAAAATCACACAGTTAAAGGGACAAAGAGAAAAGTGTGATGCAAGAAACTAGTTGTTCATCAGACTTCATAATAGCACTGAGAAATGAAACATCTCTTGTCTTGTATATTAAAACCTGTTGCCAATTATATGTATAATAGTATAGCATCCACTAACAGCGATCAGCCCTTTCTCATTTTTAAACTACTTAATGTAACACATCTCATAATCTCAAGTAACTTACCACCCCCTTTAATTTTACTTCTACCTTTATCCACTAAACTTTTTATGTATTTTTTTTCTATTTTATTACCTCTCCAAAACTATAAAAATGTTCTGTGTTTTATTCGAATGACTATTACATACTTTGTAAAAATATCCAATGTAAAATTATTATGTACGTCTCTTTGTATGGAGTGCTCATACCTAAGCTTCTCCTTTTAATTCGACTGTCCCTGGATCCACACCAAGTCAAGTTCGATCTATTGGCCTGCAGTGCTCTTTAACAGAACCAGGCAACCTTGGATTGAGTATTATTTTCAAAATATACAAAAACTTCTCCTTTTAATTCCACTTTCCCTGGATCCACACCAAGTCAAGTTCGATCTATTGGCCTGCAGTGCTCTTTAACAGAACCAGGCAACCTTGGATTGAGTGTTATTTTCAAAATATACAAAAACTTCTCCTTTTAATTCCACTTTCCCTGGATCCCCACCAAGTTTGATCTATTGCCTGCAGCAGTGCTCTTTTTTAGAACCAGGCAACCTTGGATTGAGTGTTATTTTCAAAATATACAAAAGGTATGTTTTATCCTCCAGACAAAATTAATTGCTAGCCCTTGTTTAATTTCTATTTTTAAGTAAAGCACTCCATCACAGATGTTAGTTTGCCCCTTCCCATACTGTACTTCCTAACAGCAGTCTCCCTTTGCAAGCTGTTTCAACTATTTAAAAGCCCTGCTATTTTTCTAGTATTACTAAACCCTTACTCCTATAACCTGTGGTCTTTCTAAATCCCACATACTCCTGGTTACAAGTGTTTATTTTATTTCAAAAGAAAGGTATGCAAAACAAGTAAGTCCAAAGTACCTACTGATTTTCTTATTGTTTCAGATCATTAGCTGCCCCCCTCCCATTCTGTACTTCTAACTGTAATCTGTCTTTAGATGCTGTACTATTTGTATGCTCTGCTGTTTCTCTACTTCTACTAAACCTTTTCCTCTTATAAATTCTTGTCTTCCTAAGTTCCACATAACTCCTTGGTAAAATTGGCTTATTTTATTTCAATAAGACAGGTATGCAAAACAAGCAAGTCAGAGTAACTACTGCCTTTTCTTATTGTTTCTGTAGACTTGCATATCTGTGAAATCAGGACCAGCCCTTTTCATCATACTATTGCTATCCACCACTTTTCTGGTCTATTCTCACCCCCCCTCCCCACAAGAACAATTGCAGCCTAATCAGGGACAGCCCTTTTCATTATAACCTATAAACCTACTGATAGTCTTCCTTCATCTGTTGCGCGCTATGCTGCCATCCCTTCCCCCAATTCCCTCCCACCCCCAGTGGTCCTACCTTTATTACAAACAGTAACCCCTCCCACCCTTCACCCTATAACATCACCATACCTATACTTCCTCCTACAACTTCTAACTACTATCCCTCCTACTCAGCTAATATGTACAAGCACACTATACCCATAGTCACTGCATGCACACTCCTTGCATACATTACATCTTATTATACAATGCCTCCGCTACGCACGTGCGATTGGATTTGCCAGCCACACCGCGTGCCGCTAAATCAAGCGGAAAAAGTTCGGTCGCCCTCGCTTTTCTGTTTATATAAAACACTGTCTCTGCTATGTGAAAGAGTTTAACATTAGACACATTTTAAAAAAAAAAAACGCAGATCTCTCTTTTTTTTTTTAAAAAGTCATATGTTGTTAACTTTAACATTTAAGCAACAGTGTGTAAAGCAGCAGAGATCTCTGTCTTCTGTTGCTTTTTTACCTTAAAACTATGTTAAAATGCATTTACAATATTAAAGCACAACAAACTTTAAAATGGAGCGGAGATCTCCGTTGCTTTTTCATTTAATTATACGTAAAAACATTTCTAACCTTACGAACAGCGGAGACTGTAAGATCTGCCTCCGTTGCTTTTGCCAACTGTTTTTGTGCTACAGCATCTGGCCAGGAATCAGGCATGACCAACACCAGAAAGAACACCAAGGGGCAGGCAAGGGCGGAAGTTATGCAATGCCAAACGCAACAATTTAATTCTTTTATAATTTAATCATTATTATATAATAATAATAACTTTCTTTGTGTGGGTAATGTTGGATTTGGTCCGGTTATTTTTGTTTGGTCGACGCCAACCAGCCCCAAACCCGGGCCCAACCACAGGCCCGTTACACCCACCCAGGCGTGCTATACTAAACCTCCACCATTCCTGCACTCAACCACTACCACTGTACCACCACACACAGCACCACTCATATCCCACCTCTACTCTACTACTCTCTCATCAGGTCAACAACCTTCCCAATACACCCCCTATATAGACTACAGACCACAGTACCTAAACTAAAAACAACCCCTCAACCTAACATAACCCTACCACCATACCTATTGCCCACAGAACGCAATCAAAAAAATTCCCATATAAGCAAGCATATACAGAAATTGATAAAACTAATAAACTCATCCATATCCAACCTAGAACTCAGTGGAGACATCCATCCTAATCCTGGTCCCTCTATCTCCAACCACTTCCCTCATAATCAGACTACAAACCACATCTCCCAAATCACAGCCAATAGAAATCCAACCAACCTCCTTCTGATAAGCCTAAATATTAGAAGTATATGCAACAAGGTGCTTGAATTTCATGCCACCATAGACTTCTACTCCCCTGATGTAGTGATCCTTACAGAAACATGGTTAAAATCACACATTACTAATGAGCAAATCCTCCCTGCTGGTTACAATATACTAAGAGGAGACCGACTAAACAAAAAAGGAGGTGGTATAGCTATAATATTTAAGCAGCATCTAGACATCCATATCTTAAAGTTAGCAGCTCCCCAAATAGGTAAGGAAGAAATAATATATGCCAACCTTAAAATAAACCAAAATAAAACCCTAAACATAATAGGTTGCTACTTCCCACCTGGCCACAACATCCCTCCACTTGAAAACCTCCTCAGCTGGACTACCCACCACCTACCCCAAGAAACTTTAATTCTAGGAGACTTCAACACTGACTGGCAATCCTGCTGTAGCAACCACCCAACCCATCATGTAAATCTTCATGGCTTCACCCAACTAGTCCAGTCACCTACTAGGATAAATAACTCCAACAAGCACACTACCCTTGATTGGATACTAGTCAATAAGAGCCCCAGGTCATATATAGCTGGCTGCTTATCTGACAGCCTCAGTGATCACTCCCCAACCTTCTTACTAAGAAAACACCTTTATAAAGCAAAACCCAACATCTATCGTCAAATACGCAAAAAAACTAACTTCAACCCTCTCTCATTCAGCTCATCCCTAAAAGACTGTAACTGGCAACCTGTAAAATACCTCAAACTAGATGACGTAGTTGACTACTTTAATAAAAAATTCCTAAGCATCCTTAATTACCACGCCCCCATAAGACATTCCTGAACTAGAGCCCAACAATCCTCATGGCTACAAAAAAACACGAAGTCTGAAATGAAAAACAGGGATAAAGCATGGGACAACTGGCGCAAAACCAAAACCCCCTCTACTAGGCAAAAATTCCTAGAACTAAGCAATAGAACCAAAAAGCTTATAAAATAGGACAAAATCTAATACTACCAGTCTGCCCTTACCGCCTCCCAACATAACCCCAAAAAATTCCGATCTTCAATAAACTCCATCCTCCACCCAGGTAAAGTAAGTACACCCACTCCTAACTTAACTTACTCCTCCAAAAATATTGCTACCTCTTTCAACAATCACTTCACACAAACTGTACTATCACTAGCTAGACAACACAACTCCCCCGATAAACCCACACCATCAACTAGAACTAACAATCTCCCAACTAGCTTCTCTTTCTCTCTTGTTCCTACCTCCAAAATAAAACAGCTACTAACTAAACTTAAAACCACCAGATTAGCAGCAGACAACCTCCCAGGTGAATACACTCTAGCCTACCCCGTATCACTCTTGATTAACAGGTCTCTGTCAGAAAGTTATGTTCCTACACTATGGAAAGTCTCACACATAATTCCCCTACACAAAGGAGGACCCTCCACAGATCTAACCAATTACTGCCCCATAGCTATTCTCTTGCCACTCTCCAAAATACTAGAGAGATACATTCATTCTCAAGTCTCAGATCACCTCCTTGCTAACAACCTCTTCTCCAACACACAACATGGTTTCCGACCTAACCATAGCACCACCACCGCCTTACTCTGTTTCTCTAACACTATCCTACAAAATAAAAATGCAGGTTATCTCTCCTCAGCTACCTTCCTAGACCTCTCTAAAGCTTTTGATATGGTCCCACACAAACAACTCATCTCTCTTCTCAATAACCTATCCTTCTCTCAACCAGTCATCAACTGGTTTCAAAGTTACCTATCTGACCGCCAACAAGCAGTTGTTTGGCAGGACAACCTATCCCCCCAATTACCAGTCTCCATAGGAGTTCCCCAAGGGTCCATCCTGGGACCCCTACTCTTCTCTATTTTCACCAATACTCTAGCCTCAGCCACAACACATGGCAAACTCATGCAATACGCAGATGACTCAACCATCATCTGCACAGCCCACTCCCTACCAGAACTGCAAAAAGTCACACAGGAAGCATTTTCTTCTATTGAAACTTGGTTATCCGATGCCAAACTAATACTCAACCTAAACAAAACAAAATTATTAATCTTCCATCCCACCAAACTTACCCTAGACAGCTCTCACTTTAACATCACAGCAAAAGACAACACCACCATCCATCCTACAGAACACACCAAATTACTAGGAGTAGAAATAGACAATAAACTGAACTTTGACATTCACATTTCCATGACAATTAAAAAAGTGCACAAAAAATTAGGAGCATTATATAGAAATCAGCAACTACTTACCAAAGCAGCTAAAATTTCAGTAGCAAATTCTCATCTTATCTCTACCCTACTCTATGCCTCTCCAATATTTACTAACCTTAGACAATGTGATCTAAATAAGCTCGAAACCTGCTACAACAAAATCGCCAAATTCGCCACAGGAGCTTCCTACTGTACTCACCACTGTCTCTCACTAGAAGAACTGGGCTGGCTAGAGCTCCCCCACCTCCTTCAATGGTACCAACTCACACTCGCCCACAAACTAATAAACCAACCACTAAAAGTCCCATCCCTCTAGTATCTATTCCAACCCTACATAACCATGAGACCACTAAGATCCAGCCACAAAAATCTCTTACAGGTCACAAGAGCCATTAACTCTTCTGGAAAAGCATTATTTTCCTGCACTATAGCCAAACTCTGGAACTCCCTCCCATCCTCAATTACCTCTGTAACTTCTTGCACCCACTTTAAATCCTTATTAAAATCACACTTCAAAATTTGCCAGATATGCCCTTGCAACCCCCCCCCTCTAATACCATTCACTCCCCCCACTCACTACCTCTCTCAGCCCCTATCAACAATCTACTCTTAGCAAGCTTGGCTAATCAAGTTCCCAGCTACCTACCACATAATACTAACTTCTTGTAGCAACAACAGCTAATGGCTGTTATGTAACTCAAAAACAGTTTGTATCAATTGTTCACTGATGAATCTCAACTACATTTTAACCATGTTTAGGATATGTCACCATATTTTAAAATTGTACTATGCTCTACAGCTGTTTTACATCTGTTTTCTTCTTGTCTTGCTTCCTTAACTGGACTAATGTCTATATTTAAATGCTATGTTTTTTTAACTGTATAATGCAAATAATAATGTGGAGCTTTTCTCCCTGGGCCTCTGCTGAAAACAGACCTGTGTCCAGTTGGACTCTCCCGGTCAACAAATGTAAATAAATAAATAAATAAAAATTCTCTGCAACCTAATTTGCCTCTTACAACTACGTAATGATGGCTTTAATTTGATGTTTGATATTTAGCTGCTATTGTCTCTAAGTTACTGTTGGAGGTTTTCTCCCTGGGCCTGCACTGAAAATGGGTTTCTGACCTAGTCGGACTTCCCAGTCAGCAAATGTCAATAAATAAAATAAATAAATAATAATGATTGTCTCCACATATTGCTATCAATATTCCTTTTGTCATACAGTTAGGATTAGTTTAGTAGCATGTGGGGTGCCATATTAATGCAACTGAAGATAAATCAGTTTTTGCCATAGGATGTGATGTGTCATTTACCATCTCTTTGCATTGATGCTTGAGTCCAAGAGTTGTACAAATACTGAGGACAAAAGAGATTAGTATGTTGGTAATTTCTAGCCATGTATGTTCATAGGTTCATAGGTTCATAGGTTGATACTAGGCTATCGGCCCTAGGGCCTATACAAGCCTAGCCATAACAATTCCCTGGATATTTCTTCCCACGATATTTACTTCTCTGAACCCCTGTCTAGTAGGGTGACAGACATGATCCCCGGGGTGAATTTCCAATCTCCCATCCAGTCATCAAGGTTCATTTTGAAGAGGGCCAAGGATGCGCTCTTCTTGACATGTATGGGCAGTCTATTCCAGAGTATGGGGAGTCTCTGGGTCAGGAACCTATCCCTCCAGCATGTTTTGTTCATTGTGATGACAAGGTTTAGATCCCTGGAGTGTGTAGCTCTGAGGGATTGGGATTTCTTTAAGTGGAGTATGTCCAACAGCTCAGGGTTTGACATGGTCATGTATGTTAAGCAGAGATTGCCTCTGAGTAGACGATATGCCACAGAGTATAGCTGGAGTTTTTTTTACATGGTCAGCATATGGCATCTGCTTTAGGCCTGTGATTCTTTTAGTGAGGTATTTCTGTGGCCTTTCCAGCTGTTGCAGATGTCTTGTGAGGTACATATCAAATGGGGCATTATACTCTATAATGGATCTAATGAGGGATGAGTACAGTGGGACAATGACCTCCTTTTTTCTGGATGAAAAGCCCTTAGTGATGAGGTGTGCCACATAGAAGGATTTCCTGACTGTTGCGGTGATGTGGTTATGGAAAGTGAGACCACTGTCCACCTGTGTCCCTAAGTCTCTCATCACACTTTCAATTTTTAGTGTACTGCCACCTATGTGGTAATTCATGGGTACATGTTTTTTTTCCAAAGGGGATAACTATACATTTCTTGGCATTAAGCTTGAGCCCATGGCTCTGGCACCAGGCATCTGTTTCTGTAAGGCCCTTTTGTAGAATATCCACATCATTTGTGGATTCAATAATGGCTCCCAGTTTGCAGTCATCTGTTACATATTAAATTAAATATTGCCACCTCAGGGCATCTTCTCTGGGATGGTTGATAGCATTCAGAGCATGAACATTGCCACAAACAAATATGAAATGAAAATCTCCATTATGTTTTTGTCATTCAGTATTGTCCTCATGTAAATTTTGCATACTACACAATGCCTTGGTGGCACAGTAAAATGTTAAACACTATGAGTAATAACAGCTTGGAATTGATCTCCTGAAAAAAAGGATCCTGAACTCCTATTATTCTGTGTAGTAACCATTAACGCTACAAGAAAACTACAACTTCTAGGGTGTACTTCAGGTGGACAAGTTTGAAAAGGAGTGGATATAGAAACATGCCTGGAGGAATATTTTGAAGCAATATGTATACCTGTGGAAAAGTTTTCATTGTATTATTTTTTTAATATCTTCAGTGCTGATGTGTGTCAAACCCAAGCTTATTTGCACTGCTGATCATAGGATCATAGGAAGTTACTAGGCTATTGTCCCTGAGCCCCTTATAAGCCTTGCCAAGAGTTTAGCCATGCATAGACAAATCAGCACCCGATGCCCCTGTCCAGCAGGGACACGGGTGGAATCCCAGGGATGTATTTTTTATTTCCCATCCAGTTATCCAGATTGTGCCCCTGCTTGATGTGGAGAGGGAATTTATTCAATAGATGGGGGGAGTCTCTGGGACACAAATCTGTCCTGCCAGCAAGTCCTATTGATGTCACAGAGCAGGTTCAGGCCACGTGTGTGGGTTGCTTGAGTGGAGCTTGACTTGCAGATATGCAACAGTCCCATCAAGACAGGGTCTGAGATCACCTTGTATGCCAGACAGAGGTCACCTCTGAGGAGTCTGTATGAAACAGAGTAGAGGCATTGGGCTTTTAGCCTATCTGTGTATGGTAGATTTTTGAGGCCCTGGATTCTCCTGGTGAGGAATCTCTGTGGTATCTCCAGCTGCTGCATGTGCTTTGTGAGGTACATGCTGAATGGGGCACTGTGCTCAATAATGGGCCTTATAAGGGAAGAATACAGGCATGTTATGACCTCCTTGTCCCTGAATGAGATACCCTTACTTATGAGGTGGGCCATGTAGAAAGATTTCCGTACAATGGAAGCAACATGGTGGTCAAAAGTCAGGCTACTATCAATCTGGGTGCTCAAATCCCTCATGACTGACTGCATGCTTAGAACATTGTTATTAATGTGATAATTTGTGGGGACATCTCTCTTCCCAAAGGGGATGATGATGCATGTTTTTGTATTCAACTTGAGGCCATGTTTCTGGCACCAGTCATTTGTTTGGGTGAGACCCTCTTGGAGGATGCCCACGTCACTAGGGGAATTGATGACAGCTCCCAACTTGCAGTCATCTGCAAACTTGTTCAGACATAGCCCACTGGTTTTGGCCTGTACCTCAGAAAAGTATATCCCAAATAACAGAGACCCCAAGACCGAACCCTGATACAGGTCTACTGCTTGAGGTGACTTCCCCTATTTTGACTAGGTGGGTTTTATCAGTGAGACAGATGGCTACCCATCTGGTAACATACGGATTGATGCCTAGTTGAGAGTTTATCTATTATGCCTGAGTAGGGAATAGTGTCAAAGGCTTTGGCCAGGTCAAGGTAGGCAGTGTGCACTGTCTTCCCCTCATCTGTGGCTTTGGTGAATGTCTCAAAAAAGTAGACCAAATTTAACAGACATAACCTCCTTTTGACAAAGCCAAACTGTGTAAGATCAAGTATTTGGAGGTTGCCAGTGTCCTTGTTTATGAGGTCCATGATAATCCATTCCATGGCCTTGCAGATCAAGCTAGTTAGGCTTATCGGTCTATAATTTCCCAGATCAGTGGACGGTCCACTTTTGTGTAAAGGGATGACAGTGGCCATCCTCCACTCAGCTAGGACAAAACTGGTTCTCAGACTTTGGTCGAATAGGGTGCCTAATGCTGCTGCAAGTTCCTGCCTGAGTTCATGTAGCCTGGGATGTTATCAGATCCCATGGAGGCTGGATTTTTTGCCTTTGAGAGAACAGTGATGATCTGATCCCTAGATATAAGGGGAAGAGGGCAGGTATTGGGAATGTCCTGATTTACTGATTGGGGGACAGAGGGGTGAAATTTTCACTGAATCTGTCAGCCAGCAGGTTTGCTGTTTCTATGACATTTGTATATGTGGTGTCCTTGACCATCAGTTCTGAACAGATCTGGGTGGTACCTTTGAGATTAAGGACATATGTGAAGAAGACCTTATGAATGTCTCTAGTAGATGTGGCCAATTTGGACTCGAAGTTTGCTTTGGAGTATTTCACTAGTGCTCTTATTTGTTTGTTTCCACTAAGGAGAGATTGCTTCCAATTGGGCACCTGCTCTTTCTTGGTCCTGGTCAGCAATTTTTTTCTTCTGTTATAGATTTTTATTGCAGATGTCCACCAGACAAGTTTACTCTTCCTTGCGGAGGATGATTTAGTCATGTTAGGTATTCCTGATTCCATGGATCTATATAAATGTTCATGTAGTAATTTGGTATAGTTTTGAATAGTGGTGTCAGTTCCTAGAGAGAGGGAGGTGGTTGTGAAGTTGTTTATACCATCCCTCAGGAGGCTGTAATCAGCTTTGGAGAAGTTTTTTTTTGATTGACCCTAGCTGGGGGGGGGGGGGGGGGGTGGTGACTTCAAACATGATCACTTTATGGTCAGATATTACAAGGGAGGATGATACTGCAGGGATGCTGCAGTGGCTACTCATGTTGGTTAATACAATGGCAGTGTCTTAGCATATGTGTAGTTTTTTTCAGAGTTTTTGTAATAGAATGAGAGGTAGTAGTTGTCTACAGTTATTTATGTATACTATAACAGTGCTTTATGCTGTCTGTCATGCAAAGCAAAAGACCAACAAGAAGGAACAAAACTGCAGTAAACTACGTCCGAAAAACCACGGAATAAAACAATAAAACAATGAAAGCTTTGTTTTATCTATTAAAACAGTTAACGTTTCTGCTGTTCGTTGTTTTATTGTTTTAATGCAAAGCAAAAGAGACATTATAGAAATGCTGACATTGTGTCATGATATGTTGTTTTCATTAACATTATGATATATTTATGTTATAGCATATATTGACACAATGGCCATACAGAGTTTACAGGAGGTGATGTTCTGCACAACAGATATCAGTACAGTGTTTATTTAAGGTAATGAAAACCATATTCCACAGAGGTCCTTTTCATACATCATTTAAATCTGTGTTGCTGTGCTCTTCATATTTCCTTAAACCTTTATGTTGCTAATAGTACTGTCTAATACATTCACACAACTACTGTTCGTAACATCATGCAAATAGAAGTGTTGCTTTATTATGCTATGAGTACAGCAGGTGACATGTATCCCATTTCTCTTGTTAAGTATTCATTATACATACCTGTGTTGCAACATTCACATTTTAAGTTGCATGTGTAGTTTAGGCTAAAGTACAGAAAAAATGTATTATGACTCCAAAGGGTATGCTGTCGTTAATGTGGGTTCAAACCCTGCACTGCCTGGGATATTAAAACATACCTTAGTAATCCATTGACCCACTCAGAAAGTTGCATAAGAGATGCACTTTCTGCATTCAGTACTATCCAAAGTGTTGAGGCACATCATGGCCACTCTCATTTGTGCTAAAGATGGTAAAGTCTTAGCAGATGTGAAATTAAATATTGAGTTTTTGCCATGAGAAGTGAACTGTCATTCAGTGAATGCCATCAGTGATGGCCCTGACTTGCAATGACAATTATCACACAAAGGATGAAGCCAAATATATATATGTATATATATGTATATATATATATATATATATATATATATATATATATATATATATATATTATAGATCTATCTCTCTCTCTCTCTCTCTCTCTATAGATAGATAGATAGATAGATA